>NC_048265.2:21837504-22143755 GCF_005286985.2 Setaria viridis | reverse complement strand
GGTGGACAAAGGTATTGTTAGATGAATCATTGTTGAGGTCACATCTAAGCAATATATATATATATATATACATACATACATACATATATACATACATATATATATATATATATATATAGAGAGAGAGAGAGAGATATGTATCTTTTGCACAGGTAATCCCTAGGAATAACTTTGTTTTCACCATCAACCTTATGTATCCTCCCTTAGTAGAATTTGGGAAGAAAAAGCCTTTAGAAGGTTTACTTTGACCATAAATTTCTCTTATTACAATATTATTGTCAATTTCCACAATAGATGTCATGTTGCAATATTTATTTAATGCGTACGCCATATAAAAAAGGGAGTAACATGTATCACTCCTAATTTTGGTACCCCTAGCAGTTTTAGAGTGGTATATGCCAGCTCTCAGACAGGAGGTTTGAGAGGGAGAGTTTGAAGCCTTCGAATTGTCAAGTTTCTGCAATGCGTAGCTCATCTGTCCCTTTCCATAACAGCATGATTGGTGGAGAATCCGTCCCACGGTTAGCAATCTACAACAACTATTTTCACTGTCACCATTCACATTGGGGCACGGGATGAACACATGGAACCAACGATTATTTCACTCCCAACATTTACATAAATAGCATTAGTGACCATTCTTATCCCTAATAACTTTCTTACCGCATCATCTCATCTACTCTTGAGCCGAATGTGACCTCGGTAGGTACCAAATGGTGCTTTCAAATAGCTAATTAACTACGTAGCATGCTATTTTAGTTCATTTCTCCTTAATTAATTGCATGAGCTAAACTCAGGCTCATTTGTGTGATAATAATTTTTTAAAGCATTTGTGTGATAAATCATAAAAACGGATGTCTGAATCGAGCTTTACACTGATTCTGCCTAGACGCATTTTTCACAAAATTTCTCGATCATCTTACCACGAACATTGTCGTTATCCTTTGAGGCTTTGGGCCTGCCCCGTCGTCGTGCAACGTTAACGTTCCAGATAACTCCTAGCACTCGATAAATAAATAAAAACTGCAGGAGATTTTATTTAAATGGCAATGCTCCCAGAACCCAATTTAACCGGACATAGTTTTCGCTGCCCCCAGGATCGGGACAAGCCCTGACAGAAGAAGACGACAAAGGAGAGAGAGAGGGCAAGGAAACCGTTGGGAGGGGCTTGGGCCGCAGAGCGAGATCAATCACAGGCAGGCAACCGCACACCACGAGCACCGGTTTGTCCTCCGCTTCCTTCCTCTTCGTCACCCCACCCTCCCCATCATCATCACCACGCCACGCTAATTTAAAATCGCCATTTATTTACCAAGTATTAACCCCGCGGCTCCGTCTCCGTCCCCGCCCTTCCTTCCTCTCCTCCGCCCTGAGGCGACCAACCAACCAGCCCCCCCCTCCCGCGCGCAAACCCTAGCCCAGCCAGCCAGCCAGCCCGCCAGCCAGCTAGCGCCCGGCCAATGGCGGAGGACGGCGGCGACAGGGACCAGCAGCAGCAGGCGGCGGGGGGCGCCGGCGCCGGGGTGGCGGCGGCGGAGGGGCGCGGCAGGGAGAGCGTGAAGCTGTTCGTGGGGCAGGTGCCCAAGCAGATGACCGAGTCCGAGCTCGCCGCCATGTTCAGCCGCGTGGCGCTCGTCGACGAGGTCACCGTCATCCGCGACAGGGCCACTAGGGTCTCGCGAGGTAACGGATCCGTACGCCTCACCGCACCTCCGCGCGGGGATTTCCCTTCGCCCGCACCGCCAATGCGACTCCCGCGCGGGGCGGCTTCCCTCGGCGCGGGATCTGGGCCGCGGGTCGCTGAGGGGAAGCGGCGGAGACGGAGCTCCGGGGCTCCGTCGTCCGTACGTCGCTTTTCTATGGGGGGAGGATTTCCTTGCTCTCGGGGGGGCTCTCAGCTGGGCTCTGAGCTTGGTCCGGGGCAATGTCGCCGCAGAGCTCGAGTTGCCGCCTTCCTGTTCGCGGATGCTCCGGCGGGGTCGAAAGGCCTCGTGCTTTTCTGGGAATTGGTTGCTTGGTTGGCTGGCCATTCCTGTGCAATGCGGTTGGGAATTTCGCGCTTTCTGGGGGATTTTGCTACCTTTTGCGCTGAATTCGTGGTACTCTTGTTCTCTGTGGGCTCTGGAGGGATGCGACGCCGTGACGCGAGCTCCATGTGGTTGCGAGAAAGCCTTGGTCAACTTTGTCAAATTCTGATCCAGCGCGCCCCTAGTAAATTTTGTAGGCTTCTGGTCGTGCTATGTAAGGAGTTGCTGCGTTTGCTTGAAACTCCTCGTTTTTCTGCCATTTGAGCTCAGGGCATTTCCCCTTCAGTGTTTGTTTGCTTGAATTACTGGTTCTTGAGCCAAAGCTGGCATACGATGTTGCAAAATTCTGTGTGCTTATATTCAGTGCTCATCTTTTGATTTTTTTCGGTGTAGGGCTAGATCAGACTTTCCAGTTTTGGTTCCACTTGGCATACCTTGTGGTGCAAACTTAAGATTTGGTATTGTGTTGAATTCTTGCGATTTAGAGGAGTTGAGCTTCGATTCGAGCTGGTTGATTTCACTTGGCCCGCTGAATATAGGCTGTCTTTGGTGGCACAGACTAACTGGGAAGTGGGAACTGAACAAAGCTACATTTTCTCTACATGTGTTTTGGGTAAAATTTAGGGACAACTGAATTGCACACATGTTTGCTGCTTTTGAGGACGAAAAAAAATTCATTGTTCTCGTAAAGGAATTCATTGCACACATGTTGTTCATGTGCAAAATTCAACTGGAATGCCATTTGGCATAAATTAAAAAATTTGATGCTATATAATGTGGATATTTAATCTGCAGATGGCAAGCTGCTAGCCTCCTACCCTTTTGTATCCTTAATTTGATCTTTGATCTAAGTGTACTGGAACTTTGCAGGTTGCTGCTTCCTGATCTGCCCATCAAGGGAGGAGGCGGACAAGGCAGTGACTGCATATCACAACAAGTGTACACTAACTGGGGTATGTGGTCATAACCCTGCTTGTTTCACCTATATTTTCCTGGGCGCAGTGTAGTGACCGATCCCTCTATAAGTTATCAACCCTGCTTGTTTCACCTCTATAATGCCTGTCTAGGTTATCTTCTTTGGGGTCCGGAATTATTGCAATGCTTTGAATTTTGCTTAACATATTGTGCCGAGCTGGTACTGTCTGTGTTCAAATCTATCTCCAAACTAATCAACTGCTTACATAGTAAACTTAGAGGTCTGAACTCAACACTAGCATTCCCATATTGTTGTTAGATGTCTAGTTTGAGCAGTCAATGGTAGAAGTGCAATTTAGGAATCTGAATAAATCAAAATAAAACTTGCCATTGCCGTTTGCCGATGCACTCTCTGACAGTGATATATTAACATGCTTCTAAGGATGGGAAATTTTTGAAATGCTTCAAAGAAAGTTTTAAGGGCCTCCATATAAAATTGCAACCAATCATTTAGGAATTATTTCAAATTCCTAACACAATTATTAAGTTATTATATTGTCAAACATCTTTTACTTCTCCCTGATGCTTTAAATGTTTCTTTTTCTCATCTTTTCTCTGTTTTAAACCAGGCATCAAGTCCATTGCAAGTAAAATATGCTGATGGAGAGTTGGAAAGATTGGGTATGAGGATCTCCAAAATTGTATCGTTTATAACAAATTTGTGCGTTGATCTTGGCTCAGTTATTTATCATTTCCACTGACATGTTTTTGTTGGGTTACTTCCAGAGCACAAGCTTTTTGTTGGAATGCTCCCGAAAAATGTAACAGATGCTGAAATGACTGATTTATTTTCACAATATGGGAATATCAAAGATTTGCAGATTTTGAGAGGTTCGCAGCAGGCAAGCAAAGGTATATTTATCTAGTGGCGACAGTAGATAGGGATGGAAGATCGATTGCTTATTCACTTTTATTACACTTTTCTGTACATTTAATTTCATCATCCGTGGATGTTGCAGCTGGCTGTGCCTTTCTGAAATATGAAACCAAGGAGCAAGCTGTAGCTGCAATAGAAGCTCTAAATGGAAAGCACAAGATAGAGGTTTGTTAGAACTAAGGATCCATTTTTCTTTTCCTGTTTGTGGTGGCAATATTTCACTCCACTTCTCCTGAAAACATCACATAACCCCACCTACTCTAAACTGGGTTTATGCAACCCAGTTTTCTTAAATCATAAGACTACTGCCACAACTCCACAAGCATGATCCAAATTGTTTTAGCGTAGTTAGCCCAAATCTTGCATTGGTATTAAGTGAATATTGCACTCGCTGTCAGTATCAGACAGAAGATGCTCAAACAAAGCAGCATGGGCCTTGCTAAATTTTAACATCGCCTTAGTTCAAAATTTTTATGTGTTGCTGACATGTAACCCCAGGCACCACTTATCGGCCACACATTGGTTAATATTTCCAATTTAAGACATCTTCTGATGGTACTGACTTGTGACTTCTGTCCTATTTTCCTAAATATTTAGAGCCAGCAATTCTGGATTCCACTTCGTTCATTACTTGAACATAATCTGATAGATTCAAGTAAAGTTATGCATGCTGGACTCCAGTCTTCTAGAGTAGCTCTTGCGTGCAGTTATTTTTTAGATAAAAGATATTTCCTTCATGGCATTTTGTCTTATGTTTGATGAAGATATTGATGCATACCATGAATCATTAATACCTTTGGCATCATGTGATTTTTGGATTATTGCTTCTAAAATTTCATGAGCAGTTACATAAACCTAACATGCCCTGTTCATTTTTGTTAGGGTTCAAGTGTTCCCTTGGTTGTGAAATGGGCTGATACCGAAAAGGAAAGACAGGCTCGAAAAGCACAAAAAGCTCAATTCCAGTCCTCTAACATGTTGAATGCAAATGCCATGCAGCAGACCTCATTGTTTGGAGCTTTACAGATGGGATATGTACCTCAGTACAATGGATTTGGCTACCAGGTAAATTATGCATAAAGATCTTGAGGTTGGTTAGTGCATGTTACATTGAGCGGCTAATTTGAGAAGTGTAGTAGTCCCAACTTGTTCTCAAGATAGCTCCATGACAATATTTCATATGCTGCTCCCACGCTCAACAGAAGTGAGCATTCTTTTGAATTGCAAAGTTTGCATCATCCTTATGTTCGTGCAAGTCTATAACCAAAATAAGGATGCTACTTGAACTTTTCTTGGATTTTATAAAATATGCAATGACCGAAAAACTAAGTTATGCAGTATGGCAATATGCATGTAAAGTGCCTCTACAGCACTTCTTGTATTTAACTTGTTTGGCATTGTGGATGATAGCTCTACTTATATTGCTCTGTGCAGCCACAAGGAACCTATGGACTTATGCAGTACCCTCCTCTATCTCCTATGCAAAATCAAGCTGCCTTCCAGAACATGGTTCAGCCTGTTAATCAAGGAAGCTCAATCCGTGGAGCTAATTCCGAGCTTTCCCCTAATTCAGCTCCTAGATCATTTAATTCAACGCAGTTAGGAAGCCCCTATTCACCTTTGCCTGGCATGCAGTATCCTGGAGCGTATCCTGGTGGTGCTATTAACAATCGTCCTTTTGCAAATTCTCACAATCCAATCAAAGTTCAAAATTCAAATGCTAATTCACCCACGTCTTCGGGTGCCAGCAGCAATCCTGGTCCCCAGATAGAAGGTTTGCTGTCTTCTATACTCATGAGATTACTTATTTTAGTTTGTATAAGTTCTTAACTTTGTTTCTAACAGAAAAATTCTTATATTTGTTTAGATGCATCATTATTTGAAAATTTCTGTCTTAGAAATGGTTGTCACATGTACAGGTCCTCCTGGAGCCAACTTGTTCATATACCACATACCACAAGAATTTGGTGACCATGATCTTGCAAGTGCATTTCAGAGTTTTGGTAGAGTTTTGAGTGCTAAAGTTTTTGTAGACAAGGCGACTGGTGTTAGTAAATGCTTTGGTAACTAATTCTTCCTAGCTTGAATTTGGATGATAAGTCGTCTTGGAAACATGGCTTGCTAACTTATTCCTGAATCTGTACAGGTTTTGTAAGCTATGATTCTCCAGCTTCTGCACAAACTGCCATTAGTATGATGAATGGATTCCAATTAGGTGGTAAAAAATTGAAAGTACAGCTCAAGCGAGACAACAGCAAGCACAGTAAACCTTTCTGACAAAGCGACTCTGGTGTACGCTCACACGATCAGGAAAATCGGTACATATGTGTCATAATTGATCGTTACATTGTTTCATCTGGCCTCCCACCACACTGTTGTCAGTGTCGGCTCTTGTATCTTTGTTCAATTCACATTCTTGAAAACTGTCACATTGTGTATTTTCGTCGCAGCATAGTTGTAGCACTTGTACCATCAGACCCCTTGTACATCAGACATTAATTCATTCAATTGTTCTTTTATTTCTCCTTTCATGAACCATTTCATGTGTGAACAATTTTTTATTTCTGGCTTTTAAGTGTTTTCAGTGTATGCATCATCATTGACCTTGCGGAAGAATTTTCCTTTGCTCTGAATTTGGCTCTGCCCTGGTTTAGGTACATCCAGAGTTTTGGCTTATCTAGTTGTAGAAAGACTGCGCAAAGAGCTCAATTTCGAAGTTTTGCAGAGCGTATATCGGCCAAAGCAAAATCTCGTGCAAAACTGTATAAGCGTCTATACTGGATCCCACCATTTCTCTGTGTTTCGAGCACCGTTACAAAGCGAATGCAGGGCAAACACATGTGCAGCACACAAGGGCTTGCCGCATCTGGCTTTGGTCACTATACACATGCGCACAGATGCCCAGCAACTGCTTTATATCCCCGATCCATATTCACACGCTATCCAAGTATACACCATCACCTCCAGCTAGGGTATGTAATTCTGCGCCTACCACCGTCTCAGAACAGCAAATCTTCTGCCTGTTCTGGACTATATTTAGCTTAGATCGACCGCCTTCGTCATGGCAGACCCATCAGCATACACATGAGCAGTGCGAGGGCCCATTGCCATTGACAAGAATGCCTTTGGGTGGCATATGCTGCAATTGCACAAACAATATCCGGTTAGTACTTAGTAGCAAGAGAGGAAATGTCGATAGCGTTTGAAAAGGAGATACAAGGTAGCATTTGATGAGGTCCGCATGGCTGTGACTCAAAGTTAGAGGAACTAGCATGGTGGCAAGGCTGACATAGTGAATGAAATGATTAGACACTTTGCACTATTGTAGTTCCATTCAATTCAATATGTCTAACCTATTGCTGGTAGCAAATTACTACGGTAAAAGTAGAAAAGTTTCACAGATTTGATATTCTTCTATTTCTTTTGACCGAAGATATTCTTCAAATCTGGCATAGAGCTACAAGAAAAAAGATATTTAATAAAAGTAACCACTAACTCCATAATCTTTATGTACAAGTATTGTTTTAAAATAATAGCACATGGTAGTTGAGGATATTCAAACAAGGACCAGCCGATCAAGGGAGAAGCAACTCACATGAATGAGGAGCAGGGGCTGCAGCTGGCGTTTGAGCAAGATGTCCATGAATGAGAGGTGCGGCATGCAAGTGGGGCTTCGCAAGTGCTGGAGAAGGAGCAGGGGCGCTATTGTGTCTCCTGGGATTATTAGGAGAGTGATGAACGGAAGGCAATGGACTAATGGATGGTGGTGGCACTGGACGAGGTGTGGTTGCAGGTGAAGCATAATGGTGGTTACTAGCTACTGGCTCAGCAGCTGGGGCTACAGGAGCTTTATTCTTTGACTTGTTGGTGTATCCATATGGAGAAGATGGGGATGGAGATCTATATTTGGGCTGTTGGACAGGAGAATGTACAGGAGCAGGAGATGGAGCAAAATGCTTCTTTTCCTCATGACTATTGTGATGGTGGTGGTGGTGGTGGTGAGGGTTATCTTGATAAGGCATAGGTGCTGGACTAGGTGCATTAGTACCACCCCCACTATGCCAAACACAGTGTGATTCAGTCCCAAGTTTCCTGAGGACGAATTAGCAATTGTTTGGGCCAACTGCTTCATCCTTGGAACGGATGGCTGGTGATTCCCAACTTCAAGAATAATGGAGGCCTGAACAATTGTTGGAGGAGCAACCGTTGAGCCTTTTGAATTTGTCAATTTGATGTAGAGGTTCTGCAAAGTACAAGAAAGGAGACTTGGTTGAACAACAAAATCTAATAGTGCACATTGAACTGGTGTGGCCTTTGCAGCATGTCATTTCTCCCAACCCAAATTTTCTTATGTCCAATAAACAAGAGTCATTACTCATTAGTCCTAAGGCAAGTAGTGAATGTGAACACCGAAAACTAAAATAGCAATGATCTCTCCTCATTCCTTATGCACTACACTACCACCAGTTACTGGCTTGCTAGAACATTTGTAATATATAGAGAAATATCATCTTTCATTGTTCTTTTTTAAATGCTTGCCCATGTTTTTTCTTCAAAAATGGCAACAAGTATCAGCTCAGTAACCAGCATAGTATTGACTATACGAGATAACCAGTACAAAAGCGCCCCAACCAGCAATTATACGATGACAAGTATTGGCACCTGTTCCTTGTATATGACACCTAGCAAACCCATTTTTAGAACATCACAACTTTCGTAAAAGTGCAAAGTTCTACAGTAACATCCTGTAGTCCATATATCTATGCTTGAATGTTCTCCTGTGCTGTTATATATGCACAAGTGCTCCCACATAGACCACTACTTGGCAGCGATTTATGCTATCGAGGCTACACCTGGTTCACGAAGGACAAAATGAGGCAAGCTACACTCCATCAAGTGCCAGTTACTCAAAAGTATAAGGAACATGCATACATGCATGCTTATAACAATTGCATGCCCACCAGGTCAAGGTCATAGAAATTAAACGTATGGTGCATGTACACATGCAATATGGAATATCTCAAGAAAGCCAAGTGAGCATAAAACAATGCTGAAATGAATGTCTCAAGGTTGCAAAGGCCATATATCAATAAAAGTAGGAGGCCGACATTATAGTAAAACAAGCTAACACACATCAGACAGAAAAGTGCAGGTCTGTACTGGAAGTGCAATCAAGAGAGCATTCAGCTTCGGGTGTCTACTAAATTTCAAGCACACAAAATACAGGTAACAAGTATAAGCTACCACTGATGAAAAAATGGAGTACACATCATTCTGCTTAGTCAAGGACACAAGTGAAAATCATCATAGTACTCACAGGTAAATGCCATATCTAAGCTTCAGGTTTGTTTCAATGTGGAGTCACTGGTTAGGACTATATATATATGATTGAGGGAAAAAAAAAACTCAACTTCAGTTGCAGAATTGCTAAGCTAAACTAGCTTGAGGCCTGACGTGAATGGCATGGAACAGGTCTGTGGAACTTACCTCGACATTTTCTCGAACAGCTTGCAGGCAGTGGAGCCAACGTGGTTGCTCCATGGAGTCATGGATTTCGATTGCTCGCAAGCCTCTCGTTCGAGCATGGCCTCATCCTGCCTGCAAGCCGCAGCACACAAAAGACAGACCAAACTTTTGAATCACGAGTTTAACGACACACCATGTAGAACCATGAATCGAGAGAGGCGAGGTCCGCGGGCGCCGCCGCCGCTCTCTCGTGCTGGTCGGATATGGGGAGAGGCGAGCTGCTGCTCTCCTCCGCATCGTCGCGTCCACCGAAGCAAGGAGCTCCATTGAGCACGCGCCGCCGATAGCTCGCGCAGCTCCCCCCGCTCTTCCCCGCGTTGCTGTGCCCACCAAATGTTTGGAGCGAGGGATTTGGAGGGGAGAGTGAGGGAATGCCCCATGATTTGGAGCGCGAGAGCGGGGAAGGGTGAGGGAGGCGACGCGTCGGAGCTGCAGCAGATCCGGCGATGAAACGAAGACGGTCTCACTGTGTTTCGTAGCGTTTCATCGGACCTGGTAACCGCGTCATGGGCGTTTCTCTCTCTTATCAGCAAATTGATGATGTGTTCTACAATTTAATATTCATGAAACTTCCCATGAAATCCCATTAAGACTGGCCTTAGGTATTCTTATGGGTCGTGTGAATTTAAAGTACATTTTTATGGGTCTGTTTATGTGGATCGCGGACACTTTAAGACGTGTGCAGCTTCAGCACTGAATGCTTAGGCCCTCGATTCTACACACCTCGCTGAATGTTTAATTTTCTTTCTTTCATCCATAGAAAAGAGATTGCTAGAGTCAAACAGGAGAACAAATACCAAATCATTAGCTCTCTAGCCCTCTAATTTTGTCAAAGCAGCTCTGTACACACTGGATGATATCTGGCGTGATACAATCACCGCCAGCCAACTTGTATTGCTCATATTTCGCTTCCTCGCACTCCATGGCAGCTGCCTTGCACGCCCTGATGCTTCCTAGAAAGTGAATGTGATGATCAGCTCAGCAGTGGCAGTGTGGCCTTAAAAAATAGCAGCCCTTTTACTTAAGGAAGCACTGATCATGGAGTTTAAGCAGGAAAAACACTGCGAAATGTAAATTTTTGAGTTCTACTTCTAAATGACGAATACTGTTTAGACAAACTCAACTTGTATTTGATATGTATGGTATAGATGCTATGCGACCTTCACTTATATGACATGAATAATGAATGCAGTTGTTCCATGGAATATCATAGAGAATATTGAAAAGAAACAGGCATACATCTCTTTTTTGAAAAATGCAACAGGATAGGTTACCCCTAATATAGTAAAAAGACAGGCAAAACAAGCCAATTGGACACAAAAGGATACAAAAAACATAAATTAAAATATCACATCAAGATTGAGACTAGCCATTCTGATATTTGAGGAAAATAACTATGTTTCGCTCAATGGGTAACCATGCTAATTTCATTTAAAGAATCTTAAGCTTGCAGACTTGTGGAACCAGGTTACACTATTAATAACCCAATCAGTTTTGCTTCAGCTCATTAGGATGATAACCTTCAGCGAAAAAGCATGCAACTCTCTTGATAGCTTTTTACAGTAGTTCATATACTGACATAAGATGGCCATATCAAATCCTTTCTAAATCGCATTTACTTCTAACTAATTCCCCATGTAGAAAAAGACAATACAAGAGACATCATTCAGATATTTCAGAGAAGATTCAGGGTTATTGGACACAATCAAACAACCGAGCAAAAATTACTGCAACCATGGTACTGTCATCAATCTGAGAGAACCACTCACCACTCACATCCAGCAGGTTGAATGATACTGGAATCTTTCCAATGGACCTGACCATTGTAATTGTGGTCCATACTTTCTGGTGGTCTTCACGTGACACTCGGACTATGCAAACCTTTGTTACAGGGTTAACATACTTCACTGAACATTGGCACATTTAGTACTTCTAAATTAAAATAGTCAGTATTAAACGCTAAACGCGCTATGGAAAATCCTGCACAGACAATTATTAGTATTTATTACCTTGCAATGATCCAAGAGATGCAGCTAGGCCACACTCCCCAAAGTTGAGTTGAATGCTGTCTCTGATTACTTTGGTTATATTGAACTGAGTGAGGATAACAGGATCAGATTCACCTCTGCCAACATCAATGAAGACCTCCATCACCATATACCTGTTCTTGAAGTGAACCATGATGACAGTATGCTTTCTTTCAGCAGTGATCCTGCACCCAGATGAAAGATCAATCAACACTCGTAATAAGGAGATCATCTTCAAGATAATCAGTGCATAGGATTATCTACTTGTTGCTCCTTTTTCCTAAACATAAAGTAACATGATATTTGTTAGCAATTTCAGCTCTCAATAAAGAAATAAAAATCAACATCCAGACATTGAGGGGAGGTGATTTCCGAAGTAAATTATGTTCATATATGTTAAAATTAAATACTTATATATGAAGATGTCGGCACCTATAAAACTAAAAGTAAGTAACCATATATCGACCTCCATTTACACCATATGAAAGACTATATATCTGCTCTCATCCCTACCACATAACCTTGCTAGACCAGTGCATGTATTTTCTTCTAAAAAGACTATTGATTCTTCATTTTTAGCTCGATAGAAAAGAAAATTCAAATAGGAATGAGAAGCTTTGGGAAGACAACTAGCACTCAAAGTTCCCGTCATAGATGACTTTCATGTGCTGGTGAGGAAATGTTCGGGGAATATTGTGTGTAGACAAATGTTCAGAATCTAAACTCAAATGGTGGAATTTGTGATGTTGAGAGGTTGCAGAAAGCTGAAAATAAACAGGGTTCAGTGCGCATGTGCCAAGGAACCATAATTTAACTTTGCACCTTTTCAGCCTTTTGAGTAATTTTCCTTCTACTATGCATCCACTTAATTGTTGAAGCTCACTGCTTAGTACAGGTTGTGCAGCATACTAACTCATATGAATGTAAAGTAAACACAGCAGGACATTAATGAATATCCTTGTGCCCTTGGAATGGGTTGCATGTGGAAGGAGATGTCTCCAACATTTACTTGTGAAGGTATTGGTCATTGTATCCGTATGTAATGCAACACCTAGAATGTTACAAGTGGTTTGTACTTTTGTTCAAAGAAAGAGCATTACAAGAGGCTGCCTTTAATCTTAAGCGACAGAATTTACTGTTGGGGCGACGCTCTTTGCATCGAGTCAGTATGATTGTCTGCAAATTAACTTGCAATGTATAAAGTGCAGAATGGTCTTAGCATTTACTAGTGAGGCATTCTACTAAAGAAAAAGATAATTCCTAGTTCATCCTGGTTGGCTACTATCCCAAATTCACCCGTCCTGAAAATTGGCCGCTGATACCAAGCTCGATAGCATAATCGGATAAGGCGGGCCTTACGGAACTGACCTGTATCAATGGTCGTGGAGACGTGGAGTGGAGACTGGAGCGGAGATTAACGGGTCAGCAGTTGCCGGCTCTTGCGAGTCCACTCTGGTGACCGGCTACGTAGGCCGCGTGGAGGATCTGACCGGTGTACGGGAGTTGGGGGACGGCGGGCGGAGCGTCTCGCTAGCGGCGGCGGGGGCGGCGGCGTTAGGTAGGAACCATGCCCGGAGCCAGCTCCCAAGAGAGAGGAGAAGCGTCGTCGGGCAGCCGAGAGCCGATGAACGAAGGCCAAGGCCCAATAGACACTAGCACAGACATCTCCTCCCTTGTGTTTTGTGTGGACCAGGCGGATCTCCCGGGCCCATCTCCGGCCAACAAGCGGAGTTCCAAAAAGTTCTGTTTTACATAACCAGTAAAGTGCACGCACGTGTTTGAAAAACCACAATAAACAAAAAATTATGTTTATAAAATGAAGGTACATGGGCATATTCAATTAAAAAACCAAAATCCATACCACAATAATTTTATTGCCAGAAGCAACAATCCCGCAGCCGGGAGAACGCGGAGGCCCAGCAACAATCTCACGGTGATGCAGATCTTTCATGACTCTACGAAGGCTATAGCAGTCCATCGCAGAGTGTTTGGAGTGTGAGTGCCACAAGCAGTGCTTCTTTAGGAGCTCCTTGGCTGGAGTCCTTTCTTGATTTTCGCCGCTCTTCTTGGAGGACTAGGACATCGCCACGACAGTATTGTCTGGCTTCCTCTTACAATTTTGACCACCCGAGTAGTTGCCTCGATTGTCATTGGGGCGATCGTTGCGGCTCTTATCGTTGTGTTGCCCGTTGTTCTGGTTGTTGTTCTTCTGGCCTCTATTACGACTAGACTCGAACTGCTCGATCTCTTTGTCTTCTTCATCTGTCCAGGCTTGTATCACGGTCTTGAGAGACTTGATATCTTCTTGGCGTCTTCTGCCCAAATCTTGGAACATCCAGTAGTCATAGAGACCATTCTGAAAGCGCTCTATGGCATCCCGTTCCGTGATATCCATGATAGTGGCCTTCTTATCGAAGAAACAGTGTAGATAACTGCGTAGGGTCTCGCCTTGTTGCTGCTTGACTTGGGACAAGTCGATCCTATTGCGAGGACGTTGCATTGCTCCTGCGAAGTTATTTGTGAGCGCCGCCTTGAGTTGACTCCATGTGTCAATGGAGTCTCTCTTTAAGGACTCGAGCCATGTGAGTGGCCCGGCCTCCATGCAGATAGGGAAGTAAATGACTTTAGCATCATCGTTTCCTCCCGCTGCCTGAACTGACAACGAGTAGTACCGCAGCCATTGGATTGGGTCCTGCTTGCCGTTGTACTTGGTAATACCCGGGGTTTAAACTTGTCGGGTAGAACCATTTTGCGTACTCGTTTTGAGAAAGCGGGGAACCCATCGGAATCTTCCCCCACAAACTCGACTTCTTGTTCCGCTCACGATGACACCCTTCAATGATGTCACGAGCGTTGTGGTTGTTGTTGATCTACTGATGGAGGTTGTGCACTGGTTGTTTCGGTTCTTGGTGGAGCCCATGATGGCCGCAGCCTCCCGAGGGTCCCGTCCGACTACCTTCTGCCCTGTGCTGACTTGCTCTGGGGTTCTCAATTCTGAGAACCTCGTTTTGACTAGGTTTGGCACCCTCGTTGCGACTTGGATGCCTGCCACTACTGCCATGATGGGAAGAGGTGCGTCGAACCGAGATGATCGGGTTCTGTTGTTCGAGTTGCTCGTACACATGCTCCGCCAATATAGCCAGTTGCCTGGTGTACTTGGTTTGTGGCATTGCCCGAGTAATTAGGTCAATGGATGCGACGGCGGTGAGAGGAGTACGATGGTGACACAATTGAACTGCTTTAAACGCATGTCCTAAGTTCATCATGGGTAGATCAGATGCAAGCCAGCGGTGACGATCTACTCGTGTCGCGTTTCTTATTCGCTGACACAAGTCATTTGACTCTCGATCTCTTCTCCTTGTATGTTGGCGGAGAGCTCATCCGCTGACATGTCATCTGGGTGGCGCTTGCGTCATGGATTCCTTTTTGGTGGTTCTTCACCGTCGCCCTCTTGAGGAGCGATGATAGTGAGTAGTTTCCGTTCTGAAGAAAAACTACTCGAGCTTGACGTGATAATCTCTGTGGGACCGTCATCTTCGTAGATAGGAGACAGAGGGGTACCCTCCTGGTATAGGAGAGTATCAAGGTACGCGACAAGGCGTGACTCGTCGTCCTTGGCGAGAGCAGATGGCTTCATGTCAGGCCAATAAACGAATATGCCTTATGGAGTAGATGTGATTACCAGGCCCTGCTGTGGACCTTATAAAGGGATTTCCTCATCCGGATCTGAGTAGTAGTAGGGTTTCTCGATCAAATTCGAGTTGGACTGAGATCTGGATAGGGTAGCTTGGTAGACAGCACCCAAGTTTCAGAGTCCAAGCGGGAAGCGACTTGTATCCTAGACCGATTCACACGATGGCTTAAGTGCCAGCTTGTGGGAACCAGTTCGATTGGTGGAAGAAGTTGAGTTGTACTCGGACTCGTCCCTTGGGCCTCGGAAGATGTTGAAAATTTTGTTGAATTTTTCAATGAAATTCACCAAAGCTTGGCGATAGAGGTTGATGTCGTAGTGCTTCTCCTCCGGGGCCGGCGCAATGTGGTGGTGGAAGTTTCTAGCAATGTCCGTGACGCAGACCCAGGAGCCGAAGACGAATGTCGTGCCTGCTTCGAACGCGACGGTTGGCTTGATGTCCAGCTGTCAGTATTTAGACCTGGCAACCTAGCGAGGGGGTACCTGAGGTAGTGTTTTAAGCGTGCGGCTCGCCAAAGACCAGGAACTCGAAGGTGAACTTGAACACACCATTTAGATAGGTTCGGGCCGCTTATGTCGCGTAATACCCTACATCCCGTGTGTTGGTTAGATTGTATTGATTGAAGTTGTTTGGAGAGGGTCCCTACCTTGCCTTATATTACCGGGGGCAGAGTTACAGGTCGGTTGTTTACAAGAATACTAGTCGGATTCGACTAGAGGGTTCTACTCTAATTGCTACGAGTAGTTTCCTAATCCTCGACTAGTTCTTGTCCTCCACGTGGACCATGCCGTTCTGCACCGTAGTCTCCATGTCTAACATGTCTCGATCTACAGCCCCATATTATAGGACTATCCAAGTCTCCTGGTGGGCCCATAGATGTATGACCGACAATTGCTGCTAGGTACAGTGAATTCGCAATTGAGTGTATACCACTATTGTATTTGCGAGCTCACTGATACAAATCAACCTCATTGACACATCGTATGTAAAGCACTTACAAAAATGAAACACGAGGAATCAATGCCACATCAATAATCCACAAGGTACTCTGTGTAGAAAGCATTTAGCATACTTCTTCTAGAGCACACATTATGTACCATGCTGCTCCCCCGCGCTCACAGGCCCTTAATACTTCTTCCACACAATGTGGGGCCTGTGAGCATGGGGGAGCACACATTTAGTATACTTCTTCCAGAGCATGGTACACACCTATTTAAACATTGGGTATAGACCCTTGCTGCTCCCGCGCTTACTGGCGGGCGCAACCGGCCTGCTCGTGGAGCTCCCCACCGGGGAAGCCTACCTCAGTGGTGGATCTGGGGAGAAAGAGAAGGGTGAAAATGGTGAAGGGGAAGAGGATGACAGCAAGAGAAAAGAAAATGAAAATGGTAGGGCTGTCGCGTATTATGTGTCGAATCAATCATGAGTTTCCTTCCACATGGTCATAGATTTCTCATTTTGCGGGCTTGCCGGTGGCAGCCATGGAGACCCCTCCCCCCCCCCCAACTCGGCCTAATAACCTGGCCCCAGACCACTCCGATTTGCCCCGCAAGGTGGAGGAACGGGCTTCCGATTTGGCGGTGAATTGGAGGAATGGGTCGGGGGAGAGAGATGGGGGTGGCGGTCCAAGAGGTTGAAGACGACGGGTTTATCAACGCAATAATATAACGTGTGGAGGAGAAGGTGCCACGTCTCCATTCGTCGGTCTTCATTATTAAGCAGCGACGCACGATCGCCCAATAGGATTTTTGGAAATGTAGGCTTAATAATACGCTCGTCATCGAGTCCTCACCCATGTGCAACACATGTGGTGACAAGATACGAGGAGCTAAAAAAGAAGAAGAAGAATTGAGAAAAAGAAAAGGGGAGAATTGAAAGAATAAAAGAAACAAAAAATGAAAAAGAAAGTAAAAAAGAATAATGCACCTCGGTTCTTGAAACTTCATGATTGGCCAGGAGTTCTTGTTAATATCATACTCATGCTTACAACCATGTGAAATCCGATAATGAGAACTTCTTTTGTATCTTGGGACCACCCATTTGCCTTTACACATACCCACTATCTAAATGTCTAACTTCCATATTTATCCCTCTTCCAACATTATTTCTCTATGACCTTTTTGACAAGTCTTAGTAAATCCAATAAAAATTTCCCTCGTTTGATAACATTCTGATTATAATACTTTGTTACGACTGTTTCTACCTACCAAGCTTCAGATAAACCTTCCATTTATTTATATGTGTGTTACTCACCTCTCACGTTGTGTGCACATATTTTTTATGTACTATAAAAACTTATGATGATGTATATACTCTTGCATATTGTAGAAGCAAAATATTTGTACTTTTAGAAATCTAGAATGCACATAATTTTAATTTTGGAATGTTCATCTTGATCTGATGATGACCAAAGTTGTGTCTAAAAACCCATAGGCAAATAGTTTTAATATTTATGTTAAATGTTATTAGCATGCACATTATCAGCCTGCTCTTTCCAACTCGATTCCACTGCATGCTCGGCTGCTCCTTTTTCTTCTCACATGGTGGGTCTGCTATTTCAGCACTCCATTCATTTTCTTACCTTCTCTCTCCTTTTCTTTTTCTTCTCTCGGCGTTGTTATCGTTGTTTATCTTCAATATTAGCATATAGATGACACCATTACTATTGATAATACCTAACAATCAAGACATTTTTGCATATACCTTGTGGTTTAGAGAATGTTTGTAACGCCTCGAGTGTTCATCTTAGGCATCATGAACCTCCTTAGCATATTTGAGCATCATTTCATTGCATTTATTTAAGCTCTTTAATTGTTGTTTGCTGTCCAAATTCAACATTGTGAAGTAAATTAAATTTTTGCTACATAACTGTGGTTCCTGTTAATTTATTTAAATGCTAGATGCAAAATGGTGAATTTAAAGTATTTTTGCATAATTTTTGGGTGATGTTTACTTGTGTTAAAAATTCGGTGAAGTTTCAATTTTAACTGTTTTCCTTTTAAATTTGTGTGAAATATGATCAGCTCTAGAGGTGATTCAAGTTTCTTCCTGTTCTTTCTAATGAATATTTTTGGTCAAATTTTAGGCAAATGTAGCTAGTTCGTTTGAAGGGGAAGTTTATTTCAAAATATGCCGTCGGGCCCGCCTGTCATCTCCTCCTTTCTCCCTCCTACTGCCCATGCCGGTGCCCATGCCGCCGTGCCGCCAACTGCTCGCTCGTCCTCGGCCGTCCTCGCGCCACTGCTCTTAAGTCCTCGCCATAGTCCGGCAGCGCACGGACGCCAAGCCCCGGCCTTATCTCCTTCCCAGCCGCTAGTCTTCTCTCCTCCCATTTTCTTCTTTCTTCTTCCTTCTCCAGCCAAAGAAGCACCGAGCAGAGCGAGCTCTTCTTGCCGCCGGCCCAATCCCCTGCCTCCACTTCACCATCCTCAAAGCACCACCGCCCACGCCTGCCTAACTTTCTCCCCTACCCCCTCGACCACCTCTTATCCGCCGTCTGGGCTCCTGGCGCCGGGGATTCAAGATCCCGCGGCCGCCCTTACCTCCAACCCGAGCTCGCTCGCCAGATCGATTCGCCGGCCACGGTACGTCTTCGGCCGATTCGTCATGCGCTAAGCTTCTACTTGACACCGTGCACCCATTTTGCACATCACCGGCCATCTTCTCCGTCCGTGCGGGCCTCCCCGTGCCGCCCCCGTCCGCCGGCCCGCCGCCGGCCCTGGAGCTCCCGTGCGTCCCCTCCTCGCCGGGCCGCCACTGCTGGTGAGCTCCATGCCTCACCTGCCTCGCTGCTAGACTCCCCGCCCCGCGCAGCGCCACTCCTCCGCTGCCTCGCCGGGCACTCGCCCGCGGCCACAGCCGGCCATGTGCCGCCGGCCCCTGTTTTGTGTGTGGGTGAGTGATGAGAGTAGGAGAGGGGGGTTATGGCAAAGATCCAGGGACCTGAGTGCAAAGATCAAAAACTTTTGATCTAAGGGTCTAGATGCAAAATGACCTCGGTTTTCTTTATTCTCCTATGTTTAAATAGCTGCAAACTTTGGAATTGCATAGTAATTTGTAGACAAATGATAAAAATGCAAAATAAGTTTTGATAGCTTCCTGATGCAATCTAGATTTATACAAAATTGAGTGTGTGTGCATGTCACTGTTGTATATTTTTTTCTATAATTTATCTTGTGCTACACTTGTTTAACGAATAGTCAATTGTAGGTTGCTCCAAAAATTATGAAACTAGTTTTGTTAGCTTCCATGCATCATGGGTGTTTCATATCTGTAGCTTGAATAGATGAACTATGTGATTTCCATACTGATTTCAAGCTATCTCTTGTTTGATGTCTTAATTTTATTATTTGCAAAGTAATTAGCAGAAAAATGATAAAATGATGAAACCACTTTTGTTACTCTATATTTTCTGTGTAGAATCTCTGAAAACTTCTATCCATGTTTTTCTGGTTGATTAACATGCCTTTTGTGAATTAATATGTTTTATAGCACCTTATCTTACTTAAACTATATCTCAATAATGGAAACTTATTTTGATGCAAATTCAACTCTCATAATCTTATCTTGTTGACCTTTATCAGTGCAAATTAATTCATATTTTTTCTCAACCTGTGATTTTAATATTGCAATTCCATGCTTGTTAATAGCTTAATCAATTGAAATGATCTTTCCAAGATAAGTATATATGGTTGTTTACTGTTTTAGCTTGTTTGTTCCATGCAAAATTTATGTTTTGCAAATTTGGTCACCATCTTGCATCATGCGTCTTGGTATAGTTCTTTTATGCACTTACTCGGTTAGCGACTGCATTTTCATGTTTACAACTTATTTACTAGTTTGCATTGCATCGTGTCATACACGTAGATTCCGTAGCTGGAAACATTAGCTGAAAACGTGGTGTACTGGATCGTGGCTAAGCAAGGAGAGAAGGACCAGCTGGAGCAGTCCGAATACCCGGCCCAAGGTTGGAAGGGCCCAAGACCTTCGAAGTACTAACATCATAGTTGAAAGGCAAGCACCCAGAGCATGACCTTTATTTCAACTTATGCGATGAATATTTAATTATGTATTTAGACATTTATGTTTATAGGAGTTGTATGAAACCCTAGATACATGATCCATAGGGTCCCATGAGTATACTAGTACGTGTAGGTCGTTAGTACTGCTATGCTTAATTAGGATTTGGTAGAAGTCGAGTGATTTCCTGTCACTCGCAAGATATAGGACCTTGATACTTATGGCAAAGTTACTTGAGAATGAATTGCTGGGGAATGAAAAATAGAGACCGTGTGGAGATGAATTGGTTAAGGATATGAGATGGATGGAAAGTAAGCCTCCACCTGTGTCGGTTAAGGCCCGAACCGTTGTTGGCTGTGCTGATCAAGTTTGAACAGTACTAATCACATGCTGGGAGTAGGAGGTAGTCGAAACCGGTAAACCTACATACCTTAGTGCGCGAAAACAGCTTGATCCTAACTTCAGCATCGAGTACTAGTCTATAACTCATGTCTGACCCATCGGGATATTTGTGGGGACTAGTACTTGAGGGTCGCGAGGCGGTTCAAATGTTAGCATTCGCTAAGAGAACGGTTGCCATGCGCTACTCGATGGGGTATGCGTATGTCGTGTGATTAGGTTTACCTTACAAGGGATAAAATCAGATCGATTCGTCGTACCTCTCAGATAAGAGAACCTTGATCACTTAGTCACATCGTAGTAAAGAAGTGGAATGAGAATGGAATGGTTATGACATGAGATATGTTTATGATATCCTTTATTGATTAATTGTATACCATGCTTGCTCTTGTTAGTTATGCAAACCTAGTTGGTATTTCCTACATATTAAACCTAAGCTAAATATTGAAAGGATCTACTTGTAGTAAGCTCCATTCTGCAAAATAAATCCAGCAAACCAAAAGCCTTTCATGCTAGGAGTCAGCTAAGTATATACCATAGTCGGGTTAGACTTGCTGAGTATTAGTATACTGTTGTGACGTCGTTGTTGATAGTTTATCGTCTAGCTTAGCTTTACCTTTGGTTTTCAATTTTCTTTCAGCCGTGCGTTCAAAATCTTTGTACCATTCGTATATTTAAACTCTGTTTGTAAAGCTAAGTATTGTACATTAATTTATGTAAACTTTGTGATGTTTGTATTATCTCTGCTCACCTTCGTGTGAGGCTTGTGGTGTATTGTTTTGATCGATATATTTAGTGGTTGAATTGGGCTTGACCTAGCAAACTGTCAGATTACATCATTTTAAGTGCGTATTGATCGGATTAACTATTAAGAGGATGGTTAGCGCACTTAAGCCGGTTTAATTTGGGTGGTTCTGCCATTATGTTCTGATTTTACAGGAAATTGGACTATTTTGGAGCATAAATGAATGAAACCTGTGATTAGCATTTCACATGAAGAAGATGATGGACCGAGGACAAAAAAAGGCATTGGCTGATCGGAGCCCAAGCTGATCACCCCCAGAGCCTCTTGGTGCTCATTCGTGCTCAGCTTCCACGAACCTTCCTCCAAAACAACTTAAGGGCTAAGTTTCTGAAGATAATGCAGGATAATCTCGGGATCAAGACTAAGCAAGCGTAAGATTTGGAAGGTTATCAAGATCCATTCTTATCACGAGGATATCTATGTGTCACACCCACATACAAGTGAAAATAAGACTCCAGAACAACAGAAAATACTTAGAGATGAATGAGAGAGCTAGAAAATGAAAGGAAGGGCCAGGCCGATCGGTCTGGACCCACCTGAGCCGATCAGCTCTGGCCATTCCTTCGTCCCCTCAACTTCCCATTTCATTCATGGCCTCCTCGACGTATAAATCCCCCTATTCTCCATCCACATGGAGCATCCATTGATCCATTCATAGTAGAAGCCGAGGAACTTGAAGTATGCATATATGGGGATCAAAATTGGAGAGCTGCAAGCCTGCGACAGGGATGTGGTGGTTCAAACTTCAGACTGAGAGGGGGGCGCTGCTGATGGGATAAATGCCAATGGCATTAACAAGCTCGCCGCAAGTGACAAAGGAAAGGAAGGCGATGACGGCGAATGAGATGAAGGCCACAACCTCGCTAGACACATCGGCGCTAGCCATGGAGCGAATTGAGTTGTCAAGTTCTTCCCGTTCCTAGCTTCCTTCTCGCCAAGCGGCAACTGAGAATGGATGAAGATTGAAGAGTGGATAAATGAGGAAAATCCTCCCCGTACCCTATTTAAATGGGTAGAATCCATACTTATCCAATTTTTCTAGGTAAACAAACTTATGTCCATACCCTACCCAATTCACATGGGCATGGATTTGGTTAGTGTGTTTGAATACCCACCGACAGGCCTACGGTGACTTGCTCAAATTAAGATTCTGAATCCATGTTCCGTAGAACCATGGACCTGGTTGTATGGATGGACTCCATTGCATTAAATATCAAGTTGATTGTAAGATCACAATTTGTAAATTTCATAGTTAGTATGGCCATGTTAAGAAAAAGTTAAGACTTAAAGATATTTATAAATACCGGAGCAAAGCTTGTTGAGAGGGATCAATGGATACGGTTTGAGAGATTTTTGTCCATCCCGTCCATGCTATGAGCCGCTACCTCTCCTCGTGAAAGAGGGAAAAATAAAAAGGAAAAAAAAAGAGAGATGCTTACTCTCTTGGGTCACGGCAGTCGGCAGCGTCGGGATTGGGTGTGGGGTTGGCACGGGCGTGGCGCCGGGGCGGCGGACGCGTGCCCCTTCGGCCCTTCCGTCGCGCACCTTTTTTTGGCCTGCCGTGGCTTCCAGAACCCCGAAAATCACCTCCGGAGGTTGCGTACCTCGGAGCGCATTTCAATCTGCCGTTGATTCCTAAATCAACGGAGAGAGGATGGAGGAAAGATTAGTGGAGAGAGAAGCAGTTAAGGAAGACCGGAAGACATTAATTATTTCTTTATTCATCCTCCCATCTAAGGGTTGTTTGGATACAAGGTGTTAAACTTTAACAGTATCACATTGAATGTTCGGATGCTAATTAGGCGAAGAGCTAATTATAAAACTAATTGCAGAACCTTGTGCTAATTCGTGAGACGAATTTATTAAGGTCCCGTTTGGTTACATTTGCTTATTTTTAGCACCCGTCACATCGAATGTTTAGATACTAATTAGAAGTACTAAACATAGACTTTTTACAAAACCCATTACATAAGTGGAGGCTAAACGTCGAGACGAATCTATTAAGCCTAATTAGTTCATGATTTGACAATATGTTGCTACAGTAAACATTTGCTAATGATGGATTAATTAGGCTTAATAGATTCGTCTTGCCATTTAGCCTCCATCTATATAATGGATTTTGTAAATAGTCTACGTTTAATACTCCTAATTAGTATCTAAACATTCGATGTGACACATGCTAAAAATAAGCAAAGGGAACCAAACGCCCCCTAAACCTAATTAATCCATCATTAGCAAATGATTACTGTAGCACCACATTGTCTAATCATGGACTAATTAGGCTTAATAGGGGGTGTTTGGAAAGGGGCTACTAAACTTTAGCACCTCACTTTTAGCACACTTTTAGCACTTGAACTCCCAAACAGGGGTGCTAAAAGGTGAGTGCTAAAGTTTAGCACCCTTGTTTTCTTTAGCACACCCAAGGGGTGCTAAAAGGTGCTAATGGGTGCTAAAAGTGGTCCCCAAACCCACCTTTTCCCTAGTTGCCCCCTCTCTCTCCTCTCCACTTTTCCCCAAACCAGTCATAAATGAGGGCAATGTAGTCATTTCTCATCCAATGTGCTAAACTTTAGCACTGTATCCAAACAACCCCAAGTGCTAAACTTTAGCACTCCATTTGAGGGTGCTAAAGTTTAGCACTATGCTAAAGTTTAGCATTGTGTATCCAAACGGGGCATAGATTCGTCTCGCGAATTAGACTCCATCTGTGCAATTAGTTTTGTAATTAGCCTATATTTAATACTCCTAATTAGCATCCAAACATCCGATGTGACGATGTTAAACTTTAACAACTTGTTGTCAAACAAGCCCTTACTATCACCCACGCTCCACACGTCTTCCCATGCACCCTCCCTCTCGGTCTCTCCTCCCTTTCTTTTCTCACTTTCTCTCTCATCTCTCTCTCATGGGAGATCGGTGGTGGGGCGCCTGATCCACAGGCTCCGACACAGCAACACGCGGTGCCACCGGCTGCCGAGTGAGGATCCTTCCTCATTGGAACCATGGAGGCTGAAGTAGGGTGGATCTATGGGGTCTCCGGAGGAGTGGAGGATGAGCGGATCCATGGCGTCGCCAGCACTGCTCAAGGTAGGACTCCAAGATCCGCCAGCGTCCCCGTCCCGATGCATCCCGGCGGACACCACAGACGGAGCTCCAGGATGCACACTGAGACATGAAAAATTGTGTTGCTTTTCTTGAACATCCCAAGAATTTTTGGGTGATTTTATCTCTTTTTTGCACCTTCTTAATGTATTCATGACCATTCTTGATGTTGCATGATGTTTATGTCGATCCTTTTAGCGGATTTTTGGTGATTTTGTCTTTGATTTGCATCTTCTTAATTTGTTCATGAATATTCTTGATGTCGCATGATGTTTCTGTCATTCTTTTTAGGGGATGATTTTTTTGAATTGAAACTAGTTCATGTGCGTGTCATTTGTTTCCAGAAATATGAAATCATAAATTTTTTAAAAGGGATATTGTTGATTGTTTTTAAATTTAAATAAAATAAAAGAACAAATTTTTTTCTTGAAAATGAATGGTTCTTAGATCTTAGCAATGGATAATACAAATATTTGATAAACAAACACTAACAGGACCTCGGTCCTCTGATTTCACTACGGGAAAGCTAAAAATTACCGAGTGTATTTTTTTTGCCGAGTGTTTTTTTGCGAGCACTCGGCAAACAAGCTCTTTGCCGAGTGCCAAGCCAAAAACACTCGGCAAAAAAAATACACTCGGCAAATCAGGGCTTTGCCGAGTGTCAAATAAAAAACACTTGGCAAAGCCCCCTCTCTGCCGAGTGTCAAAAAAAACACTCGGTACAGAGAGAGGTTTGTCGAGTGTCAAAAAAAACACTCGGCAAAGAGGGGGGTTTGCCTAGTGTTTTTTTTGACACTCGGCAAAAAAATAATTTTTTTTCCTCTTTTCACCATGAAATTTTTTCTACTCCCCACATACAACATGTGGTACTTCATGTTAAAATTTGGTATATTTTTGGATTTATTTGCTATATTTATTTAATTAATTGCATTTCAAGGAAATTTTTGGTATAAGTCAAATTTGAACTGCAAGTGATTCAAATTATGGAACAAAATGAGTAGAAAAATGATGTTCATGTTATTCGGCCCAATTTGAGACCTGACCCATGAAATGACAAGAAATTTCGAACATCTTGTTCAGAAAACACGACCACGAACGTGTGGCAGTGGTATTTTTAAATTATAAAAAAACAAGCAAAGTCTGAAAATCATGAGATTTGTCATGATGTGATGATATCATAGGTGGAGGCTGTGGAAAAAAATTGAGAATGTTTTGCACATTTCGTCACGTACGATGTTTACAAACCGAAGCATTTCAGAAGAAGAATAGTAACGTTGAGAAGGATTGCATAAGATTTGGAGTCAAAATGACGGTCGAGTTTTGATTTGACTACAAAACTTTTTGTATAGTCAATAGAGAATATATATTATTTCATGTAAATTTTTGACAATTTTTTAAAACTGTTAGATATTTTTTAAATTTTTTTAAATATATCTTTGCCGAGTGTCCTAGGTTAGACGCTCGGCAAACAACCGTTCACCGAGTGTCACCCTAGGACACTCGGCGACCGTTTTTTTTTTCCAACCGCAAGCCGGCCTTATCCCGGCCCGCACCGCACGCGGCCCCTCGGATCTCCTCCGCCACTATCCCCGCACCGAGTACTGTCCTCCTCAGATCTTCCTCTCTCTCCCCGCCCCCGGCCCCGGCGCCCCCAACCCCGCCGCCCGGCGCCCCGCGCCCTGCCCCCGGCCCTGCCGCCGCCCGGCGCCCGCCCCCGCCCCCGCCCGCCGCCGCCCCCTTCTTCCCCTCCGGATCCGGCCTCTCCTTCCCCGGCTCACTCCCCTCCGGCCGGATCCGCGCCCCCTTCTTCCCCTCCGGCGCGGATCCGGTGGCCCCCACCTCTCTCCCCTCCGGATCTGGCGCGTGGCGGCGGGCGGCAGCGGGCGGGTGGCGGCGGGCGGGCGGGCGGGCGGCAGCGGCGGGCGGCAGCGGCGTTGGCGGCCGGTGGCGGCGTGGTGGCCGTGGCCGGGGCCGGCGGTCTATTTTTTTTTATTTTTTCCGAAAATGTTTGCCGAGTGCTTTCTGACACTCGGCAAATCATTTGCCGAGTGCTCGATGTTCGACACTCGGCAACTCCACGTTTGCCGTAGGAAAGTTCGCCGAGTGCCGTTCGCCGAGTGTTACACTCGGCGAACTCTTTGCCGAGAGTTTTTCGACCTTTACCGAGTGCCTCAGGCACTCGTGTTTCCGGTAGTGTTTTGAACGAAAAGGACCTTAGTCCTTTTAACGAGCAAAGGTGTTCACTGTTTGTTAGTACTTGATTAGTCTTAAAATCACATACTGTCACCTCCACTAACATGTACACGCGTCATCCATAGCAAATACCCACCCCGGCACACACACCGCATAATTGCCGCGTCCCCAGAACCCGCTCCGCTCTTCAAGCTCAGTGAAAATTCCTGGGCTGTTCGCTTTAGCTTATTCAGCCGGTTTATCAGCCACCAAACAGTGTTTTCCTCTCACAACAAATCAGCCGTTTCAGCTTTTCAGCCGGCTTATAAGCTGAAGCGAACAGGCCTTACCATCGGAATCCAAGTTGCTTGCCATCGAAAAAATTTGCCTTCTTTATTTATCATTCACTTAAATTTTGTATTCTGTATTTGCTATCAATAGAGTTATCAATAGAGTTAAGTTGACATAAAAATATAATTTTACCCTTATATTATTATAGAATTTGATCGGCTGCATTTGCATGGATTAACACAACTTCAGGAAATAGAGAAGGCAAAATCAGCTGCGATATGTCATGAGGATAAAACTGTCTTTTCATATTAGCTTAATACTGTTGATGGTATATAGAGAATGCAATTTTGAGTGGATGGCAAATAAGGAAGGTAAACTTTTTTAATAGCAAGTTCAGGCGCGGCGCTGAACAGCAACCTCGGCCTCTGCCATCGGGTCCCACAGCATGCCCACCCCCTCCGTCAGCGACCGGGTGCATGGACGGAGGGAGCAGTGGGGAAATATCTCGGGTCAGGCAGGCCAGATAGGCCAAAAAGGTTCGGTGAGCGAATCTTGGATGGGCGAGCATCCCGTTCCGTTTACGCCGCGCCGCGCCCAGGTGCTGTGCGTTGATTTGTTGCGCTCTGGAGGCGCGCCACGTGTCGAGACGCTCGTCGCGGCCGCCGGAACTGGGAGGCCACACTTGGGCTCCTGGCGGCACGAGCCGGACTGGCAGGGCAGGCAAGAGTTGGTGAATGGAATAAGGAAACCCAAAAAGGTTGGGGCGAGCTGGCTCCCTCGTACTCGAGCCGGCGCTACGCGCACACATGCTAGCTCACTCGCGCTTTTTTGTCCGTCTAATAAACCATTTGCCATGACATTTGCCATGACAAGGTATTACTTTCACAATATTTGACCATTCATTTATTAAAAAAAAAATATAAGTATCATCTATTTTGTTTGTCTTAATTTATCATTAAAAATACTTTAAGTGATTTATCTTTTTTACATTTGCAATAAATTCTGAATAAGACGAATGGTCGAACATTGCTAGAAAAAATCAATAACGATAAATATTTCAAATCAGAGTGAGTATTATTTTATTTTTTTGATTGAAGTCAGTAAGGGAAGTCCAACCTATTTTTTATAATTTATTTATTCCGGACTTGTTTAATTCGCTTCCACGGGGAGTCGAACCTAGACATGCGAAATGCACTCAGGTGCTCTAACTATTAGGCTAGAGATCCATTCTTTGAGTATTATTTTATTAAAATATATAACTATATATGCTATCTGATATGGTGCAGGAGGTTTTAGATGGCTTAAACCTCACTTTTTTATTTTTTATGGAAAGGAAGCGATCTAATTTTGTTTTCACCGTCCAAAATATTCTACCAAAATAGTGTATAGTGGATGTAGTCTTCCCGCTATATATGCACGGGAGATTGTGAGATGACAACCGGATATACCCTCAAGTGAGCCACCAACAAGCAATACATTCTATGTACCTACTAAAATGATGGTGTTTTATGCACTTATTATGACATTTATAATGTCACGATATTACTATACCTAAGTTTTCATTATGCAACGCCATGCGATGATGTGGAGGAGACGTTAAGGTCCTTGTCGCAAAACAATTGCCTCAAAGTTAACTTTAGCGCTACATTAGGAGAGATCATGCACAATCGTACCATGCACCGTGTGACATAGCTATTGCTATATGTAAATAAAAGAGCGATATTTATATGCTTTGCCTACTAAGTTAGTTGGAAATGTTGCATGGGGTGGCCAATAAAATGACACCACTGAACTTGCCTAAGTATGGTCTCTACAAGTGTTAAAATCTTAAAACTAGTTTCACTTTCCATGTGACAAAATATAAGATGCATTTTTATCAAATATAGTTGTTCATGTTAAATTTGTCAAATTTGAGTTGGAAAATATTACTAATAAAAACACTCTCTTCGTTCGCAGGTTCTTACGCCAAGGAAAGAAAAACACACTTCCTTTGTTTGGAAATCCCGATGGGACGCGCCGTTGTGCCCAGCGGTGTACGCACCCCGTGGACGCGGAGCCTTCTCCCCCGAAAGCTTCGTGCGCGTTCGCAAGAGTTCGCAACCATCTCGGCCTCCGCCTCGCCATTCCGTCCCACATAATATAAGCCTCTCCGCCACTCACGGCCGCAAACAGACAGGCCAGAGCCGCAACGCCACGCGCCGGACCGAACGCCGAGCGAGGCTGAGGGATCGGAGGGAGAGCAGAGGAGGCGATCTCCATCTCCTGCGGATTCGCCCGCCGCTCCATCGGTTGCGTAGGCCGCCGCCGGGCGCCCGCGCGGCGCTCACGCCCATCCCACGCAGGTGCGGTGCCTTTGCCGATGTCTTCGCTTTTTTTTTTGTTGCAGTTGCAGTGATTTGGTTGGTCCGCATGTTTTTTTTTTTGAAACGAAAGGTCCGCATGTTTATTTAGTTGTTTCTTGGTCTAGGTGGTGCAAAATTATGTGCAACTGTGTGGTACCAATTTGGTTTGATGGATCGTTTCGTGATGTATTAGACTGTTCTTTTTTTTGTGTACTACCAAATTTTTTGTTATCAGATACTCATATGCTTTAGGGACTCTTGATGATGCAAAAACATGCGTATTTTCCTGATCATGATCATGTTGTGATGCTGTGTGATCTGTTCTTGATGGTGTGACGATTGTGTCCTATTAGCAGATGGTTTTGTTTATATGCATCGAGTTTATAGTTGAACTTTTTGAGATAACAGATACGGGGTGTCTAATCTTAATCTCCTCTTTTTTAATTCTCAAACATGTAATTTTGTAGGATTATTGTTAATATATCTCGGTCTAGTTCACCAGATTTGTTTAGCGAAACAGGGCCCTGGAATTTGTGCCAGGATGGATGCTTAAGATGAGATCTGCGCTTATGCTCTTGGAATGGAAAAAATTGTCCTTTTAATTTCTGCTGTGTTTTTTTTTATGTTTGTCTATGATGCGACTCCAGCATGCTCTCCAATTTGCATAAAAGTGTCAACTACTTTAGTATACAAAGCATTAGTGTCAACTACTCTATTGCTCGGTATGTAATTTCAGACTGCAGATTATGATCGTTAATATTTGCTTGGTTTCACTCACCTCTGCTTTGAGGCAGAACCCTAACATTGAATTAAACATATTAATACTCCTGTAAATTCATTAATGCTTTGCATCTGTTACACTAGTTTGTGTTTTTTCGATTGGTGGTTTATGCTGGCTGGATTGACCATTGTTGCTCGTGCTAGCTGGATTGACCATTGTTGCTCGTGCTGGCTGGATTGAGTTACCTCTTTTCCAACTTCTGGTGCAATACATGTTATTTATTCAGGAATATAATGGGTAGTTTGTCATGCTGAATCAGTTTTAGATTTATCATTCTTAATTTAGTTCCTGTCAAAACATGAAAAGCATCTTGAAGTGATGTTGAAACTAGGAAGTATTTTGTCTGATTGTTCTTTTGAACTATTGTGCCTTTCAAGATGAAAAGCACTGTAATGAATACTGCTTGAATACAACATGCTCCAAATCAAAACTTGTGCTAGTTTTTCTCCAATGAACTCAAACTGATCTTTTAATTCTTTTTGTGAAACTCTGGTCCAAAGTCTAAGGTAATCTTGTCATGATTGATACTAAGGCCTTGTTTGGCATGGCTCTAACTCCACGTTTTGCTGCTCCACTCCACAACTCCAGCTGGAGCTTGCTCTGCGTGGAGTTGGAGCGGTCTAGATGGGGTGTTTGGCCAGAAGAGTGCTCTAGCTCCAAAAAAGACCGATTTCAGGGTGGATCGCCATTGTTGCCCCCCGATTCAGGCTCCACTTGTCATCCTCTCTATCCCCATTTTCTTCTTCCTTAGAAGGCGTGGCTGCCCCAAGCCACGACACACTGCCAGGGAAGAGGTGGGGCGTGAGGGAGGGGCTGGCGGTGGCGGGACCCGAGCACAGCTGTACGGGTAGGACGCACGGGAGGAGGCCGCTAGCGGCGGGACCCGAGCGCGGCATCGGACGGGGATGGCGGACTGGGGAGGCGTGTCTCAGGGCGGCGGTTTGGGCCGGCGGTGGAGGAGCCCCGCCCAAGCAAGATGGGGGCGGAGGGCGGCCTCGAGGTGGCGCCGGTGGCCTTGGGGGTGGGGCGGCCTCCAGTTGACGCCCTTGGCCTCGGGGATGACGGGCGGTGTGAGGCCTAGCCGGTTCGGCCTCGCAGCCGTGGGCGGTTGCCGTCGGCGTCAGCCTCAAGACCTCGCAGCGGCGAGCGGTTGGGGCCGGCGTTGACCTTAGGGCAGCGGGCAGCACACCGACACCGGGGCAACGAGCCTCAAGACCTTGCGGTGGTGAGCGGTTGGGGCCGGCGTCGGCCTTAGGGCAGCGGGCAGCATGCCGGCACCGGGGCAACGGACGGAGGGAGGGGGGCGACAGAGGCGACAAGAGAAGGATGGAAATCGATCAAACTGTTTTTTTTACATAACCAGTGGCATTGGAGGGTAAATAACCCCGAACTCCATGTTTAGTTTCATTTCGAAGAAGTTTGAAGTTGGGAAAGAGGTGCTCCAAAGAAATAAACTAGAGCTCCAAAAACTCCATGGAGTTGGGCTACTCCACAAATTGGTGGAGTTGAGGTGTTTGGCTGACTCCACTCAACTCCAGGCTGGAGTTTGGAGTTGGAACCATGCCAAACAGGGCCTAAAACAATGTGTGTGCAATATTATGGCCGTGATGTGATTTTGCTTTAAGTGATATTCCAAGGAAGCTATCCTCTACAGTACCTTAAAGGCATTTTGTATTTTTTCTCACCTTAAACTGTCTGTCTTGTAGGTGAAGGCTGATCCTTAAAGACTTCAAGATGGGCGAGGGACACGAAGCTGACAAGAACATTGAGATCTGGAGGGTCAAGAAGTTAATCAAGGCTCTTGATGCTGCTAGGGGCAATGGCACGAGCATGATTTCTCTCATCATGCCACCTCGTGATCAGATTTCACGTGTCACTAAGATGTTGGGTGATGAGTATGGAACGGCCTCAAACATAAAGAGCAGAGTCAACCGTCAGTCTGTGTTGGCTGCCATAACCTCAGCTCAACAGAGGTTGAAGCTTTACAATCGAGTTCCCCCCAATGGTTTGGTGCTCTATACTGGTACCATTGTCACTGATGATGGCAAAGAGAAGAAGGTCACCTTTGACTTCGAGCCATTTAGGCCCATTAATGCTTCCCTGTATCTCTGCGACAACAAGTTCCACACTGAGGCACTGAATGAGCTTCTGGCATCTGATGACAAATTTGGTTTCATAGTTATGGATGGTAATGGAACACTGTATGGCACGCTGAGTGGCAACAGCAGGGAGGTTCTTTACAAGTTTAGTGTGGATCTCCCAAAGAAGCATGGGCGAGGTGGGCAATCTGCAGTCCGCTTTGCCCGTCTGCGCATGGAGAGGCGACACAATTACCTGCGCAAAGTTGCTGAGCTTGCAACACAGTACTTCATCAATCCAGCCACCAACCAGCCAAACATCGTGGGCCTCATTCTTGCTGGATCTGCTGACTTCAAGAACGAGCTGGGAAAATCTGAGATGTTTGATCCGCGTCTGCAGGCCAAGGTAGTCAAGATGATTGACGTGTCCTATGGAGGGGATAGCGGCTTCAACCAAGCCATCGAGATGTCTGCTGAGGTTTTATCTGATGTCAAGTTTGTCCAAGAAAAGAAGCTGATCGGGAAGTACTTTGAGGAGATAAGCCAAGACACGGGGAAGTACGTCCTCGGTGTGCAAGACACCATGACAGCCCTGGAAATGGGAGCGGTCGAAACTCTGATCGTGTGGGAAAACCTTGATGTCAGGAGGTATGAGCTCAAGAACAGTGCCACAGGAGAAACCATTGTGAAGTATCTTAACCCTGCTCAGGAGGCTGACCAGAGCAACTTCACTGACGAAGCAACATCTGGAGAACTGGAGGTCGTCGACAACACCCTGCTGCTTGAGTGGTTTGCCGAGAACTACCACCAGTTTGGCTGCACGCTGGAGTTCGTCACGAACAAGTCCCAGGAAGGTTCTCAGTTCTGCCGGGGATTTGGTGGGATTGGCGGGATCCTCCGCTACCCAGCCGATGTCACTGCCTTCCAGGAAGGTGATGACTTGTCTGACGGGGAGTACGACGAAGACTTCGAATAGCAATCAACCGAAACCCAAATGAACACGGTCCGGGAGGAGCCTGTGCTGGCCCGGGCCACACCGGGACGGGATGACCCTGAAACATCCAAACGATCGGTGTAAGGAAACCATGGTCAGTACTGTTGCATGGATAAACTAATTACACACGTGTTTCTTTTCGTTCTTCATGTCTATTGATTCTTGTGTGTCTGGCTCTTGCATCTTTTACTTCTAGGAGGAGCTGCTGGAGGGAAGAAGGTCTAAGCAACTAGAATCTGTAAGCTCGGTGACATTGGTGGTTTGGAGATATGGTGTGTTGCTCACTTGCTCTGTTGATTCGAGCTTGGAGTCTGGTGATGCTACTACGAAGCAGACATGGACGGTGCCTTCTGATGATGCTCCATCAGGAGAGTTTATTAGTATAATCTACTAGTGTCTTCTTAGTAATGAGTCGGTGTCAGTAGTATGGTCAATAAATTGCAAGAGAGACAGACGCTAGCTCGCGTGGTCGCGTTGTCTGGTTGGAGCAGCTGCATTGCTGATGCTGCTGTGTTTTTATTTTCCTGAACTGAGGTCGTGGTGTGTTTGAACTCGAGTCATGGTTTGGTACACAGATATCTGCACTGTGTGTACGCTTATGACGTCCGTGGTATTAAGTAAATCTGTCTTACTATTTACTGATTGTACCCATGTTATCATTTCGAATGTTCGTTGCACTGTCTTCGAAGCACTTGAAAAATCCAAGTTTCTCTTGAATTTTGTACCTCTTTTGCGTGCTGTTGATCTCATGCTATTCGGTGATTAGTGGAGTGGCATAAGCACAATTTTTCGAGAGGGGACTCAAAAAAAAAAAAACGTGTTGGACCGAGGCCCAGGCGGTCCAGCGCGTACGCACGCGGCCACTCCTCGGTTTGGTTTGGCCCTTTCCACCTTTTGGCATACGGCGATCAAGTCTTCACACACTAGTGCTTTTCCTACACAGCTACACTGTACAACCATTTGGTTTGAGCCAACAACTTGTGTATAAATCACGTATTTATACATCAATGTGTATTTACAAGCTGATTCTGATTTATATTTGAAATTCGTAGTGGTGGTACGCGCAGATGTGCTTTTTTAATACCTAGGACTGAGAGATGTTTGTTTTCTTGGATTTCAAGTCATTTTTGAGTAACTTAAGACATGCTATACTGCAAAGGGATAAAACTTAAAACAACTTTAATAAGTAACTACTCTTCCAAATTATATAAATATATACTTCTTTTCTATCTCAAATTACTATTTATTTTGACTTTTCTAGATATATAACTTTTGTTACGTATCTATGTGCATATATGTATGTATTAAAAATCAAAACGAATAGTAATTTGTAATGGAGGGAGTACTTATGTCTGGACATAGCAAAAATTGTGGACTATAATAAAAGCTAAAGTAACCTGACAGAGAGGGTATATAAGAATATAAGAATAGCTGGCATCTCTGGCACGTCCGCCCCCCTATTAATGTGCATGTATCTAATGGCGTCATCATCACCTCACAACTCTATCATCGCTGCCTTCCACCATCGGCGAATGGTGATTCTAGTTTCTCGCATAGCCAGAGGCGTTCTTGATCATCATCAGTTCATCGTTAATCGTGTCAACTTAACTGGATTCCAGTTCTAACTCTTGATGTGATATGAACAGAAATTTTCTAAAATTAGCTATTTTGCTAGCAAAACCCTTTAACTCTTATTCTACAGCAAATGGAGAGGTAGATGATGATGATGATCCAATGTTTATGATCAAGGATCGGAAATTACTACAAGAAGATTCAGAAAAAGGTTCCTGATGAATAGTTGTTTCTTTATGTCCTTTGAATTTGCTTAATTCTATGATGAAGAGCCATGACCGACGACAAAGTTTCCCCGTACCTGTCAGTCTCTTCACACTTTTCCTACCCCCAAAGTTGCGGATTATGCTTCTGTTTCCAGGAGATCGACCCGACAGCGGTGGGCCCGACGTGCCACGGATGGAAGAAATTTCAAGCGGCCCACGTGAACTGTGGGCCCATTCAAGTTCACTTAGACCTCCTCCAATGGTATGAGCTACTTTAAGAGACAACTCTTCCAATAATCTGGCTCTTAGCATATATCTTATAATATAAATAACTCCACACATCATCCCCATATAATCTTGAAGCGTGTGTATGAGATTAGATATCTTCTCTCATATTAAAATACGAGAAAATATACTATAAGCTAGAAAAACTGTAATCATCGGAGGAGGCCGGCCGGCCGGCAAGCTCTCCTACGGCCTCCTCTGTACTCTCGCTGTTGGGCCCTCTCCGTACAACTGGAGCATCACGCATTCATGCTCGGGGACCTTTCTTCCACACCTGTGCTGCCAATGTTCTTTATACTCGTCGACATATGGCCATCACTCCAATACATATACCTTAACGAAAATAGTAATTTTTGTGAATTTTTTTCATAAGACACACTTGCTCTAGGCACTAATAAGGGATGTTTTGCCGTTTGGACATCAACATAGCCTCTAAACACAACTTTGATCACTAATTCTTTTATGGTATATTTATAACTAATGAAAAATGTATATTATTATAGAACTAACTTTTGGTAAAATATATTCATAGCATTTTCAAATCTCCAAGCTAAAGCACATAAAAATAATCTGTAGTCTTAAGTCTGAAATGGCTAACTCAACCCCAAAACGCCATTTATATTTGTGACTGGAGAGAATATGCAGACACTCTGTTTGATCCTAAATTCATTTTAGAGTGCATGTTGTCAGATTTTTAAAACTTTTGTAGTGGTATGCACAAAATACCACGATTTACCACAAACACATGTTATAAACCCCACCAGGAGTTTGGCGAAACTATTACAATTATTGTATGATTACCAACATATACTTAAGGTTAGTGGTAAAAGATGTGTATCGGATCGGAGATCATGTTGATACCCAGAATGACAATAGAAAAGGGACAATAATTTAATGAGCACATTATAGGCCAATATCTGATTGAGAACATAAGAAGAATAAGCTAACTGTAAAATCGAAGAAATATTTGGACATGTTCGCTTTAGCTTATAAGTCGGCTGAAAAGCTGAAACGGTTGATTTGTTGTGAGAGGAAAACATTGTTTGGTGGCTGATAAGCTGGCTGAATAAGCTGAAGCGAATAGGTCCAATTCATCTTTTGCTAAAGTAGGGGTTTGAAAGGGAAACTAGGAAACTCTGCCGACAAGCATCCGTAGAGGTTGAACACGGCAAAGTTGAATCCTCCTGTACGGAGTTTAAGCTCCACGACAACAATTTTACCATTTTTACTTATGTAACAGACAGATTCGCTTCTAACATCCTCACATTTTGGGATGTTGCACAGTTGATTGATTTGAATGTGCATGTGCCATCAAGTGTTATCTCATCTGTTCCCATCTAAAAAAATCCTATCTCATCTGAGCAGTCGTACAAAGATATGGGTTTCTACGTGACTTGGGTTTACTGTATATATGCCCTAAATTTAAGGATATTATTTGTGAACAATGAATAGACCAGCTGCCAGGTACGTGCTCTGCTCAAAGTTTTTTTTCCTTGTATGCTCCGTCCCGGGAGGGCTTTCGTGGCAGCTGGGAATGCCGAGCTGGGACGTGCAATGGTAGGGATAGGATGTTCCGGGTGAAAGCCTTTGCCGGCGATCTTACTGGTGGCGATGGGCGATGGCAGCGGCGTCCTAGGACGTCGTTCTCCCCGTTGGAAGCGTCATCTTGGAGCTCCATCCCTGCTGCAAGGGGTTCTCTGGGTGAAAATACTGTCCAGATTCTGGACAGGCGACAGCAGCGCTAGCGTCGTCCCCTACTTTGAGGCGTCGTTTCTAGAGACCCAGCTTGACTTGTGGCATTGCTGGTGACGACAACCAAGGGAGGCCGCAGCCGGTGGCGGCGCAAGGCAGCATGGTGCAGGATGGCGAGCTTGATGGAGGTTGCTGAGCTCATGTGGAGGCGATCGCAATTCTGGTGGTGACCAGGGGTTATCGCATTGTTGTCGGGTTGGCTACATGCAGCGGACCGTGGCGGCTGGCTTTGCTTAGCAACTGTCAGTGTGGCGTGGGACTGCGTCGGAGGACGGTGCTTGCAGCAACAGCATCGTGGGATGACTAGGCTTACAGTAGACTACGGCGGGTGACTCAGCATTGATGGGCTACTCCGGTATGGTACATCGTCGAAAGACGGTGCAAGCGACTTCTTCGACTACTGCCTCGGCGGTGAAGGCTATGTGCGCGGGTGGAGCAACGAGGCAAAGTCGGCCTGCGGCAACAGTTTGGCTGTTCGATGGGGACCTTGGGAAGCGAGTTAGAATTGCCCTCCATTCTGATAGCGACAATAGAAACGGATTCGTGACATGGAGTACTCTGGCGGACGTGGCAAGGCCCCCGCGCACAGTGTTTCTTTGAAGCGACGAGAGCGAGGTGGAGTCCAACGGCAGGCATGGTGAGACCCCCACGCGTTTGTGTTATCGTGGTGGCGACTGCGAGGCAGCTTGCGTGGGGTCCGGATCTGGTGGGATCACTCTGTCAGATGAAGTGTGGTGTTGCAGCAACACTACAATGAAGAGTCCCGCATGCTTCTTGGTGCAGTGCGATCTATTTTCTCTTGGATCCTTGTCAACACGGAGTCCCGCCGGGAGGTCTCGGTGACTATATGAGAGTGAGATTGTTGGTGGACGTTGCGATAAGACTTTCGGTATGGGTGCCATTGTCGAGTGGAGTTGTGCGGCCGCGTTGAGGTCCCAATACAACCGGTCGGCTTTGGCGGTTTGAGTTGTGTGTTACCCGCCGCGTAGATGTCTCAATCCAACCGGGCGAGTATAGGCTATTTTTTATTTTTTATTTTCCTACCTATGGCCTTTCAGGGTCGTAGTCTTATATTTTTCTGCTATATTAATATAAACTCGTACTGCCTTGTGCGGTTCGTTAAAAAAAATAAGAAGATTCTCAACCTTATATCCATAATGGAAACCGTTTGAAAGTGCAATGGCAACGAGTAACTAGAACAGAAGAAAGCCAAAATGACTAAAAACATGACAGGTTGAAAAGCAATAAAACATAGTTCTCACATAAATCCTAAGAAATACCTACCTTCTGAGATTGCTTTACTTCACCATGTCAAATAGACCTTGCAGAGTTGAAGCATATCAGTGTTATGTCTATCCATTTTGGTCCTATTTACCATGAGATTGCAGGGCTTAATAGAGCTTGCCAAGCAGACATATTTGAAAGTATCTCTCAATAGCTTATTTGAAAGTAATTCGAAGAAAGGTGCCCCTCAGATGAAAAAGAACTGGTTCTTGGCTGTCAAATCCAGCATACTAAAAGTGGTCATTGCCACCAAAGGAGTGTAGCCAACCTGCCCGACTTCCATCCACTAATATTGGCAATGGTGGCTCCATCCACTGATCTTGTAGCAGTGTGTAGGGGACTCCTGCTGGGACTGGGCGCCGAGCCTCCTGGCCATCGACAGCGCGGACTAAAACAGCGAAGGAACAACTCCTGAAAGCATGCGGATGCAGATCAATGTCACCTTTGTGAAATGCGATTGCGATGCATGTCATGGATTTGGGAATCTAATCTCCATCCTGTCCTCTGGAGTCAACCTACCAAGTGGGGAACGAGTGGTAGCCTCCTTTACAGAGATGGAGGCCGGCATCCCCATTTCCTTTTTTTCCTTTTCAAAGAAAGAACCATACTGATTTGAAGACATTTACTTCATAAAGTTTTCTCCATTAGAATTAGCATCATTCTAGAAGTGTACAGTTCAAGTTTTGATTAAAAATTTAAAATAATACCTTCGCAATATGTGATCCTGGCGGTAAGAAGACAGCATGTGTAACGCCGTACATACTAGTAAGTTTTACTAGATTTTCAAATATACGATGATAGTAACTACTCCCTCCGTTCCAAATTATAGGTCGTTTTGACTTTATTAGATTCATAAACTTTGTTATGCATTTAGATATACCCTATGTCTAGATGCATAATAATATCTATGTATCTATAAAAACCAAAACGACCTATAATTTGGAACGGAGGGAGTACTAACTAGTGGCTGCTGTTAGGTTTTCATGAATATGAAAATGTCCAAAGTAACACTTATTTGTTGATCCCCACATGTAAATAATGACAGCTCCATGATCAGTGACAATACCTAAGACTCTAGCTAGGAGGCTAAGCTATCGTTTTCTTGGGTTAGTGCAAATAATGCATAATAATTCCTCTATCACCAGGGAGAGTAGCAATGTAAGTATGATGTCCACATTAGTTGATAAATGAAGGACCAAAATGAAAGCAAGTCATTTGTTTTGGAATGAAGAAAGTGACTCAAATGCTGATCTATTTCATAGAAAAAAACCATTTGCAGATAACTTCTACCATAAAAAATTGCCTTTCATTTTCATGAAAAAGGTATTAGTCTCTTGCAACTCCCTGCATTTGCTGTCAAGATAGAGCAGAAAACGAAAGCCCACTACACCGAAGTCATTCCTTGATGATGACATATAGGGAATCTCCGGTTACAATTATAGATCATCCTAGATTTTGCGTGCATGCATTAAGGAAGTGGATGAAAAGACTTTGTTGCCCTTCAATTACCGTAGGTCTGGAATAATGGTTCATTCGCGTTCATTAGAGGGACATCATTCATTTAGCAAGAGGAAAAAAGGGTCAGAAATGCTTATAAGTTCTAGATGACTTAAATTGAGAGAAAAGCTTAGAAGTCTAAAGTGGCTTATAGAAGGAACTGAGGAGAGTATCACTGGTTGCATCAGCAGTACCCATTCAACCAAAGATCTGGTTAACTGAAATCACTTGAAGGAGGCAATATTTATGAAAAAAATCAGCACAAAGTTTACTCACATTAGTTTCATATTAATAAATAATTAATGTCAAACATTTTACTTTGTTGAGATCACAAACTCAATTTATAGATTTTGCAGCTCTTATGCACCTGGCTTTTGGCAAAATAGAGTGGCCTAGTTGGTTGTTTTTTGCTGGTCAGGAATCAGACACGTTTTTAATAGTACAAGTTATATACTTGCAATTAATTTCAGCGATCAGGCATTTGAAATACCTGATCATGGTTGACTTTCCTTCAAAGCAGTTAGATATATGACAGGATCACAGGAGGTTCACAATAGATTGAACTGTGACACTTAAGGTGAATAGTATCGCTTCAGTCCTTTTGCTCACCAGAAAACTTTCACTTCAGAACTAAATAATGGTGCATGAAACTTTTATATATGCAAAAGCATGCCTAGAAGATGAACAAAATGACAAGTCATGGCTAACTGCCAATAATAGTGGAAAAAAGACTTAAGGACACATGATTAGATAGATTAGAAACAGAAAATTCACCAGGGTATCGTGCACCAAAGATGGACAAATTTTATCTGAGTAGTAAATACTTGACAGTCACCTCTTCTCCAATCAGGGTCACAAAGGATGACTGATCTTCATTTTCTACTTTGTATGGCGTAGCTGTCTCTTAATCTCAATAGGTGTAAAGAGAAGATATGATATTTGAAAGAACATCCGGTATGGTGTACAGATTTGCTTGTGTTGTTTCAAACAGATAGGATCCGGTACCAGAAAGAATGAGGATCTAAGAATCTATTAGATACACTCTAACAGTAACTTGGAAAAAAGGTTCTCAATAACATGGCATTTCTTCTGGAGAAACCTTAAAAGGAATAACTGGGTAAGTAGCTAGGGTGACAATTGACACCATGTGGGCAAAGGGATTCTACATTATCATGTGAAAGCTCTTGGCCACCACAAAGGAAAAGAATCCTTAGGCATTCCATGTCCATACGATTGAGCTAAGAACAAAATATTGAAAAGAAAATTTCTCTTAGCGTATCAACATTCCTGAAATTGGCTAGACAGAATGATTCTTACCGACATGTATGTTCTGCAGAAATAGATATGCATGCAGTGTCTGTACAAATACAAGCATCCTGAAAGCAACTTTATCAGATATGCTCAAGAGGATGTTGCCACTTACAAGTCCAAAGGCAAAAAATAGCACATCTACAGCTGATCCTGCCGAAGACTGACAGGAAATTCTGCACATGAAATCAGATTTAAAGCACAAGTGGGTCCTGCTAGACAGAAATCAAGTCTGCCACTTACATATCTGCTATGTTACAACTGTCTGGCTCGACCATAAGTTCAATCCTGCTGAGATATGCCTCACATATACAAATTCCAAATATATCTCTATCACTGCACGATCCTTGAAACGTCACTGTTCTCATGGGCTTGGTGTAGTGAATGATATGAACCATGATAGACAGTCTCTAATGAATGGACTACATCTCTTCATCCTTCCTCCATTCATTTACTCATGTTGTGCCACACTTCAAATAGAAGCAACGAAGCAAGAGACTCTAGGCAGGAACACTTGCACCAGCGCAAATACGCAGTATGTCTGCATCCATATTTTGCAGTCAAGCCTGTTCACATACTGATCCTAGTCTACCAAACGGTTCCCAAAGTCTGTTTTGACGACACCACCTCCTACACTAGTCCACATGCAAATCCTCTGAGTGCCCCCTTTAAATCTCCTTCCCTCCCTACATTTCCATTCCCATCCCTCTGCTCCTGCACTGAACCACACCATCCTACTAAACCTTTCATCTTTCTCCTCAAAACTTGAACTGCCGAACTAGTTGGTTCTTGAGCTGTAGGTAGGAGCCATGAAACCTTCAGTTCTGCAATACCTGAAGCTTTTCCTTTTATTTGCTTTTGGTGGAGTTATCATTGCCCACGTGCCTGACCAAGATGTGCTTGAATCCCTCCGTAAACTACCCCTTGATGGCCATTTCAGCTTCCGCGACATGTCTACCGCTGCCAGGGACTTTGGAAACCTCTCTAGCTTCATGCCAGCTGCTGTGCTTCATCCAGGCTCAGTAGATGACATTGCCATTACGGTCAGGCATGTTTTCTTGAAGGGTGAGCACTCCATGCTCACCGTGGCGGCCCGTGGGCATGGACACTCACTCCGAGGGCAGTGCCAGGCTGCTGGAGGGATTGTCATCAAAATGGAATCCCTCCCGACTGCCAGAATGCAGGTGCACTCTGGTGCATCACCCTATGTTGATGCCTCAGGAGGAGAACTCTGGATAAATGTCCTGCATGAGACATTTAAGTATGGTCTGGCGCCAAAGTCATGGACTGATTATCTCCACCTCACAATTGGAGGCACACTGTCGAATGCAGGGGTCAGTGGGCAGACGTTCCGACATGGCCCACAAATCAGCAACGTCATAGAGCTGGAGATTGTGACAGGTATAGACAAACCATGATAATATGCTGATTTAAAAGTTTCCAAAGCAACAGAATGGATCCTATATCATGACTGTCAAATGCAGGAAGAGGGGATATCATCACTTGCTCACCCGATCAGAACTCCGATCTCTTCCATGCTGCTCTCGGTGGCCTAGGTCAGTTCGGCATCATCACTAGAGCCAGGATTGCCCTTGAGCGAGCTCCAAAAATGGTACAACAAAAAAAATTCATTCATACAAACTTAACGTTAGCAACTTTTAGTAGCCACTTGCTAATCATTTGAATATGCAATAGGTGAGGTGGATAAGAGTTCTCTACTCAGACTTCATAAGCTTCACAGAGGATCAGGAGATGCTTATTTCAGCAGAAAGGACCTTTGATTATATAGAGGGTTTCGTCACCATCAACAGGACGGGTATCCTGAACAACTGGAGATCATCGTTTAACCCTCAGGATCCAGTGTGGGCTAGCCAGTTCGAATCGGATGGAAGAGTTCTCTTCTGCCTTGAGATGACGAAGAACTACAACCCTGAAGAGGTGGACAACATGGAACAGGTGAGATGCCATTAAATATGGTTATGACTTGTGACTAATATCACATCAAGTTGAGAGTGATCAAAGTATGTCTCCATTCTGCAGGAGGTCAACAACCTACTGTATCAACTTAGATACATACCTCAGTCCCTATTCCACACAGATGTCACCTACATCGAGTTCCTGGATAGGGTGCATTCCTCTGAGGTCAAACTGAGAGCTAAGGGGATGTGGGAAGTCCCACACCCATGGCTAAATCTTATGATTCCAAAAAGTTCGATACACACATTCGCAAGGGAGGTCTTTGGGAAAATTCTGAAAGACAGCAACAATGGTCCCATATTGCTCTACCCAGTAAACAAATTCAGGTAATTAGCTGCTGATAAAAATTCAGGTAATTAGATGATATGTGAGACCAGAAACCTCATGATGCAACTTCCATAGTTTGATTGACTGACTATAACCATTTCATGAAGATGGGACAACAGAACGTCAGTAGTCATACCAGATGAGGAAGTTTTCTACCTAGTGGGATTCCTATCCTCAGCACCATCTTCATCAGGCCCCCACAGCATCGAGCATACATTGAACCTCAACAACCAGATAATAGAATTCTCTGACAAGGCAGGTATTGGGGTGAAGCAATATCTGCCAAACTACAACACTGAACAGGAGTGGAAGGCCCACTTTGAGGCAAGGTGGGAGACATTTCTACGAAGGAAAAATGCCTATGACCCATTGGCCATCCTAGCCCCAGGACAGGGAATATTTCAAAAGGCATCACTGCCATTGCCTTCATGATTGTATCTACTGTAGTTTCTGTGGAACATATGTGTACAGAACCATAGGTAAAAGTTCTTTTGCAATCTATGAAGCACAAGAAAATACAGGAGTTACCTTATCTTTGATGCTATCTGGAAGCAACTATTTGATGATTATATCAGCTCCATCAGTTGTTACACCACAAAGACCCTGTGCAAAGAAGAATGCTCAACTGAGCACTATCAAGTACGACACATGCTGAGTACTGTGTTAACTGATGATAATAGAAAAAGGCAGCAACTTTTTGTTATGATGAGGAACAAATAAAGCTGTTCAAGATCTAAATTACACCTACATGCACATAACTGTATGAATCATATTTCATCAAGGAAAATACCCTACATTCATGCAAAACAGTCAGCACTTAACAAGTAATATATGAATCTTGATGTTTTTCTTGCTGAAATATCATTTGCCTCTTAAGTATATTAAGCCATTCTACAGTATTTTCACTTAAGACGGTGATATTTTTCCTGTGATCAATTATTGAAAACTTGCTAAATTAATTTATCACTCCAGTAGCATGAGTCCATTTGACCAGAAACAACTGCGTCGAGACTACACAATCAGGCCTACTGAAGGGATTAAAACTGGTGACACGAAACATTCTCATGAAGCATATACAGAAGCACATGCATCACCTTCTGGCAGAACAGCTATAAAACATAAAGATAGAGTTTTCAGAACTGAAACAGGTAGCAACTAGAGACAGATAGTGAGAAAGAGAGACAAAAGACAATTGGATCAAATAGCATCTAAAAAAGCACCAGATAGATCTACAAATCTCAAAGCCTAAGCACATTTTGAATCTTAGGATTAAAATACAACTTAACCAGGAAGTAACAAAGTATCATAAAAATGCCCATTAGTGGGATGTGACCGCACAATCAATCCAATAGATGAAGCATTCAATGCAAACTTGAAAAAACAAATAAAACTGGAAGCTATGTTTGAGTCTCACTTATGTCTGCAAGTCCAATAATAATATAGTTAAAGCTTGTCCATTCTGATTATGACTGTCTCCATTACGGTAGTTACTTTGATATGTTGTTCTTTCAAACAGATCATGCTATAGTATTGCTCAGTGCCCGTCCAAATCAATCTGGACGTTCCATCTCAATAGATACATCATCAGCATTAGTATGTCACCCTTGCAAGCTATACCACACCAACATAAGCTACAAACACTAACAATAGTCACCTTTATCGATTTTCAATCTAGGATTATCATCTAAAAGTGAGAGAAAACATCAGACACACTAACATCCATATCAAGGAAAAAGTAGAATCATCTGCATCTTAATTTTTTTCTACATACTGAATTGCCTAATAATGCATTGTTTTCATAAAATCATATTATTCTGGAAAAAATGAAGGGCATTGGAATGCTCTTTATTTAGACTTCCCACCCTTTTTGCCCCTCCCATTTCCACAACTCCTTGCAAAATCTTGAGAATGTGCTTGTAAAATCTTCTGGTAATAAATAATATACCACAGACACTAAAGAAATTATATTCAGATCAAGAAAAAGATCTGTTGAACTTAAAACTAGTGTAATATCAACAAATCATCTTACTGAACCTACTTTTAAATGCATGCTTGCTTTTACCACATTGTATGTAAGATTAACCCTGGTGCGCCTTGTGGAGAAACACCTTCATGGCGATCATAATGTAAATAATCAGAAGGGAAAAAAAGGTACTAGCATGGTTATCTTCATTCTTTGACAGCTTCTTATCTCTTACCTTCAGCATTCCATATGGATAGTAGCAGAGTTGCATCAAGTATGTAACATTAACAATATATTAAGTCTCAACTTTGCAGACAAAGTCTGAAACTAAGCACAAAAACAGACATAGCATTTCATTTTTGTTTTTTACTATGCACTACAATGTATCTTAAAGGAGGTAGTGGTCCTTCCGGAACATGACATCAATTGGCAAAAACCAGTCCTTGTCAAGAAACCTAAAATTGATGGGGTACCAAAAAGGTAGCCCGGGCCATAAATACTATTGGTGATTGACAGCATTGAACTGGCCAATGGAAGGCCTGATTCACCTTATCCTTTCCAGCAGCAGCTAAAAGGGGTAATAAACAGAAAAAGGGTACTGTAATCACGCATGCTGATGGCTATATGTCATGAGTGTTTTGAAGTGCGTTCGATTACGGCTTATCTAGACAGACGAAGTCATAAAAAAGTAGTCTGTCATATCAGTGCTCTGCAGTGTGCCTGTATGACTGCATGTGGTCTAACTCCACGAAAAACAATCATTGTACCCACTTAGATATCAACAGCAATGTCGAACTCCTGCACTAGCATTCAGTCATTGTACTACAATTGTTGTGGACTACCATTTGGATTAGTTGCCTAGAAAAGCACACGGAAAACTGCAATATACCTGACAGTCAGAACCTAACAGATAGTGCTCAGGTCAGATCAAGCAAGGTAAATGTCACCACTATAAAAGAGAGTAGTTTAAGTTCGTCCATCCTGCCATTGGAAGCAATTATGCATATCACTGAAGCAACTGCAAATAGTTAAAGTTCCGTGATCAGAACTGAAAATATTTAGCTGATGCACTACCTGCTTAACTGACGACCGACCAGGCAACCACAACCAGTCAATGGCTCGGCGCTGGCCGACCAAAATGGTGTTCTGATAGATTCAACAGGATGTAAGTGACAACAGTTCCAATTCCCTCGGCGTAATTTCGCGGGTTTGCGCTTCAATCTAACCTGGAAGCGCAACACGCTATTATGTATTATCCAACGACGCGAAACGCGCGGCACAATTTTTCCGATCCCTGCGTGTTCACCTGAGGAACCGCCCCCTACGATAGCATCTCCCGGCCATCGCAACGATCGCACGGCAGAGGCAACCCAAGGGCAGCAAGGACGAGAGGCGAACCGCGCGATCGTGCGCCGCAGAAGGGAAGATGGGCGGCGGGAGGGGAGGGGGAGCTTACCGGGTGTTCGACGGAACACCGCTGCGTCCGCCACGTCGTCGTCGGCTGTTTAAGCTCGGGTTTTCAAATTAAGAGTTGGGAGGCGGAGCAGAGAAGAAGGGCCCGGGCGGGCGGCGACGGCGACCGGCCGACATGGCCGGCGGCAGGGGAGCCGGAGCTTTTCGTGTCTCTGTGGCTGCCTCTAGACGCGCGTGGGTCGTGGGCCACTGGGCCAAGTTGGTACCTCTTGGACGAGGTTGGGCCACGCTGGGCCAAACTTTTCATGGAGCTGGACATGAAAAAGTTCCAGCGGACTTGCCCTAAAAAAAATTCCAGCTGAGATTCGTTGAACACGCGCCCAGCGGCCAGAGCGATTGATTGGAGCGAACGGAAGATCCATGCTGCGCCATTCACCATCAATATTAGGGGGGTGTTTGGGAGCACTTCACTTCACCAAAAATCACTCCACTCCACCAACTCAAAAAAATCGCAGCCAAACGCGTTCGTCTCCAGCAACTCCGGCTCCAGGAAAAAAGGTGGAGCAGGGGGTAGATCCACGTTTTTGGTGGAGTACCTCAAGAGGTGCTCCAAAAACCCCCTTTACAGACCTCCTCGTGGAGTTGGTGGGTATTTACCCACCATTACCACTCGTTACACATGTACCGGTTTGATTCACGGAAAAGAAAAGACTCCCGTCGCTCCTCCATCCCGTCGCCCCCTTCTTCCTGTCGATCTTGTCCACGGGGGGGCGAACAGGAGCTCCGTCGCCCCGTCCCTGGCGCCCGCCCGCCCCTGCCGCGCCGCCCGCCTGCCGCGCCGCCCCGGCCGCCGCCCGCCTGCCGCTCCGCCCGCCGCGCCCGCCTGCCCCTGCCGCGCCGCCCCGGCCGCCGCTCCGCCCGCCGCGCCCGCCCGGCCACCGCCCGCCCGTCGCCGGCCGCGCGCCGCCCGCCCGATGACCGTAAATGGTGGCGTGTACATGAGGAAAGAAGGGGAGGAGAGAGAGGAGAGACAGACATGTGGGTCCGTTCACAAAGGGTAAAATAGGCTATTCACAAGAAGTGCTCATGTTTTTGGAGCTGGAGCACTGCCTCCAACCAAACACGTGCAACAGCTTCATATTTTTCTGGAGTTGTTGGAGTGGAGCTAGGAAAGTGTGGAGTTGGTGGAGTGGAGTTGGTTTTTCTAAAGTGAAGTGCTCCCAAACAGCCCCTTAATAGGCAGGTTATGAGTTACGGAGTACGTGAATGAACTTAATAGGCGAAACAAACTAGAATAATCTAAGAATGAATAAATAAGCAGAGCAAACTAAATTGGGCTAAACATAACCTAAGTAATGCGAGCGTACATCAATGGAAATGGATGAAAACACACCACAGAGACATTGTGACACGTAAGGATCGTGGTTACATGATATAGGTGCTTCCCAGCGCTATAACTCGAGCCAAAAGGACTTCAGATGCAGAAGCAGTCTTATTGATAGTCGGGCTGCCGGTTACCGTCCAAAGCCAAAAGGACTTCAGATGCAGAAGCAGTCTTATTGATAGTTGGGCTGCCGGTTACCGTCCAGAAGCGTTACAGTACGCGCCCGTGATTGTGCAATAAAGATACCGAGGCACAAGGCGACGGTACGGTATCTGCGTGAAGCTTATCCATATCGTCGGGAATCCAGAGCTAGTGTTCACATGCGGCTCAAAACGAAGCCAAACGGCGCTCTTGTATGTCCATCCTGACAGGCAGCAACCTACCGGTCAAAATCCAAAAGCCATAGCTTCAAAAAAGCCCCAAAGGGGCTCGGGGGCTACTAACGGGTCCATAGACCCTAGGTCCCCAATGGGCCCGTTTTCCCACAACACCTGGCCCAACGAGAGACGCAGCGATAATGCACGCCCGGGTCGGCCCAGATATGCAACGCTAGGCTGAGACCATGATCCGGCCACCAACCAGGAGGCCTGGTCGGGGCTAGAACCATAGTCCGACTCCGACCGAGCTCCCCTGACCGGGGATATGCCGGACTGACTCACACTGCTCCCCCGACCGACACGGTCGGGACCGATCGGGACAACCGACCAGGGATGCCCGCTTGGTATGGGCCCGGGGAGTAGGTGAAACGGATAAGGCACTCAGGTCAACTACCGTACAGAAGACCGTATCCCGCCACGCCCTGCACACGTACCGCGTAGTGTCGCCGTACCATGTCAGGCAAACACTGTGATACCTGCCCGTCACAACGGAGCATGAACAGGGATGGAGGGCGATGGCCATATTGTACCTGGTGACGTGGGCAACAACAGGACTACGCAGCGCCCATACACTCTTTCTCTCTCTCTCTAACTTGTAAGGCCGTCCCCTTGAACTATAAAGGGGGGTGCGCACTCTCTCCCTCGATCGATCGGAGACTCTCTGGCTCTCTTGAGACATTCTGATGCTCATACGCACTCGAACACTCTCTCCAACACTTAGCGCACGTTGGAGCTCCCGTCACTCTCCTCCACTCGGACCACAGCACGATCGGGCCTCAGACACCCCCTTCTCATTCCTCACTCGTTTGTACCCTCACTGCAAACTTCGAGCACCTGAGCTCAGGAATACAGTCGACCGATCAATCTCAAACTGGACGTAGGGCACGTTGCCCGAACTAGTATAAATCCTGTGTCATTGTGTGCTAGGCCATATTCGATCTAACGCACGGCGAAACTACTTATATTTTTTTGTCGGCCAGATTCCGCACCGATAGTTAGCGCCGTCCGTGGGGAGCATGCTGTGCGTTCGCATCTTCAGTAATTGGATGGCCCACCTTCCCGCCACTTTCGGCATGGCGAGCTCGAGCGATACGATTCGCTTCAGCTCGCTGGAGTTTCCCGTGCCCCGAGTATGGGTTCCACCCATCTCCACGCCGTCCCAGACCTTCTGCTTCGGGAGTTTGGACTTCGTCGCCGGCCAGCTCGGTGTACTGCGCCTCCACGAGGAGGCGCCCACCCCGACGTCCCCAGGAGGAGGAGCGCCCTCCACGGACCCCGAGCCACTAGACGACCTCGACGTCGAGGCGCTCGCGCTCCGCCTTGAGTCCGCATTGGGCTCAAACCCCACGGTGAGTGACGTAGATCACTGTTCAAAACTTTCAGCCAGCTCTTCAGAGGGACCCCACTGTCTCCGCCGCGCTCGCCACGTGGCCGGTTCCTATGGCCTCGCGTCCCCCACGGATGTGTACGCGCGGGAGCTTCGGAGGGCCATAACGCTGCCCCCCTCTCACATCCGAGTTCGTGGGGATGACGGGTTACGCCCCCGCCTCCTTCCACGACCTCTACAACAAAGAGGTCGAGAGCGACGGCTCTAGCATCAGCGACTTTATGGCACCTAGCATCCCCTGTCCCGGGAGTGAGCTATGGCAGACCCCCGGGACATCCACCGGAGGTGGTGGGGGCCCAACAGACTCACACCCCCTAGATCATCACGCGAAGGCCCTAGTGCGTGCACAGGAGCACAGTGACAAGCTGCGACAGTGGCGGTAGAGCCGGCAGCCATTTGTGCCGGCGCGGCCAGCGCCGTGCTCTAAGCCGCATGCGCGCAACCTGGCAAGCGGCGCTCGAGGCCACGTCTGCCAGGTCTAGCGCAACATTCTGGCCAGGGGAGATGATCCCCTTCAGTTCGCTCGGGCCGGTCAGAACATCGTTGCCGCGGCGATGCTACTGCGCAGCCTTCCCGAGCCCACCGATTTCCAGGAGTAGGCAATCCACCGAAACCTCCGGGCACTGGTGGAGACTGTCGCCGTCCAGCAGGCGAAGAGCGTCGCGTTGCGACAGTGGCACGCGGCCTCTTGCCTGACCGGGGCATTGGAGCCGCACCAGTCGAATCACTCCATCCGACCACCACAACAGCCGCCTCGAGCAGGACAGGGCGCCATGGTCGCGTCGCAGCCTGACCCGGCACCTGCTCCACGGCGTCCACACGTCCACGAGCTACTCAGGCTAAACTGTGATGCTCGCAGCAGCATCAACACTTGATGCCAGGCTTGGCACGACGCCGACGTACACCGAATGGCGGCGAGCGTAGGCGGCGTGGGCCCGAGCTGGCCTGTCAAGGAGTACGAGGAGACGCACCCCAAGCATGGTAGCCGATCGAGGCGACTGAAGCCCCAACCTGGACAGCCTAGGACTACGGGCCTTTGGTTGCCGCATCCAGAAAGCGTCGTTCCCACAACGCTTTCGGCCCCCACCAACATCGCCAAGTACACGGGGGAGATGAACCCCGGTGTATGGCTCGAAGACTTCCAGCTCGCCTACTGAGCCGGTGGAGCGGATGATGATTACTTCATCATCCAGTACCTCTCCATCTGCATAGGGGAGTTCGTCCAGGCATGGCTCGAATTTCTACTACCCAACAACATCCATGACTGGGCGGGCCTCAAGAAGGTCTTCGTCAGGAACTTCTAGGGGATGTACGGCCGTCCCGGGAATTCTTGGGACCTCAAGAGCTGCAAGTAGGAGCCCAATGAGTCCCTGCGGGATTACATCCGCAGGTTCTCAAGGCAGTGCAACTCCCTTCCTGATGTCGTCAACGCAGATGTCATCAGCGTGTTCCTCTCCGGAACAACCTGCAAGACCCTGGTCCACAAGCTCGGCTGCCTGAAGCCCCGTACCACCTGTGACCTGCTTGACATTGCCACAAACCATGCCTCTGGCGAGGAGGCGGTCGGGGTGGTCTTCAGTGGTGGTCAGAACAAGGGGCAAGGCCATGCATGAGGTCCAGGACGAGGGCCCCTCCGCACGGCAGGGCAAGAAGAACAAGAAGGACCGGACCAGGCGCCTACCGACTGAAGGACAATGATGACAATATCCTCACCAACTCATGGAACATTGAACAATTATGTTGTTTCTTTCCCTAACTCAATTTTTAATGGTCATTTCCATTCGACACTCGCTCCTACAGTGCCCCAGCCCGAGCACTCTCGGCCTGGGTCGCTCGGGAGCTTCATGGGAGTGCGTACCACCCCGTCCTTACTTTCATACAATCACGCACCACGCCGAACGAAAGGGCGTCCCGTTCCTCTAACTACCCTAAGTAACTTACGCTTCAGCCTCCTGACCGATCAAACAGTCAATGTTTTAGAGCAGCAACCCGCCTAGGGAGTACCCAAGGTGGTCTTTTGTGCGGTGGGTGTCATCGAGAATCAAGGAGTCAATCATTGAAATTTTGGATTTTCTCGACGAGATTCTCTGCTTCTTGATGAAGAAAGTTTTCGTTGAGACGCTTCTTTTCCTGGTTGCCGATGATGCAGCATTGAAAGGATCCAACACCGTCAGCGATGCAAAGCTAGGAGCCGAAGACGAAGGTTGCGCCCGCCTCGAAGGCGAACGTAGACTTGATGATGACTGGTGCCATCAATCTCGCGTGGAGAAACTCGGCGACTTCCCCTACCTGTCGCGCTAGCTGTCGGTGTTTTAGACCGGCAATCTGCCTAGGGAGTACCTAAGGTGGTCTTTTGTGTGGTGGGTGTCGTCGAGAATCAAGGAGTCGATGGTGACGCAAGGAACATGATTTAGACAGGTTCGGGCCGCTAGATCGCGTAATACCCTACGTTCTGTGTGTAGATTGTATTGATCTTGTTCTTCGTTGTTTGGAGGGAGTCCCTACCCGCCCTTATATAGTCGGGGGAGCAAGATTATAGGGCGGATTATGTATAAGAGTCCTAGTCGAGTATGTTACATAGTCCTACTCTAACTTGGTAGAGTAGTTTCCTTTTGACTCGACTAGTCTTCAGGGAGTCCATGAAGCCTACGCGTCCTGCAGAATAGTCTTCATGTTCGAGTAAGTTTCGGGTACGTTCCCTTGAGTGGGTCCGTACAAGTCTTCTGGTGGGCCCGAGGGTGCCTAGCCGACACAAACCCCACCATGACCTACGGTTATGAGCAGCTGAGCCTCGCGGGCCATGCTCGGGTTCTAAAAGTTGCAGCCTACGGTCAACATGTAGGTTTGAAAGGAAAAGGGCAAAAAAGCAGAATTACTTAACAGCAAAAAGAGGACGGGCGGGACAAGCTCCCCTTCACTATTAATACGATCACAAAGAACTTAAATTGTTCATTCGGGGGCTCTCAGCCCCGCAAAATTCATTATAATACCAAGACCTAACTACTTCTATAGAATTCTACTACTACCCCCCAATCGCGTTGGCTGGCGGTGCGGTTGGCGTGGACGAAGGTGCCTCAGTTGTGGTTGGGACGACATTCTGCTCCGACCCGATCTCCACCGCTTCATCAGGATTGGCGACGCCTTCTTGACCCATGCCTGCAGCCTCCCCTAAGTGGCGAGTCTCCATCACCCACTGCGTGGTGGTATGCTTGGCAATCGCCTGCGCGTGCGGCACCAAGCTCTCCCCCATCGCCTAGATCTTGTCCGCGCTCCACCCGTCGGCGTACCCTTCGCAGATGGCCTTGAAGCTCAGGGTGGGGTGGTGGGTCGCCACCGACGTCAGCACCCCCGACGCCCTGTAGAACACGCCTTTGGAGATGAGCGCCCGAACCTCGTCCGGGATCTCCGCGAGCTCGATGGCGGGCGCGCTAGTGCTCAGGCCCGACCCGAGCACCTCAGCAACCACCACCTGCGCCACGTTGCGGAGTTGGTCGAGCTCTCCCTCAAGGGCGGCTCACTCCTCCAAGGGCCGGGCCAGCACCTCCGCACTCCGACTGGGTGCCGCTCGGGTCGTCTCCAAGTTCGACTCCAAGGATGCACGAGAAGCCAAGTCAGTAAAAGGCAAAAATGGGCACGACCATGACTTAAACGACCCTCCGACTTCCCGAGTAGGGTTTGGAGGGGCCCACCATCAGAATCTCCATCGAGGAGAGGCCAACGGGCCACCCGATTCGGTCGAACGGCTCGGGCATTTGTTGAGAGGGGTTAGGAGTAGTGGAATGCCACATGAAGGCTACGTCGATCCCGTCATGAATGATGGATCCAAATTCCACTTGAGCACGCCCGTTAGGAGCTCCCAGATCCTATCACTCGAGCTGTTGAGGTAAGCGGCGTTAGCTTAACCCCTTCGGTTGCGGAAACCGCGGAGGGGGTGATGCCTAAAAACCTGACCGAGGTAATTTTACCAACCCTCTGTTTCGTTTCCCATTGCAAGAAGATTCATTCATCCATCCCATGCATGCATACATTCATTCATACATTCATCTTGTACATACGGTCATTGCATTTCATTGCTTTGCGTCGCATCACAAAGCAATAGTCAGCTCATTCGAAATGAGCCGTGATCGACCGAGGTTCAAAGGCTGGTCTATGAAGGACTCGATGCCGCCTCGCGTCAAACGGAGCCAGGGGGAAAGCAGATGAGCCCCAGCGGCCTTCGCCCAACCCGCTCAGAAGCGGATAGGGTCATGTCAACTTCTCGTTCGATCCTAACCTCGAGCCATGCCCACAGAATCTCTATCGAGGAGAGGCCAGCGGGCCACCCGAGTCGGTCGGACGGCTCGGGCATCTGCCGGGAGGCGGGTCGAGGAGCAGTGGAATGCCACATGAGGGCTATGTCGACCCCGTCATGGACGACGAACCCGGATTCCACTCGGACATGCCCGTTAGGAGCTCACCGAGCCTGCTACTCGAGCCATCGAGGTAAGTGGTGTCAGCTCAACCCCTCCGGTTGCGGAAACCGGGGACGGGGTGATGCAGGAAAAAACGTGACCGACCCCGACCGAGCCCATCAGGGCTCGGGGGCTCGGGCCACCAGATCCCGACTCGGGAATCCCGACCGGTGACACAGGTCGCGGTCGGGAACACGCACAGACGGACGCCCCGACCCGCAATAGGGATCGCCTCATATCGACTGGTAGGGACACAGGAGTCCACGACCTTGGAAAGATTTAGCCTCCGACCGACTCCCCAATCAGCCACAAGCTTAGGGGCTAGACCTATCGGGTCCGCTCGCGCGAACTCGGCAGAAGACGGACTACAAGCAAAGTCCCCCACCCTCGGGGTCTAGGCATCTATATCTACTCGGCGCGCCTCCGCGGTCTTTGCCAGTCCTCTCCTCGGGGGCTGGGCACCTATATCTACTCGGCGTACCTCCGCGACCTTCACCAATCCTCTCCTCGAGGGCTGGGCGCCTGATCCTACTCGGCAACCCTACACAGCAGCGCAAACAAAGGGGGGAAACGCCAAAGTCCCAACGACAACCCACCTCCACGACGCGATGGGAACAAGAGACATATAACGATGAAATCTTTCATTGAGCTAAAAAAGGCTTTTACATTATCACGTAAAGCGTGAGAAAATAGAAGTCCCAGGCTTTTACAATATCACACAAAGCGTGCGTGAATAGCCTCAGGACTGCTCTACACCTCGGAGCAAGAAGTGTCGGGGCGGTAGGAGAAGAAAGAGCGCATGCAAGAAAGCTGCGCTTGAATAAAGTTCTCTCCTCCCTCTGCAGCGACCGGGACAAGACCGGGTCGGGACACACGATGCTCTCTCCTTACGAGAATTCTTCTAGCATCGTGGCCTCCGGACACGCCCGAAGAGATTGCGAAGGGAACAAGCATCTGGGCACCCATTACGAGAAATCTCCCAGCATCATGAAGTGTAGCCGAAGCTACCCCTAGTGAAGAGCAAAAGCCTCAAGCCAACCAGCGCTATAACTCGAGCCATGAAGACTCCAGATGCGAAAGCAGTCCTATTTATAGCCGGGCCGCCGGCTACCTTCCAGGAGCGTTACAGTACGCGTGCGTGACTGCGCAATAAAGGTACCAGGGCACGAGGCGATGGTACGATATTCGCGTGAAGCTTATCCTTATTGTCGGGAATCCAGAGCTAGTGTTCACATGCGGCTCAAAACGAAGCCAAATGGCACTCCTACATGTCCATCCTGACAGGGCAGCAATCTGCCGATCAAAATCCAACAGCCCCTTCACGGCTTCAGAAAAGCTCCAAAGGAGCTCGAGGGCTGTTGACGGGTCCATAAACCCGAGGTCCCCAATGGGCCTGCTTTCCCACAACGCCTGGCTCAACGAGAGGCGTAGCGATAATGCACGCCTGGGTCGGCCCAGATATGCAACGCTAGGCCATAGTCTGACTCCGACCGAGCTCCCTTGACCGGGATATACCGGACTGACTCACACCGCTCCCCCGACCAACACGGTCGGGCCGACCGGGCCGACCGACCGGGAACGCCAGCTCGGTATGGGCCCGGGGAGTAGGTGAAACGGATAAGGAAAGACACTCATGTCAACTACCGTACAGAAGACCGTACCCCGTCACGCCCTGCGCACGCACCGCATAGTGCCACCGTACCATGTCAGGCAGACACTGTGCTACCTGCCCGTCACAACGGAGCATGAACAGGGATGGAGGGCGATGGCCATACCGTACCCGGCGATGTGGGTAACAACAGGACTAGGCAGCGCCCATACACTCTTTCTCTCTCTCTCTCTCTCTAACTTGTAAGGCCGTCCCCTTAAACTATAAAGGGGGGGCGCACTCTCTCCCTCGATCGATCGAAGACTCTCTGGCTCTCTCGAGACACTCTGATGCTCATACGCACTCAAACACTCTCTCCAGCACTTAGCGCACGTTCGAGCCCTCGTCACTCTCCTCCACTCGAACCAGAGCATGACTGGGCCTCGAACCCCCTTCTCATTCCTCACTCGTTTGTACCCCACTGCAAACTTCGAGTACCTGGGCTTAGGAATACAGTCGACCGACCGCCGAACCAGTATAAATCCTGTGTCATTGTGTGCTACGCCATATCCGATCTAACATACGGCGAAACTACTTATATTTACTGGTCGGCCAGATTCTGCACCGACAAGTGCTAATATAATGAGAGGTAGAGTTCCAAACAATGCCTCATACAATATATGTGTCAATTCCTTGTGGCGTCGTAGTAATTTGGACCATAGATCATGTTTCGCAAATCATATTGACATATTGCCACGCCGTGGTGCTGCTACAAATTATTATACTAACAATAACAAATTAAGCATGAGAACAAAGCCAATACGCCTGCCAAATTTGCTTGACATACTAAACGTGACAAAAGTGCAGCTATCATCAACTAAATACCAGCCTTATCAATTCCCATGCACTCCGGCATTAGCGGATGCTGTTGTCCATTGCTCTTGCGGTGCAAACTCTGGAACGTGCGGCAGACTCCACGTTCAAAGTCGGCATGACCAAAGTGTGGGCAACACTAAAATATATGTTTGGATTGTAGCCATGCCAAAACTTGTCAAAATATTGAGTACAACGTATGGGGTCTACATATCATTGTTATTTTTTTATCGAAATATAGCCAAGTGATATCTCCTTGGTAGATTTAATTGCAAGGATTATAAATATGTAATTGGATTTTAATTAAATAAACCATTTCAAATATATTAGCGTTTAAATATGGTTGAACCAGGATTTTCGGTTTCCGTAGTCATACAGCTTCTTCCCGGATCTCACTCCGCTTCTGCCGCGATTGCTCGTAGGGACGTTGGCATCAGCCAAATCTTGGGCGAGCATTTTCCTCGCCCGCATTCTTGCCCTGTGCTCCCGCTGTTCTGCGTTGGCCCGATTGGCGCACCAACTTTAGGCAGCGAACCAAGCATACAAGAAGTTGCGATGGCGTGCCAAAATTTTAATTTGGTTGCAATTGGCAACAAACCAAACAGCCCCCTCATCTACGAACGGAAATGCAGGCACACGGCACACGGCAGTCAAATTCAAACCAGAGGCCACAAGGCTCATCTCCAAATTCCGAATTCGCCCAACCAAGCCGGCTTACCGCCTTGTCGAAGCAACCTCCGCAGCTCCGCTCCCCTTGGCCCTTCCCTCCTCGCGAATCAATCGGTCGGACACGCCCGCCCGCCCACCCCACCCCCTGCGCCCCCCATTCCCCACCCTTCCAGAGAGCCCCCGCGCCGCCGGCCGCTGCCTCGCCGCCGCGGGGGATGCCGCCGGCGGTAGCGCCCGACCCGCCGCGCCAAAACCCTAGCGGGCCCGAGCTGGCGGCGGCGGCCCACATGGCGAACCCGGGCCTAGGGCTCGGCCTCGCGCCGCCGGGCGCGGAGCCCTCCGCCGGGGCGCCGCCGCCTTCGCGCCGCGCGCCGCGCCTGGCAAAGCGGCGCCACCCGCCCGCCTCCTCCCGCTCCCGCGCCCCGCAGGCCCCCGCGGGGTCGTGGAACCCGTTTGGCGGCGGCGGTACAGATGGCCCGAGGCAGGACGGGATTGGCGGGCTCGGCGGAGGTGGTGCGGGATTCGGGAATGGTCAGACCGGGGGCTTTGTGTTCGGTGCTGCTCCGTCGGTGAGCCAGCAGCCTCCGGAGCCGGTGGCTTCACCCAGTGAGGCTCCCTTCGTGTTTGGGGGCGTGAGGGAGAGCCTGCCACGCTTTGAGGAGGGGCTGCCTACTTCGTCAAAGCTGCTTGATAAGATGGAGAAGCTGAACCTGCGCCCAACGGGGGAGGTTGGCGTTGGTTTTAGTCAGGGGAAGGATCAGAAGGATGGGAGTTCTGTATTCGGTGTTGATATATCTGGTTTGGTTTCTAACAGCGGAGTTAATGTGCTCCCGGAGAAGCTGACGCAGTTGAATTTAGGCTGTGGAGCACCCTTTCAGAGTGAGAAGGGTGACATTGCTAATGGTGTGCCAAAATCACTTGTGTTTGGAGGTAACGGAGCTGGGAGTTTTGCTGATAGTGGGAACACTGCTGCCCCTGGTGCACATTCATATGCTCCTACCTCAGTTCAGGCTACTGATGCCAAAGCTATGCCTGAGAAGTCGACACAGTTCAATATAGGTGATCAAGCACCTTCCAGGGGAAGGGGGATCGAACATAATAATGGGGCACCAACAGCTTTCACATTTGGAAGCACTGCAACAAGCATCCATCTGGATAGTACAAACAATGTTGCATCTGATGCCAATATGAGTTCATCCACTGCTGTTAATGGTTTGGATGATGAAGGTGTGCTTCAGGAGAAGATAACACGGTTGAACATAGGAAGTGACATACCCTTGGATGACATGAAAAGTGCTGGTGGTAATCATCAACCCGAAGTGTTTACATTTGGGAGTAGAGGAGCACCAGGTGCTGTTTTTGGGAAGGAAGCAAGCAGCACTTCAGATAGGAGCAGTGAATTCTTCTCTGCAAACAGCAACGCTTCTAGTTCAAACAGTGATTTTCTCTCTACAGCAAATAGCAATGCTTATAGTTCAGCTAATGCTGCAGACAGTTTGCCACCAGAGAAGACATCAGATTTGAGTGCAGGAGGTGGAGTCATGTCGCAGAGCATGGAAAGTGATGGTGCTAATTGTCCACCAGAGGCATTATTCGGAAGAAATGGAACCCGGAGCTCCGTTTCGCACTCTGCAAGCGTAGCCATGGATGATGGAAGTAATTTTGTCAATGATGCAAATACTAACATTCCAGAGAAGATGACAAAGTTAAATATAGGATCTGGAATTCCATCTCAGAGCAGGCAAGATGAAACTGCTACTCGACCACCAGAAGGATTTGTATTTGGAAGTAATGTTTCTAGCTTTTCTTCTGCCCAGGCTGCAAGCACACCATCCACTAGTTTTCAAACTAATTTATTCTCTCAACCAAAGGAGGAGGGAAGAAACTTTATTGATGAGAATATTAGTAAATCTACATATTCTGAGGCAAATAGTAATCAAGGATGCGGGAGAAGTAGCTTTGTTTTTGGTAGAGGCAGCAATGCTGCCGCTCCTTCTGAAGGAGCTGCGCAATACACACTACATGATGAAATCAAGAAATTGAACATCAACAGGGAAGGGCCTCCGCTAGGATGCACTAAATTGAATGATTCTGCAGCTCCTGAATTTTTGTTTCAAAGCAAAGCAGATGCTTCTACAGGATATGGCGCTGTTCCCCGACCCAAACAGGAGTCTCACCCATTTGCAAATTTGAATTGTTCATCTAGTTTCTCTACTTTTGAGAATACAGTGCCTGCCTTCAGTTTTGGAACCATGAATGCAGAAGGAGAAACTGCTCCTGATGATCCTTGTGTTGTCAAACAGGATTTACCTGGGTGTTCCAGAGAGACCTTATTTGGTTTAGACAGCATAAAGTCTGCATACAGGGATAAAAAAGAAGTACATAAAAGCAAAAGGAAAAATAAAAGACCAACTAGGCTAAAGCAACATGCTCAAGTCCATCATGCTGCTTCTAAGGAACCCTGTACCAATGGAGATTTAGCAGGTGAATATTCACCAATGGATTGTTCTCCTTATCCGGCAGAAACTGAACGTGTGTCAACAGAGGCATATGTGGCTTCGGATCAGTCTGTTCACATAGGTGATAGTGGTATCTCTAACTGGAACTCCAGTTGTGCAGATGATCTAATTTCTGCAACTGAGCACTTGGTTATTGATGCTGACCCTCCGGTGTTTGCAAATGAAGGTAGAGAACCGAATGTAGATGCATCTGAGAGCAATTTTGGGAGCATCTTTTCTAGTTTTGAAGGAGATTTAAGTAATGCATCGCAACATTCTTTCACTAACGTCAATATTTGCTTAAATGGTGAACATAAAACTGGAACAACAGAAGCTTGTGCTGATGGTTATGGGTACAATGTTAATGGGCAAGCCTGTGATGAGAATGCCTACAGAACTCAGCATAATTTTGGTGAAGCTGTTGCTTTGCAATCAAGCTCTTCAAATTTTAGTGGGCTGAACTTTAGCTTTGGCGCTTCGTCATCTCCTCAAATTTCCGCATCAGCACAAAGACGTAACACAAGAAGGAAGTTGAGAACAAAGGGCACTCCAGCACCTAAGTCTTCAACTACCAATTCCTTTGTACAGCCAAAATCTTCACAAGATACGAAGGGCATGCAAGTTTTCCATGAAACAAGTAGAAATGAAGACTCATTGAAAGAGCAAGCAACAGGAGATTCTTCTACTTCTGCAGCCTTGGAGACCTGTGAAACCTGGCGTACTAGGTTTGTGTGAACATGTTTAATGCTATCTTAATTTCTCAATGTTCATGGCTCACACTACCTCCTGTTTTATATATTTGATGTTAGGACAGCAGAATTAGTTCAAAAATAAGCTAACCATGCTGTCCTAACATCAAACATACAAAAACGGAGGTAGTATATAATTTGTTCTTGTGATTGCTCAAGGTTTGATGTAACGTAGCCTGCTTGTTTCATTTGTTCCAGTGGAAATAAAGCCTATGCAAATGGCCACTTTGCTACCGCAGAGGATTATTATACCCGTGGAATAAACTCTATTTCCCATCATGGCACTTCTGGACGCTGCTCCCGTGCATTGATGCTGTGTTATAGCAACCGTGCAGCAACAAGGATGTCACTTGGCATGATGCGGGAAGCGCTTCAGGATTGTTTGACTGCTATGTCAATTGACCCCAGCTTTCTTAAGGCTAAAGTTAGAGCTGCAAAGTAAGGCTTTTGTTATCCTCAATTCAACTTTTTCTTCTTTTTGTTGTATATAGGTGTTCTTTTCAATTTGTGAGTATGGCCAGTTCAGTGATCGCAAGCATAGTATGTCTGAGAACAGTCTGTTATGTTCCAAGTAGTGTAAGGCACCGTGATGGCTTATCAATGTTTTCAACTATATGCTTATCTGGGAAATTGTAGATGTTTGAGCACCATTGTGCTTCAATTTCGGCTTGAACATAACCATGCTATATTTGAAATGAACAAAACTGTATTGTACTGAAAAATGTTTCTATTAGGAATATCTTGTATTGCACCTGTTGATTTGGCAGGGATTGTTGACTCTGCAACTTCAATTGCATATATTTTCTGTGATCGTCTTCTTTCCTCCTTAAATGGCTATTAAGTTTACCTTTTTTATCTGTGTAAATACAGTTGCTACCTTGCATTAGGCAATCTTGAAGATGCCTCAAGGAACTACATGTCCTGTTTGAACAGTAACACTTCGAGTTCTGACCCCAAAATGTTTACTGAAGCTTCTGATGGTTTGGAAAAAGTCAAGGTATCTTCTATCTTGTCCTTTTTGTTTATAGCAGACACATCTAATATTCACTATTTTTATTTTTTACATTCCATCTTTTTTTTTGTTAAATTTGAATTGATTTTCTCTATGTTCTAGAATCCATAAATCATAGTACGTAGTAAGTATGCAATGCAATTGTTTTTAGTTAGAAAGACTTATTAGTTGTTTATTTAGTTCCCAAAATTATTCAGTACTTTTGAAATAGTAATGCCTCACAGAACTACATATGTGCTTCCCCCCATTGCAAATATAACTCCATATGACTCCACTATGGCATCCACGTAAGCTCCAATATGACATGGACTAGTAATACCTGTAAATACATATTTCTTAAAAGAGTTATATATTATGATTTTATTTTTTCAAAATGAATCTACTAACGATCTATATAAAAATCTAGGTATATATAGTCAAAGGTAAAAAAGATTAACTTAGGACAAATGTAGATGGACTTATATTTGTGATCGGAGGAAGTAGTCTGTTGCCTTACGTGGTAGGTTGAGGGACCGGTTAGCAATTTGGTTCTATCTGGAGGTAATGGATGCAGATGCAAGAGGGTATCTGAACACTTGCAGAGCTTAACTTGCAAGGAACTATAATTTGGCACTAGCATGAAACTCTGAATTAGCCAATTAGTAGGTTATGAAAAGAAAGACTACTATACTCTAGTAATGATGCAAGGAGACCTAGTTTATGTTTGCATTTATTTGAATCCTTCTGGTACTATTGTGATGTGGGGTGATTATTCTTCCATTGGTTATTAGATTTGCCACAAGTCCTTTTGAGATAAATATTGACTTGGTAAAAAATTGGGTAAGATACATGTATGATGTGATTCTTCATGTCACTTTACATAGAAAGGATCGGTTCTCAGTTGACTAGCCCTTTACATCATAACAGTTGATGGCAATAGGCGCATCAAATGAGATCTGTTGCATTGTTAATCCTTGTGTTATCTTTCTTTCATGCATACCTTCCTGGTAAGCTGGCTCAATTTGGCATTCATTTCCTCATAGCAGGAGTAATATGATAACGTAACTTAGGGGAAGTAGGTATGCTGATGGTTATGTAATCAGGTGTGGAAGAACATCTATTGCTCATGTAACAGACTCCAAAGCAAATGCTCATCGCATTTGGAAAAATTAAATATTCTGTTTTAGCAACAGAATTCATTCCAACAATCCACAAAATTTAAAAAAAGCAATTCCACAGACCAAGGCATATGTTATCATGTGGCCTTGATATTCTCAATAATTCTAATAACAGGATCATTGGGGTTTTGTATACATTTGTTTAAGATGCTCATCCTTAGGAGCATGATTGAGATTGAATTCTTCAGCATGGTTAAATTATCTCTGTATGCACTGTTGCATTCATGACACATGAATTTATTGTAAATAATTCAGGACATTACTGCAGCTGCACTTGGATTTCCTGTTACCCTTTGCATTCAATTCAACCTGTTAAAAATATCCTAACTGAATCGCCCATAGTTTCTATACAGTTTTTTTTTAAAAAAACTACAAACTTTATTGCTGTGATCTATTAGCTCATCGAAGCTGGTCATTCTTTCTGCTATACAGCTTATGGAGTTATCGTGTACCTTGACTTGATGCACTTCTCTTATTTTGGTTTCAATCTAGTATAAACCTATTGCTAGGTACAATCAGGTGAACTAGTTCACTTCAGGCATAAAATCAACACATATTCTTCTTTAAAAATAACTTTCAAGTTCCACAGTTAACATTTAGTTTGTGCCAGCAATATTTGAACTTTCGCTGACATCTTTTTCCCAGAAGGACCTATAGATGCAGAAGTTTCCGTGGAGTACGTACCCAAATTTAGATTGTTTCTATTGATTTTGTATCACTGTATAAAAAAAGGGGCTTCTATGATTGTGCCTGGCTATTAGTTTGTGCTCAATACTTCATATATTCTATTCGTGGTTATATTATATATGTGTTCTGTTCCATTATTGTGTCCTTAGTATCTCTAGTTCATTTAATCTCAAATGTATTCTCCACAAATGAGGTTTTATCATTACTACTACATTCACGTGCATTTATCATTTCTGCAGAGAGTGACAGAGTGGGCATCCCAGTGCAAGGGACTTCTTGAGAAAAGAACATCTCCTGAAGCAACAACAGCCTTAGAATTGATCTCCAATGCATTGCACATAAGTCCACATTGGGATAGCCTCAAGGAGATGAAAGCTGAGGCACTGCTGATGGTCTGTATTCCTTTTTTTTTTCTGCTTCTTCCATGAATTGTTAAGAGTGTATATGCTACCAAATGTTCAGGTGATGTCTTGTTTTGCCCTCATATATTTATTTCTTGTTACTAATATCATCTCTGCACCAAACAGCTACGAAGATACGAAGAAGTGATTCAACTATGTCAGGAATCTGTAAATCCGGCTGAAAGAAATTCAGTTTTATTCAATGCTAATGGAGAACCAAAGAGTTCCAGTGTCTCTGAAAAGACACAATTCTCTGGAAGGCATTGGCGGCCCTACCTTATTTGCAAGGCTTATTTCCATTCAGGCAAGTTTGATGAAGCTCTTGATTTGTTAAAGAAACATGAGCAAGTCACACCTGTCAAAGAAAGGTATATTTGTCATATTCTTTAAATTTCCTCTGTTTTGGTGTCTTGTGTCTTGTGATGTTTAACTTTTGAATGGTGCAACTCACACAGTGACGAGAGCTTATATCAAGAACGTTTGTCATCATTGTCAGCAACTATAAGACAACTACTTTCCCTTAAGGTATGCCTTAATATCTCTGTGCATCCTCTTACTGAGTAGCACTAGCAGGAAGTTGGTGATATGTGTTCATCATATCTAATACTTCTCATTCATGTAATTTTATGCTGTTGTTTTGTCTCTTGTTGATGTCCATGTGTATTCCAAGAATTACCTTCTTATGGAAATTGAGAACTAGCATGTGTTAGATCCAAAAATGGTAAAATACCCTAGCATATGGCATATCTTCACGTCACGGGACGTTGCAGAATTTCCAAGCTATTGTTCTCTTCAAGTGGACTAGCACGTCCCGAGTTACCTTGATTGTTAAGTTTGGCTCTAAACTGGGAACATGTTGGCCTTTGTGCTACTCTTCTATTTTCCAGTGTGGTATGTGCAGGTGACAGACAGCACACATTGCTTAAAAACAGAAAAAAATGATAACTAAACATCTGTTTATTTTTCATGTTTAGTACAAAATCACGGAATAATCTTGAAATTAGATAACCTTGAAAATTGAGACTTTCCACTCCATTGAGGTCCATTCAGGATTTCCCTCTCCTTTCTCACTGACATGTGGCCCCATGAATCCTTGGTTCACATATCCATGAGATAGATATAGCTTGGCAATCCACATCATGGCATTAATTCTAATTTGCTTGAATTCTTGATCTGATTGATTGTACTCTGCTTGATTCCTTGAATGCTAGTTGCTAGATGGATGTGTTTTTTGCTGTGACATGAGCAGATCCGGCGGGTACCAGAGACCCAGCGGGCATGGGTACAATTTCTCACCCATTAGGTATCTCGGGTACGGGTGTGGTGAGATGGTATGGGTATTCTATTGGGCGTGTATTTGCTCTACCCGTACGTGACCTGACCCGTTCCCATCCCTACCCATGATTCACATATCCATGCGTGACAAATCCTAACGTGTATCTTTGCAGTGCCAAAAATACCAATTTCCCTTTTGATGGAACTAGCATCACTAATCTATTGTTACCTTCTAATCCTTAGGCTGCTGGAAATGAATTATTTCAAGCTGGAAAATATTCAGATGCTGTGGAACAGTATTCGGCGGCTTTGGCATGCAATAGTGAATCACGCCCGTTTTCAGCTGTCTGTTTTTGCAATCGTGCAGCTGCATACCAAGCACTGGGTCAAGTTACTGATGCGATAGCAGATTGTTCACTTGCCATGGTTCTTGATACAAGTTATCCAAAGGTATATTGCTGGACCTCTTCTATTTAGAAGCATGTCATTTTGCATGAATTTGCATGTATAGGAGGAATGTTGGGACATGTGTGCCAGCTGTTTAAGCGTGACATCTTGTTCTCAGACCTTACATAATATATATAATTCAGGCAATTTCAAGGCGAGCCACCTTATACGAGATGATAAGGGATTATGGACAAGCTGCTAATGATGTAAGGAAGCTAATCTTGCTTCTTGAGAAGAAAGTCAATGTGTCTGGAGTATCACCAAAATTTTTTAACAAGCACAGTGATCTCAAGCAAGCACGCGCGCGGCTTTCATCCATAGAGGATGAAGCAAAAAAGGATACTCCCCTGAATTTGTATTTAATCTTGTAAGTTTTCCAAAATAGTTTTACCTTTTTGTTACTCTAGTAAGGTTTTCTTTGCCCTAACTTGTTCCTGGTTAACCTGAATGTTTGTATTCCTTGAAAGCTGTTAATGCTTATCCCTGCATGTGATTTTCACCTGTGGTTATCAATTTATCACTTATCCAGATAATAAAAGAATGCGGCTTGCTATATTGCCTGCTAGTATTGAATGCGCTTTGCTCAGTGGCCCTTTAAGGCATATATTTGTGTTTTGCAATAATATTTGTTTCACAATAAATGAATTGAAATTGGCTGAAAAATGTCATTATTTGGAACGTGTAGAATGCATTAAATATGTTATCCTGAGATAGCGACATAGCGTTTCTGGATTTTGCAGCAAGTACGACTTACTTTTCAATAGGAGCACAAGAGTGGTACAAACATAGTTGTTCACTGCTACTGCCCCAAATTATAAGTCATGTTAGTTTTGGCCTAAGTCAAACTTCTCTAACTTTGACCAAGTTTATAGAAAAATACACAAATATTTATAACATCAAACTACTTTCATTAGATACACCATATAATATATATTGGTTATGTATTTATTTGATATTGTAGATGTTAATATATTTTTGTATAAATTTGGTCATAGTTAGACAAGTTTTTTGACATAGGACAAAACTAAAACGACTAGTGATTGGGAACAGGAGTAATAAAGTAGTTGATTATTTTGTCATGCATGATTATTATTTATCGTAGAAATTGCATTCCAATTTTCCGAGATAGTTGAAGTGTTTGAAATGGGGGAACATTAGTAGCTGCATTTATTTGTTTATTGAGATGCAGCGGTAACTACATTAGGATTGAGAAAATCGATAATTGTTGTTTGTACATGTTGCTAAGAATTTCATCTAGTATCTCACAAATGTTTAAGAGAGTTAAGTTTTATCTTTTTATGACCATTGTGAACTGTTTCATGTTGTGAAGTACTCAGGTCATCACATGGTGATCAATATTGTTTCATTGATATTCTACTACTATTAACTTCTGGTGCCTTATCCTGACATAGGCAGATCCTATTTAGCTGGTATTGAGTGGAGATAAACTTAATTGCTAATTATTCTTTTCCTTATCAGGGGAGTGGAGCCATCCTGCTCTGCAGCAGATATCAAGAAGGCATACCGGAAAGCTGCATTGAGACATCACCCAGACAAGGTCCTCATTGCTTTTGACGATCTCGTATCGATTTTACAATATAGAGCTTTGCTTTTAACACTGCTTTGACGTGCAGGCTGCTCAATTTCTAGTAAGGAATGAGAATACTGACGATGGATTTTGGAGGGATGTTGTCAAGGAAGTTTATGCAGATGCGGATCATCTGTTCAAAGCAATCGGGGAGGCTTATAATGTTCTTTCGGACCCAGACAAGGTAAAATGCAAAGTCAAATCCTTGCTGTTAGCAATAATTACCAACTAGTAGTAATGTTGTCTTGAATTAGTTATTTCCATGGTTGGAGGAAATTGGGATTATGATAACTTAAAGCTCATTTTATCGAGTAGCAATTGCTGTGTAAATATTCTGCTGGAAATAATAGGCGTAAAGGATAAATCTGCTATCAGCAGGGACTTGCGGGATTTCTCATGCTACTGGGCACAGAGTCACAGACTAATAACAACCTAGCAAAAAAAACTAGAGTATGTTGCAGGAGCTGCATTTTTTTTTGTGTGATTTGAAGGAGTTTGTGTACTTGAATCCATGACCTTAGGTACCTCAACTTGTGCTCTAATGCTCTATCACTAGGTTTTCCTCTGTCTACAAAATGACCATGGGTATTTTAGACTTTTCTTTTTCTTACTTATTAATAGCCGTTATTTCGGACTCATTATAGTTTCAATGTAAGTCTTATGCTGTTTGCTTTGTTTTTGTCACTTGGATAAACGGATTAGTTTTGAAGCCTGTCCTGTTTGAATTTTTCAGCGTCAAGATTATGACTTCGAAGAGGATGTAAGAAAAGCTAGTAAGAGAGTATCTAAGTCCAGGAGTATGCATAGGTCACCTGAACAAAACTACAGCAACAGAGGCTTTAATCCACGCCAGTGGCAGTCAAGCAGAGGATCACGCTCACGTTGGTATGGACACTCAGATGATTACTGGTAAGCTTATTGGGAGCTACATATGGTGCGTTCATTGGGCGAGGAGCAACTTTTGCATCAGTTGGCAGTTGCATCTAGAGCAAGGCCATCTTTCACCAAAGATGAGTAGCACCTGTCTGGGGTTTTTAGGTGCCACTGTCAATCCACCCTCACAGCTTCCCCATCCGTTTGATGCTTTTATTTTTTGAGAGGATGGAAACACAAGGATTGGCCACTTGGGAGGATTGTGGTGTTGCAGCTTGGCTGGCACATATGCAGGATCTGGAAACGGGACCTCAAGTTATCTTTGGTTGGCTTGATGGTGTCTGAACACTAACTGCTTGGGAGTGGGGCCATCCGGATATCATGGCTGGCATGATGGTCTCTGCTCCGAACACTGACAACATCATCAAAGGTTAGAAACACGGAGAAAGATATTGGTTTCTCCATAGGCAAAGGCATTCTTTTGTTGAGTGTATGGCTGCTGTCTCAGGTTTACAGAAAAAAGATCAGCTGAAAGAAGAGGCGTCATGTTCTTTTCTGCGTGCGCTGTTCAATTTTGTTTATAAATTATCCAGATGATGTAGCGTGCCTGGCAATTGGAAACGAGTGTACATATTGTAACTGCACAACGTTGGAATCTAATTGTTTGTTCTTTACTCCACTTGTTCGCCATGTATTTTTGGCTTTTTGCTAGCAGATGTAAGGCATCATTTTAAACATCTGCGAGATGTTGTGGAATCTCCTTCCAGAGTGTAACTTTCGGAAGCAGGTCGTTTCGAACCTGGAAAGTAATCGAGTCAAATTAGTAGTATGATTCTCACAATTATTCTGCTCGAATCCTACCTTTCAAATGGGCCTTCATTAAAAAAACTTTCATACGGGCCTTATTATCAACTAGCTGTAGGGCCACTTTTACTCTTATCTTTCTCCAGGGAGCGATCGTACATAGCAAGAGATGGCAAGTTTCGCCCCGTGCCACTCTTTATCTTACTGGTGGTTCCTCACCGTCGGAGACGGTCCTGACTGCCACCACCCGTATTCTTCGTCTCCAACGGCTATTGCCGTCGGATACCACCGCCCTAAGATGCCATCTTGAAGCCCCCGACTATCGGTTATTCTCCACCAGCCCGCCATCTCGCTGTCGGCAGCACCCCACCACCACCAGCTAGCAGCCACCCAACAAACCTCCCTCTATGGCTGTGCACCGGAGAAAAGCCCCGCGTCCTGAAATCCCGAAACCTCAAGACCTAACCCCACCGGCGGTGAGAAAAACGACTGAAAAGGAGGAAGAATAAGCTAAACACGTGGGCGACAACTATCAACAATTGTCACGCGCGATGTATAGTCGCGGGACTTTTTCCATCCCTCTGTACTATATTATCTGTGGCTCCCTATTCCATTAAGATTTTAAATGTCGGGCCAAGTCATTTAGTGTTTTTTTTATCAAAAGTTATAACAAATTTCTTAGGTTGTCTAACAAGTTTCAAAAGCTAAATGGGATATAGCGGTAGCTATTTCAGTTATTGATTTAAAAAAAAATCTTTCATTTAGGGAGTCTTACTAGAAAACATGAAAAAATTAGTTAATTATACATATAAATATGTAGCTGGAAATTTTATGAACACAACATTCGTTTGACTCAAGTACATGTAGGAGTTTGTGTACTAGGGGTGAGTGTATGTACATGCATGTATGTGTGTTTTGCAAGAAGAAAAGCTCAAGTACATGTCATGTATCTGAGGAATGCATATCTTCATGTTCATTGATTCAATGTTATTCAATCAATCATACCGATGGCTCTAATCATTATTCATATCATCATTAAGCATAAAACAATCAACAAGTCATTATTCATTCAGTGATTATTAAGTCATTCATTAAATTAAGTTAAAAAAAAGACACGCCGGAGGCATGAGTTCCGGTGATGTAGAGCAAATAATTAATATTTGCTTCCTTTAAGATTGGACCTCTAAAAAAAATTTCGCGGTTAAATCAAATAGCGGTGTTTAACAAGATAGCGGAACAATTAATTGATGATATTGTATGGGCAGCTGTGCTATGGTAGCACTATAGCCGGCTATTACGAGGCTCTGGCCCTCTGCTAGTGCTAGGTACGTAGCACCATGCATGTCCGATTGTCCCCGGACAATCGGATTCACGAGCCTCTCCGGTGGCTCCTTGTTGGAATGTAGACCGACTCTGTATCGGTGAAGAAGCCGCGCGATCCGACGCGGATTCGTCCACGCGACGCGGCGCGCCAGCTGCCATGGCGCCATGCACCCCGCCGTCCCGTCTATATAAATGCAGCAGGCGCAAGCGCAATGCGCTCTCGCTACGCCTCCTCTCGATACGATCGGAGCCCGCGGGTAGTCAACAGACCGGCTTCAATGGCGGCGCTCAGCCGGGTGGTCGACAGCAGCAAGACCGCCGCTCACCTGCCGGCAGCGGCGGCGGCGCGCCCGTGGCGCAGCCGGCGCCCGCCGCGGCCGCCGCCCGTGCGGCGCTCGGTGGCGCCGTGGGAGAAGGACTTCTGCGAGTCCCGCGGCGTGCCGTGGCGGAAGGTGACGGACCCGGGCGCGGGGCTCAACGCCGAGGGCCCCGGCGGCCGCGTCGCGCGCTGGGACGACTCGGGCGCCGTCGAGGCGCTGCTGGCGGCGAGGAAGCGCTACTGGGCGGAGATCAACGGCGGCATCGGGCTCGCGCACGCCGGCGGCGTCCCGCCGCTTCCGGACCCCGACATGTACGTCGACGTGGTCGTCGACGACGACGACGGCGGCGCGGTGGACCCCGACGTGGAGGCGGAGTACGAGGCGGCGGTGCGGGACATAGAGCGCGCGCGGGAGGAGAGCGCGCGGCTGCGCGCCGCCATGCTGCGCGACGACTTCGTGCCGGTGCCTACCGGCTGGGACTCGTGACGTGTGCATCGGTAGCTAGGTGCATGTCGCGAGACGCATGGAGGAAACTCATGCATGCATGCTTGGCGCATGGCTTCATTCATGCCTTCGCCGTGATCAGCCTACATGTAGGGTTCAAGAATCAGCCTAGCTAGCATTCATGCTAGATCGATTTTTTATTTATTTCTGGATGTGGATGTGGATGGATGGATCGATCATGTGTGCGATCTAAGGAACCTGAATATAATGTATGTGACAGAGCACTTGTAGCATATAGTACACTAGTATATATGTGACTATAATTCATGACTTGTTGTGTTTTACTTCTTGCTTGTGGTTGATTCAAAAATCACAAATGTAGTGTTTCGTTGACACAAATTCCTTCCTTTTCTTTCCCCTTACTTTCAATTAGGATGGCTCGAAAATCCACCTATAGATGCTTTACGCCATTCATTCCAGATAACACTTGTATCCTCTATCTTATCGTGATACATAGTTAGCCGATGCCCTCCTCATACACACTATCAATGAAAACTGAAAGATGAAAAGCTGCACACAGAGGATGTAAATCTCAGCGTTTAGTCGGGTAACGAATTCAAATCAAGCTAGGCAACCCTGGCAATTGTTCTTAATAATTCAGGTTGTTTGGAATAATTTGGATCAATTCTATGTTTGGGCTCGCTCATGTATAGTAGCGTAGACGACTCATATGTCTGGAAGGCCGGAGGATAATTTTTCACTATTAGGTCAATAGATATTCACTAGTATTCTTTGGACCAATTTTTGATGAACTAAATAATATCCAAAAAAGAAATCTAAACAAATTATCATAATTTTAAAAAGCTCTTAAAGAAAAAAGTCTATGAAAAATATATTACAAAACACCAGACAAGAAAACAAAATAAAACTGAAGAGAAACAAAGTAGAAACATAAGAAAAGTTCTTTTTGCATACAATTCTCGCCATAAAAGTGGAAACAACTCAGCAGATATGTTAGATTTTGCTTTTTTTTTTGAAGTGGTTGGAAGCAAACTTATCGTAGTTCTTGGATTCACATTCAAATAAAGAGAATACGGTTTGATTAATTTCTAACTAGGTGGTGAAATTAATAAAATAAAATGATAGTTCCACAGCCATGAAAATAATCACACAACGACCCTGCTAAAAAACAGGTTCTTTTGGTTATTGTTGCCTATCGTGTTTGTAGTGCTAGAGAACCTCGAAGATGCTGATGAAATGAATTACTACCAGAAAACAGAATAATCATGCTTCTCTATTATCAGTATACCGGAAGCTTTCTACATATAATAATCCTATTAACAGGCTGTATATATCCGTATCATACATGCAAGGAGACCAAGCCTACATCTGTAGACTGTAGTTTCACAACATTAATTCTGACAGACAACAGTACATATGTGGCTCATAGGTCACTAAAATTATTCTCTAAAGTCACCGAATGATACATTTGTTAACCATTATATATCGATGCACCACACAGCATGTACATTTACATAGATGAGAAGAAGACATGTTCCGACAAACCAGAAGGGATACAACAGTACAAGAACTGACTTTCTACCAGGTACAACATTTGGATGGACATATGCCTCCTACCTCATTTGAGGAGATAAACCTATATGAAGCCTATGCAGAATTTTCCAGTCAACGAATACGGTGCTGCAAGGAGCACAGCTCCAATCTCGGACCCCTCGTCCATTACCCTGAGAGGCTAAGAATAAATCAGGAGATAAACCTATGTCAAGCCTATGCAGAATTTTGTCTAGTCGACGAATAAGATGCTGCAAGAAGCGCAGCCCCAATCCCGGAACCCTCCTCCATTACCCTCAGACTAACTGTGGAGGCAATTTCATCCCCCAGGATCTCATCCACGGCTTCATTCAGATACTCCCTGAAGACTGAATAGCCTTGGTAGAGGCCACCTTCAATTGCAACAACCGACCTCTTTGGCTTGCCTCTTATTTTTCTAACCATGGAGGTGCCACAAAGGGTTCCATCACGGCCAATTTTTTGCAGTACTGCAACTATCCCAGCTGCTGCTAGACGAGCTGCTCTTCGGGTGACAATGTCACAGATTCTCACAACAAGTCTCCTAGTCTTCAGTGGAACATCTTGTATCTGCAAGGGAAATGACATGAATGTGTCATGAAAATATAGGAGATTCACATATAAATAATGTTTTAGGTAAGCCAATCAGATGTTAGAACTGACCTTCAGTTGTTCTTCGAGCACCCTACCGACTACCCTCAGATCTGGGGAATCATCTTCACGAATAGCAGCTAGACAAGGTGTACTGTATGACAATAACCAACATAATTTTTTTTTTGTCTCAGCGTTATCATTTTCTTAGGAAACCAGACCATAGATTTTTCCTAAAATGTGCAAATCTGACTATACATGAAAAAAATGCAAAGCCCACGTTTCATGCTTACAAAGTTATAATTCTTATTAAATAAAACCCCTGAAACTTAAACTGAGAAGCAAATATTTGTATACCTTACCATCGATCAGTTACAAACATAGTATACGAATTATGATGCTGTTGTTAAGTTTCAGGAAATATAAACATCCGCTGTTAGTAAAGATATATATATAGATGCAAGTAGAAACTTTGAAACTTAACATGGAAACTTCAGTTTTCAGGAACAAAGAACATTTTTCCAACCGGCAGGTTGTTACTAACCCAATTAATTCATCTTAATTGCATGGATCATCAATAACCTTACTGGCTAATTCTAACATTTGGATTGCTATATACTGTCTTTTTATTGAACTGTTTCTTCTTAATGCAATATATGCTGTACATGTCCTCTAAAAGAAAAAATTACCAGAAAGAAAGAAGGTAGAGACACCAAACAAATATCGTAACATAAGTGTCAGGACGTAAGTAGAGCAATGGAGCAAAATGGAAGCAACGGGGAAGCTTAGCAGCAGAGCAATATTGATTTAGTGTAAAGTTAGGCATATCATACGAAACTAGCCAAAGAATCACCAGAAATAAAAATTAATCTGTAATATCACAATATAACTAGAAAGAATACAAGGATGATGATACCTGAATATGAAAGGGGTCGATAAGAAATCCACAGAAGAGCCAAATACATCTGATTCTTGAGCCATTCCTTGGAGTACCAATCTTGCAATTTCCCCAAGATAGACACCGGAGATCATTTTCTCAAAAGCCTATATGCATTAAATGGTGTTACTTTCAGATTAGTTGCTGCAAGCCTTTTCAGTTTGATTTTTCACAAGCAATGCCACAACAGAATTTTTCATAAATTCTTACCTGGTCATAGTGATTGCGATCCTTCTCAACATTGAAACATATGTCATAAGGAGTTAATGGTATTTGTGGAGGCCGGAAACTACCCCATTCTACATTTACAACCTAATGAATAGAGCATTAATATAACATGAAGTAGAATAACAAGTTAATTTTCACATTGAAAATTAATCAAACGAAAGATCCAAATAAAGCGGAAAATGCAAAACAATATACCGTGATGTCAGAGTTGGTAAGAAGAGCCTGGCATTTTGTGATTGTAGCAGTGCGTTCAATATAGGAAGCATTGGTACCAGCTCCTATAATCACTGCAGCAACTGTATCCTCATCATAATAATGCCCCATTGCTAACGTACCCACAGCATTGTTCACCTATTTTACAGTAGCACATGAAATCAGTGAAAAGATATGATATGATTCTTCAGTGAATAAACTAAAGACATCAGCTTTGAAAAGCAATTTGTTAAACTCAATGAAGGAGGAACTTACTACCCACTCTTGTTGTAATGTGACACAAACATGCGGACATCCAGATCCGATACTAGCATTTATTTTGAACAGTAATAAATGGTGATGACATATATTTCCATTATTTTAAAAGCAAGTTACAGTTGTATATAGATGAGAGGTTATCCATACAGGTTCAAATATAATAATATCATAGCAGTCTCCTCAGTTGCACCGCACCTAGAAAACACAAGTACATGTATAATCAACTTAACATGGGTGTTTATTTTCTCCCTAACATAAAACCACCTAGTTCATGTTATAGCTCTAGTTTAAAAATGGATGTGCTTATAGCATGGTGGTATATATGGCCACCCGTTGAGACGGCACCCACCAGTCAGATACGAATAAACTAGCTCATATCAAAGAATTTCATATACGATTTGCCTGCATGTTAACATCTGCTAGAGGTTATATATAGTTCCCATTATGCTGCTGCAAATGGAATAACGGGTACAACTGCCTCTCTGCTAAAGGATGCTATTTAAATAATGGTGTTCACATATGATGAACTATCAGGTAAGAATGCTAACTAATTAAGACAGTGTACGCATAAAAGAAATGGAGAGTGGAATCAATTAACCCAACTAGTGTGATCAAATTAATTTCCCGATACAAATTACTTTACTAGCATAACTATGTCAGGGACATACCAATGCAGTGACCTGCAAATTCAGTCCATTCCGAACAAGAGCTTCATTTAAGCATTGAGCAACATCCATTCCAACCTGCCATTCCAAAGTTCAAACAAGCCAGTGGGTATAATAAAATTAATCAACAGTAACCACAAGGCCAACCAAGTAATAATGTGAATAAATATTTATGCATCGTCTATCGAGAGGGGAATTTATAATCTATGAAAGTATTGGCATCTAAGGATTGCATATCAGGGTATTATCAGCACGACACATAGCAACAAGATATTATCAGCCTGATATAAAGTTCCATTTTATCACATCATTTCTTGCAACATAAAGTTTAGCTCTAAAAAATTAGCTCTTTGAGTAGCAATTTCACTTTCAAGCGTGATGAAAAAGCAGAATAACTGAGGGCACAACTTTTAACTTACAGCCTCTTCAATTGAAAATTCCTTAGTCCACCTAATTAATGACCCTGAGGATATGGAAATTTGTCTGACAGGGAAGGAAAATGTAAAACCAAGTGCCCTTCCCTCATCTTTCCCACCCTCTCTTTCAATAAAATTCTTTAGTGCCGAGGCTATTAGATTGAACAAATCCTGCAAAAAGGGTAAAATTACTATACAGAAACAAGACATCTTGCAAAGAAGTGAAATAAATGATGACAGTTACCTCACTTGTACCCTTGGTCAATTCTTCGGGAATAGGTTGATGTTCAACCTTTTTATTGATAACCATAGATCCTGGACCAAGCTCTAGTTTCATCACTCTAAAGCTTGTTCCTCCAAGATCAATGGCATAATAGATGCCCTCCTCGCTCCTGCTCCATCGCATGCACATATGAATCACCATAAGAGGATGAGAGACTAATACAATTATTTAAGAAACCGTGTTCACTATCACGTATTGCATCTGATTAGAAAATTACGAACCAAAAGATCCATATGCTAAAAATAAATACGTAGACACTATATATATTGAGTTGGCAATCGGAATTTCTCAATTCAGAGAACAGATTAACATTGAAAATCTATGCAGCCAATATTGTTTCTGCATCGCATCAATTTTTCTTTAATGTTAAGAGAAGCAAAACATCAAGTTTTCGAGCAATTTCATAAGCGGTTCGATAATTTGTCCAGGCAATTAGTAGGACATCAGAATGATTGAGTAATGCAGCATGAATCAAAATGTCAAGCTGCAACCGGCCCGAAAATTGTATTGTTGTGGACTTCTGGTCACTCGTGAGCATTTGCACCAAATGCTTGCTCGTGGTCGTGACTTTTGAAAAGTGAAGAAAAGAAGAAAGAGATGTGGACAAATCGGTGCCAATGAACTGCAATAAACAATGGACAAATGGTTAAGAATCGCAGTTTTGAACGCTCACACTTCGCAAACCAACAATTGCGAACTGCTAACATTTGACTACACCCTACTAGCAGGAACCCCTCCCATGCATGAACACCACGAACTGAACCCACTGCACGTCGAAGCAGCAAGGGAAGGGCACGCGTGGGCGCCATCGTTACCCGCTTACCCGTCGGGGAGCTCGTCGACGCAGGTGAGCAGCATCCTGACCTTGCTGGCGCCCTCGGATGCGAGCCCGGCGAACATCTCGACGGACAGGGAGTTGACGACCCGCTGCAGCCGCTCCGTGGGCGTGGCGCACCCCTCCTCGAACCCGCGCACCACCTCCACGGCCCGGTTCCACCGGCACCGCGCCGCCGCCCGCCGCGACACCAGCGCCGCTGCCACCGCGCACGTCACCGCAGCCGCGCACCCCACCGCCACGCTCAGCCACTGCGCCCTCCCCATCGTCGATCCCTAGCTCCCGCTCCCAGACCCGATCGCGCGGCGCCTCTTAACCCCCGAACGACCCGCGCCCTCGAGCGCGAGCGCCAGCAGGGTGCTGGACGATGATGTGGCCTGCTGGACTGACTGGATCGGGAGGTGCGGAGGAAGCGCGGCCGCGGCGAGCCAGCGGCGGGCCGGCGAATAAATAGGCGAGGCGAGGAGAAGGACGGGGGCCGACGTGGAGGCCGTATTGAAGGCATGTAATCCCCAGCAATTAATTCCTTGTCTCTTATACCTCAAGTTTGGCATCTTAGTCAACAGATACTTCCTACTCCATAAATTGGTAAGCCCCTGCCAAGATACTCTATACAGATTTTTGCATATCTTTCTCGTCCAGATCCAATGCATTGATATCAAATTTTTTTGTAGCAACAATTGATTATACTATTAAATTATTAGTGAAATAATGTTTACTATATCATGGAAGAAGATTTTTTCCCTGCATTAAATGTGTGCATATATCTTAGACTTTTCTTTCAAAATATTATAGATTACTGGAAACATAATTATACTAGTCGATTTAGGCTCTTGCAATCTCATAATTTTATTGAGTTTATAAAAATAATAGGTGTTATAGTGTCCTAGCAAAACATGTAGTAAAAAAAATTGTTCAAAATGATATCTCTAAGATATTTCAAGTTTAGACCATCTCTAATCGAATATGTTGATCGGTGAGATAATATATATCTCACCCATATGTCTCTCAACCAGGCACCCTCCGAAGTGGGCTTGCTCCATCTCAACCCTCTTCATCCCACCAATCAAACATATGCTAAAGGGCTACGATCTACTTCCACAAGGGTACTAGCGAAATCTGTAGCATGCATGCAAATAGCAATGTATTGCATTCCTTGGAGCCCTTATTTGCTAGTAAACCTACAACCAATTTCGACACCTGACCCCCTTCTAATAAAAGATTAATCTCAACCTCTTTCAACTTTAACTTGCCTTCAACTTCTTTCAACATGAATGCCAACATAGCCCAATAATTTAGCGCTAAACAAATTGATAAACAACCTGTCTAAAAAATTATAAGGTCTCCTTTGCTATATAGGAAAATGAAGGAATTTTGTAGTATTTGAATCTTATAGAACAAAGTATTGAACATTTAGAATTCCTTTTAAATTCCTATCAAATGGATTGTTCCATAAGAAGTATGGAGGATTTTTGACATGAGGCCCAACCTCTTAGAAAAATTCCTTTGTTATCTTTCTTACGATTCTTGTGTTTTTGTCTGCTTCCCATGCAAATGACCATTCATATAACTTTACTTTATTTTTCATTTAATGGGATTTGAGTTGCTAGAACACTCTATTTCACCTTTTTTCCTATTCACATACTCCCAAAAAGGATAAAACCATTGTATATGCAATTGTTCCCAACATGATAATAATTATAATTCCTTTTCATCCATGTAATTTAAGCAAATTTGCCTAGATGAAAATAGAGCCTAATCCTGCCAGTCATGCTCCTTAAAGAAAGTTACATCCATATTGATTTTGACGTGCCTATTGTTCAATGATTTGGGAATCATCTTTGGCATAAGTAGCCCCTTTTGGTGCCCCTCATAATAGCTTTGCCTTTATAACCTTCCACATATTTGTGATGCTGGATCATGTATAGTGAATCGACATAGTTACCCAAAATAAAAATATCCATTAATCACAATCTCCGGCTCATTATCTGTGAATTGTGATCAAACTCCACACTTATGAGATATCTCCAAATTAGAAGCAAGACCTTTTCCTTCTCCTTCATCGAACAATTATACTAAAGTGATAGAAACCAATGAAGGTCATCATCATCTACAGGAAAAAATAATGTTCTTTATAAATGTCCATGTATTGTAGCCTTTTGCATACCATTAGCATATGGGAGTCAAAAGTGCATGAAATCTAACTCCTCATTTGCTCTACTAATTTTACATGTTCTAATTGATGAACCACTTTATTCTTCCTTGTATAAAGGCTCGTCACTACAACTTACCAAGCCAAAATTTAAGACGGTATACCAACTTTCTAGACATCTTACCATAATGATTCATTCAATGGATTGCTTGATTCCACTACATTCACACTATACTTCAAATTAATAACCTAGCTTATCAACACTCTTTATCGAGAAAATTATAAACTCCTCACAATGCCATGCAATAAGAGCATACAACATGTTGATAGTGCTTGTGCTACTAAGTTACTATTCACTTCATCCCATCTGCTAGGCTATTTCTCACTCCAATCATCTAGCATTTGCCAAAGAGTTCTTTCAATATAGTTGAACCATTTTCATCTTCATACAACCTTTCATGCTTTTCAAGTGTAATTTGAGCTTCAAAGGCATCATTTTGGATACATAATCCCAAATGTCCTCCTTCAACTTTAGTTTCACATAATTAGAAAAATATGATAAAGCACTTTCAATACTATAATGAGGAATCCCATGGGTAGTCAATGTTTGCGACGTGGGTCCTTGAAAGGAAGAATACTATCATCATATAAGATATGTGAGACGATAGATTCTCTTCTATATACTATTAAGATCATATGTAGAAGTAACCAAAATTTGATCCGGTAGATTCCTGGTAGCTACATTGTAGAGTGTGTTGGTACTTTATAAAAAATCACATCATTATGACTTTGTCAAATTTCCCAACACATTGTTATAACTGCAACCAATATTGTTTCCTTAGATTATTCCCATGTCTAGTTAAAAAATGTCCCAAACATATCTTGGACACCCATTGGAGAATACACTTGAGGACACAAACCAAAAGAAACTTAGCAGAAGTACACTTGAAGAATATGTGTTATATAGTGTTGTACATACATCTATGGGCCCACCAGAAAGTTTGAACAGTCCCAAATATGGGGCTGGACATCAAGGCATGTCTGACGTGGAGACCATGGTGCAGGGCAGCGTAGTCTACATATAATAGCAGGAACTAGTTGAGGATTAGGAAAGTACACACTGTAATGAGAGTAGGACTCCTCTAGCCGTATTCGACTAGTATTTTTATAATCAACCGACCTGTAACCCTGCCCCCCGGATATATAAGGTGAGGCAAGGACCCCCTCCAAAGTAATTCAATACAACCAACACAATACAATACACATGATGTAGGGTATTATGCTACCCAGCGGCCTTGACCTGTCTAAATTGTGTGCCAGCGTTCACCTTCGAGTTCCTAATCTCGGCGAGCCCCACCAACCAATCCACTATCTTGGGGATACCCTTGGTAGGTTGTCGGGTCTCAACACCGATAGTTGGCGCGCTAGGTAGGGGTTCTCGTCGAGAATCCGCTGGCGAACTCGATGGACCAAGTCATCATCAAGCCCACCACCACATACGAAGAAGGCGCGACGTTCGTTTTTGGCTCCTGGGTTTGCATCACAGACGGCATCGGAAGTTTCCGCCGCCACATCACACCAGCCTCGGAGAAGAAGCTCTCAACTATGAAGCTCCTACTTGAAGCTCTGGAAGACCTCGTCGAGAATTTCAATGAATTTTCAATTTCTGACCTAGTCAGAGGCTAGGGGGATGAGTCCGAGTAGAACTCGACTTCTTCTTCCAGTCAGATTGACTCGCACAAGCTAGCGTATCTGCCATTATGCGAGTCGGTCTACTCCCAAGCACGTTTCCCATTCGAACTACGCAACGCGGCTACTGTCTATCAAGCGACCATGTCCAGATCGCAATCCAACTCGTATGATATCGAGAATCTCGACTACTACTCGGACCCGGATGAGGAGACGCCTTTATCAGGTCCACAACAGGGCCTGATAATCACATCAACTCCAAAATGCAGATTCATCTACTGGCCCGCCATGAAGCCATCTATCCTCGCCAGGAACGACGAGTCGTGCCTCATCGCCTATCTCGACACTCTCTTGTTCCAAGAAGGACCCCTCTGTCACCTATCACAGAAGAAGGCAGCGCCACTGAGGTGGTCACCTCAAGCTCGGGAAGCTTCTCCCCAAAACGAGAAGTCTTTGTCATCGCTGCCGATGCAGGACAAGAAGACAAAGAAGAAGATGTCGATAGAAACCCATGGTAGGAACTCCTTCTAGATGATGTATCATCTGATGACAACACCACCGATGCAGATAAGAAACTAAAGCACAGAGGACCCAGCGCAAGGCAAAGAATGCATGGAGAGCAGAGTGTCACCGGTGCCTCGCGGAAGCACTACCGATCCAGAATCTAGACAACACCTCTGCTGCAGTCCAAGGATGCCAACATCGTACTCCGCTGGCTACTGCTGCATCCATGGATCTCATCATTCGTGCGATGCCCTATAACAAGTACACGTGCCTGCTTGCAGACCTTGTGGAACAAACGTACGAACTACTCGATCGCTAGAATCCCTATATACCATCGGTGCACCACTCACAGTCCCAGCGGAGCCAGCATGGCAGCAGCTAGCGAGGCCCACCGCCCAGACCTTCACAAGGTAACGACAGAGGCTCTCAAGTCTCACCGGAGCCGCTAGCAGGTAGTGCAAGACCAAGCAAAGTGGGAGCTGTAGGTGGTAGCAGGGTGAGTCAGATTAGAGCCCAGGGAGGCTGCGGCCACCGTGGTGCCCCACTTGAGCCTGAATGCCTTGTAGGAGACCTCCGCAGCAAGATCAACGCTAGCTGTGATACCCGTACAATCATCGAAGGCTGGCGTCGCGAGTGAGAACATGAAGTCAATCGCCCAGGGGATGATGCTGATGGGTTCCCCGCCTTCTCTAGACGTGTGAGGAGGATGATTCTATCCGAGAAATTCAAACCCTCAAGCATCACCAAGTACAACGGGCGAAGCAAGACCCGATCCAATAGCTCCGATGCTACTCACCATCAATACAAGCCGCCGGTGGGAACAATAACACTAAAGTCGTGTACTTCCCCATCCCCATCTGCATGGAGTCATAGCCACTAACGTGGCTTGAGTTGCTGGAGAAGAACTCCATCAACACATGGGAACACCTCAAGGCGACGTTCACAAATAACTTCACTGGAGCAATGGCGTGTTGTCAAATGCTCCCATGCCACCAACTTATCTCCTATAGAAGATCTTCTAAAGTATATTTGGGATGGTTGTAGGAAATGACCTCAACAACTATAGCCTGGTTCCTGTAGGCAATGTTATATAAAATAGGATAGTTTCCTTTTAAAGTGGCGAGACTGGCCATTTATCCTCTCATCAAAATATGATCTTGGTTTCACTTTGAAACTTGAGAACAAAGTTTAGGAATGCCTCCTCAACTCCCATCAGGCTGTCACCGACCATGTTTCATTTCCACTTGAGCAATAGTCTTATTATTTAGGTATTTACTTTTGATAATCTTTTTACCATATTCTATCTCGTAATCAGTTTAAAAAGTCACTTGCTTAGCAAAGATTTGTCTTGTAGGCAGAGATCTTTAATGTCTAAACCACCTTTATTTGTTGAGTCATAAAAAGTGATTTGTCTTGTAGGCGGAGATCTTTTGATGTCTAAACCACCTTTATGTGTTGAGTCATAAAAAGTATGTTCCACTTAGCAATTATATACTTGTTTTTAGTCCATCCCTTGCTAAAAAGAAGCTATAGATCTATAGCAGTCTAATTTCTTAAGAATTCTCTTTGTTTCTCAAAATAGAACGTATCTGGTGCAAACCATCTATCCCGCGCAACCTTAGAAACTATGAATCAAGACCACAAGATACTACTCCAATAGATAGGGTTAGTGGTGGGATTATTTTGCAGTTAAGCCTCCCCACCGGCCGGCCACTTTTGATGCAGCACTTTTTCCATGATATGCAAAAGTGGCCGGCAGGTGGGGGGACTTAACTACAAAATAATCCCTCCACTAGGATATTTTTGCATATCATGGAAAAGGTGCTGCATCAAAAGTGGCCGGCGGGTGGGGAGGCTTAACTGCAAAATAATTCCACCACTAATCCTAACCATTAAATTAGCATCTTGTGGCCTTGATTCATACTCCCTCCGTACTCGGAAAGCAGGTCGTTCTGGGCTCTAGGCCCGTTTTCACAAAGCAAGTCGTCGCACGCTCGGAGGGGAAGAGTCGGACGCGTTTTCCCCTGCGCTTCGGCTTCCGTCCGCATTAATCTCGCGTTTCGGCTCTCGCGCACTTACTTCCACGTCTCCCTCGCGCCGCTCGCGCTACCCTTCCGCGCCGCGCCCGCCCTCGCACCGCTCACGCGCTGCGCCGTGCCTGCCCTCGCACCCGCACTCGTCCTCGCGCCGTGCCTGCCCTCGCACCCGCGCTCGTCCTCGCGCCCGCGCCCGTCCTCGTGCCGCGCCGCGCCTGCACTCGCCATGGAGTCCGGCTTCATGGAGGTCGCTCGCGCCATGGAGGAGGCACCGGACTCGGTCAAGGTGGCGCCGGACTCGGTCGAGACGGCGCCGGACTCCGACGTGGTGCCGGACTCTGTCGACGTGATGCCGGACTCTCTGTGTGCTCGCTGCGGCACCTTCCATGCCGAGAACGACGACAAAGGATGCTACCAAGCTCGCCGCGAAGCTAGCAGGTGTGCACGTTGCGGTATTGTACACGGAGACTACGATCTCACAACATGGATACTTGATGGTATAGAAAAATTTGATTGTGAGCTTTACATTCCTGATGTGGAGAAGCTTCAAATGGATGGTGACACAATACTTCTTCCTGAGCACGTTATCAAGAAGTTGGACGGGATGTACAATATGAAGAAGTTGGAAGATGCAAAGAAAGAACAGTAAGGTACATGCAAAGAAACTAATTTGCTAGTAATATTTTTGCTTCGGCTAGCATGCTACAAAGACTAACATGCTTCTTCTAATTTGCTGCAGGAAGGCTAGCAATTGCTTCGGCTAGCAAGGAAGATTTACAAGAGATTTGTAATGGCAGTCGATCTTCTTTTTCTAGTTTTTCTTTTTGCATGTGAGGAATCTTGAACCTATTGCACCCTTTAACTTTCATGGCTTCCCTCAACACACTTTGAAGTGTTACAAAAATCCTATTTGCTTTCCATGGAGAGTACTCTAAGAATGCCTACAAAACATGTGTTAAAAAATCCAATAATGAGTATATTAGTTGTTCAAGAAAAAATGGAACAAGTGAACAACTGATCAGTTTACCTGTTGGACTACTGGAACTAGATCTTTTATTGTTTTTGCATCCTTCTTGTATTGAATAGCTTGAATAGCTCGAAAAAACCCCAAGTCTAAAATGTTAAAATCCGGAGAATTGGGCGGTTGACAAATGAGGCGAATGTCAAACCCTTCTTGCTTAGCAGCCTCACAAAAAATAGGATCATCCACTTTTAAATGGGAAGGTGCATTATCGTGCTGTATGAAAATTGTCTTGTTCACATCTTCTCTTGACCATTTGGCTGAATGGCAGGCAACACATTGTTTACCATGAAATCTCTAATCACCTCTCTTGTGATTGAAGTAATTGGCTTGATTACTTGTTCTCCACGAAGACGATTGTGACTTCTTCTAACAGCATGTTCATAAGTGACAAGTGGAAAACAACCTATTTTTCCATGAAAAACACATTCTCCATTCCTAAACCTTGGCCGAGCACAAACACATAAGAACATGAGCCTAGGGATGTAATTCTTATTTTTACAAGTGCGATGTGGTTCATCTTCCTCGGGTAGCAAGTAATACTTTTTAGATTTTTGAGAGACGTAGAACCATTTTTCATCAATGAACACAAAATCAAAAAAATCCTTAAATCTTGGCTCACCAAGCAAACCCTGCTCAATCATGTCAACGCACCACTTCAACCTAGTCTTCTTGTTAGCATCTGTGAGGTATGGTTTGATGCTACTAGAGTGCCGCCTAAGCAAACCTTTTTTCAAGTACCTTTGTATCCTAGCTTTGCTCATACCAAGTTTACTAGACACATCTTCTATGGTCATTCTTTGTTTGAGAGGAATATTGCGCAATTGTTCCAAATCAAGAGGGACTAACTTGTGGCCACATCTACCCTTCTTTTTACTTGCAACCACAACAGGAATGTTATGAGCAAGTTGTTGTTTACCTCGCTTCCATAAGCGCTGAACTGACCGAATGTGCACTCCAAATTGATCAGCAACAATTCTTGTATCCTTTTTGCCTAGTCTCCCATTCTTGCTTCTAGCCAACAATGCTTGGTACACTTGTCTTGTGACTTCTTCTGTCATATCCTTCCTTCTATGGTGCACTTCAACGGGAACTTCAATGAGGTTTTGTATGTAATCAAAGTCAACCGCACCATATTCATCTAATGGTAAGTTCAAATCAAATCCTATCCATGAAATGAAACAAAAAAATCAGAAAAGTTGACGCTTGAGGGAAACAACAAACTCAAACAAGAGAGGTGATTACCATTGTCGTTGCCGGACTCCAGTATTGGCTCGTTAAGATTGAAAGCAATATTGTCGTTGTCATCTTCTTCTAAGCGAACATTTAGATCAAAGGCAACAACTCTAGGATCAGCCATTTGCATTGCGGTAGTGTAGAGAAGAGAGGGAAACTGAGGAAGGAGAAGAGCAGCAGCAAACTCTAATGGAAACAGAAGAGAGACAGGGGGAAATGGCGCCATTGAAATAGGCACAGCGAAAACGTCCACAAAAAACTGGCGCCCAGTGCCCAGTGGAAATAATGGCGCCCAGACCCAGCGCCCAGCGAAAAAATGGCGCCCAGCCAAACAGTGCCATGCGGCACCCAACGCCCAGCCAAACAGTGCCTTGCAGCACCCAGCCATAATCAAGCGAGAACAAAAAATAAATGGCGTCCCCCAGTATCGAACCCGAGTCTTCAGGCCAAGATCAACACTTCGCTGCACTAGCCATATGAACCATGGTTGTTTCTCATATGGAATGCACCCGCAAAATGCTTTTAATAGGGGCAGACAAGGAAAAATACCCCTAATTAACCACTCCTTGGTAAGCACAATTATGTCCTAAACGACTTGCTTTGCGAGTACGGAGGGAGTAGTTTCCAAGATTGCACGGGGTAGATGATTTGCACCAGATACGTTCCCTTCTAAAAATGGAAAACATAGCAAGGCTACTTAAAACCGAAGCTCCCTTCCTTATCACAAATGTTTATCGTTTTGATTTCTCAACTTCTTCTAGAAACTCGGCCTCCTAATATTTACTGGTGTTTATTACTAATATTTCTGTAATTTATTGGGATTCCTAAATACCGAAAATAAAACAATTTACATGAGAAAGATAATAACGTTGCTGATAAAAATATAAAAAATACAATAACTGGAGCATTGAACCAACAACTAGTCCCGCCTACAACTAGATAATTTCTCGGATGATAATACAATACTACAAGCAGAGGATGCGTGGGAATACAAATCCTTTAGATTTCGATAAACACCCTATGCTCCCATTTCTAGTAAAGGGATAGATAAATAGCCGCATCTTATTACACTGTTCGGCGACGCTCGTAGTTATTACTTCCATCAAGAAATAATGCTGCATTTGGATCTGTAATTTGAAAACTAAAATAAAGTAATTTTAATATCTGTATTTAGTCCAAAATATGAATAAAATGACTCATTTAAATGCTCCTGATATGCGTGCAGTTTCAAATTATAGGAGTTTTTGGAGCTATAAGCTGGAACCCAGCCAAATAGGATCTCAATATCGTCACAAAAGAAATCAATATGGTCTGCTTGCGGCTATGGATGTCCGAACTAAAATTCATGTCACATCGAATATTTGGATATTAATTTGGAGGACTAAACATGAGCTAATTACAAAACTAATTACACAGATGGAGGCTAATTCACGAGACGAATCTATTAAGCCTAATTAAACCATCATTAGCACATGTTTACTGTAGCACCATATTGTCAAATTATGGACTAATTAGACTTAATAGATTCGTCTTGCAAATTAGTCTCCATCTGTGCAATTGGTTTTATAATTCATGTATGTTTAATACTTCTAATTAATATATAAATATTCGATGTGATAGAAATTTTAGGAGGTTACGTACGTGTGCAGCGGTAGGATTTGGCAGCATGTTCGATCCAGTAGGAACCTGCGAGCCTCATCTTTTTTTTTTTGTGTTCATTCATCACCAAAATAGGTCAACTTGTTTGGCTTTATGCCTTTATTATTTGTCTCAAAAGAGTTAGAAAGATGAAAGAGGAGGGGGAGATCTTTTTTGATGTGATTATTCGCCTCACTGTGGCGCTACAACAGCCATCATCATTGACAATGGAAACTAAAAATAAGTTTGAAGAAAGGTTACTGTGACATGTGCGATCCCACTAAGCAAGAAGAAAAAACCTCTTTGGAGCTGGAGAGCGGCCCATAGACTCCTCGCTGTCTTGGGCCATCCCAATTGGACCAAGCACCTGTTCGCTGGGCCGTGGCCTCCGAGACAGCAGGCTGGCGGGTCGGACGGTCCACCACATTATCCTGTGCTAAATTCCTTTTCTTTTTGTTGCGCAAAAAGTTTTCCATTTTGTTTTGTTTTTTTCACAAAACTAAGTGGTTGTTTGGATCTTTTAAAAAATAAATCTGTTTTAGTAAAACGTGTTTTTAGAGGATTTTTAGTAAAACCAGTTTTAGTTAGTTGTTCCGTTAAATTATTTTTATGAGTATCTTGTTTGGATGATGAAGGATGAATACAAGTTTTGTGAGTAACTTGTTTAGCTCTAAAGAATTAAAATATGACGTATATTGCTCAAAACACCACACGACTTATTTCACTTTCTCTCGCCATTAGCCCAATAAATGATCAAATTATTCTCCGTTGATGTTCGTCAGTAGCAATGATGTGCAGCGGTGCATGCATGGTCGCCAAGTAGCAGTGCTCCACTCCTCTATGCGGCGCTCCTCGTGCTTTGTGATTAGCTGATTACCTCGGTCTGCTGCCGCCGCTTCGTCTACTGTGGATATCATACCGGCATTAGGGAGAAAATCAGTAATTGGATGGGTGTCGTGCGACAGGCGGAAGGTGTAGGAGAAAGCATGCGGCATTGCTTCTGTAGCCGAACAGAGGAATTGTGGAGGAGGAGCAGATGACTTGATGAGCATGCGCGCGGCAGCGGTGAAGCAACACAGCCATGGCGTGCGAGTAAAAGGCTATTCTGATTTCAGGCAAAACGCGTTTCCATTAAACGTGAGTTAGTTGGAGTTTCCAAACAGCATTTTGCGCTATCCTCGATTTTAGGATTTCGGTTTTCACAAAACTCGTGATCCAAACAAGTTTCCAGTGCCGCACCGACCGGACGGCGCAGCTACTTGCATGCGACGGGCCCGATTTGATCTGATACACTGATGATCAGTTGAGCCGTCATGGCCTGGAAGAAAACCCGGGCGGCCCGCTCCCGCATTCATTCGTCGGCACCGCCGCCGCCGCTGAGCAGGGGCGACGCGGACGCGCGCGTGCGGCCTCCGTTTCCTCGAGCGCCGGCAATGGCTTGGCCCAGGCTGGGAGACGCGCGCGCGTCCTTCCGTGATCCCGATCCGTCAGCATCGGCGGGGGGCGTGCGCGGGCCAGTGGGCTGGATCGTTTTCCCAGGCTCGGGTGGCTGGTCACCCGGGCGGCTGATCGAGACCCTTCGCTCGGGAGGCCTGAGACCGAGAGGCGGGCACGCCGGCACGCAACGGTTGCGCGTGCCGTGGCAGGGGGACGCGCGCGGCGGCATTGGGCGGGGAGTACGCCGATGCTGAAACAGGATCGCGCAAGATGACACACCTGCGGCCGGCGTGTCACGACCCAAGATTGAGGCGCGCGCTCCTTCCCGCCAGGCCGCCACTGTTCGCTCTGCATAGTTTGAAGCGAAGAGAAGAAAGTGATCGGTGATTAGTTGGGTCAATTATGTATCGAACGGGTAGGGATCTGATGATGATTGGGTCTATCCAAGTCTTGCCACGTACTGCTGGAAGAGGAAGACCATCGATCGGATTGGCTACTCTGCAGTCTCGCTACAGTGCCCGGCCGGCTGCTCTATGATTACGTTCCTACTAGATGGCGCCGTTTGGCTGGCGTAATCGCGCAACCAAATGGCCATCGCATCAGCGTCCATCCCCGGGGCAGATCAGCTAGAGCCGACCGCACGCACGCTTTAGTTCACTGAACACTGATGGACGCCGACCGGTGACGTGGCGCTGTCCATCCGCCGGCGGACCGGGCGACGTGCGGCACACCGGAAGCTGTGCGCATAGGCCCCCGGAGGCGTTCCATCCATCGGGTCCAGCTGACACGGCCGGAGAGAGATGGCTCGGGTTGATTCGCGGCCCAATCATATTCCACCCAAAAGTTCTTCTTCCTTCCTGCGCACTGGCGTCAAATTGGACAGGGCTTCCCTCCTGCACCCCGGCTCCGTCTTGGGGTGCCAAATTGGACAATAGTGCCAAATCATCATATCTCTGGTTGGTGCCCCCGTGTGGTCTGGCTGCCAATGAGTACCAAATGTGCGGGAGCTATTCTGTAGCAACAGTATTTGTCGTGCCTAAACTAAGATAAAGTCCTCTGTTTCAGAATGATAAATGATAAATTTAGTCCAATATTATGCTTCTGTCCATACCCTTTTCTGTGAACAATTATTTGTACACCTGAAATGGTTACTTGTACTACTGAAACATTTTGTTAATTTCTTAGAAGGGAATGCTACAAATTTTTTAAAAAGGAGGGAGCAACCTTTACTGCACCTTGCTCCACGCTGTTGCCCTGTTCTGTTCATGTGTTCTGCTTCACCTGTTGCATGCATAACATTTTTTTTATTTACATAAAAAAAATAATTTCTCTATCAGAACAATTTTTTCTTATACCGGAAGAACAAAAAGGAGCAGTTTGGTAAAAAAAAAAAGAATATGTGGGAGAGAGTGGGTGGATGCTCCGCCTAAGTGGAGCATATATAGCAGCCCCTGCAACCTTGGGTCAAATCCTTTCTACAAAATTATGTGAACCTTTTAAAAAAACCAGTTGTCATTTGTGAGGTTGCAATTTTCCCCCTTTTGACCTGAATTTCCCTCTAATAATGAAGTTGAGCATACAAAATTCATTTTTTGATGGATGTCAATACAATCTTTTTTATCCTGATTCGCCACAAGCGATTTTTTTTTCTCAATCGAGATACACACACACAACTCTCCGCCCCATCCAAAAAGAATGTGGTTCTCAAATACTTAGTTTAAACAAATTGTTGCATTATTCTGGCAGCTGAACTACACAACATCAACAGGATCCTATATGAATCTCCTCTAATTAGTTTCCAACTGAAACCTCAACTGCCATCACACCACGTGATTCCGAATAATGCAAAGCAATGGAATATCCTAAACTCTATCAGCCTACGTCTGTAATGATTCATGCTGAAAATCATACAGCATGGTTGCCTGCATCGAGGGGGAAGTGGAAGCGGAAGCGGAAGGGACCGGCCATGCTCGTCCTCCTCCGGCGCTCGAACCGGTCCGTTGATGACGCGGCGAGGCTGAAGGGGGGACCCGACGGGGGTTTCGTCTTCCTCTGCGTCTCAAGGTTTTGATTCTCGACGACAAGGTGGAAGGTGACCTAGGAGGTCTCGATGAAGCGGTGCGTTCGCCTCCCAGCTGCATCGAGACAGAGCCCATGCTGCATGAGAAGGGAGGAGGCGTCCACGAGCGCATCGAATTGAGGTGACGCGATGTATTTTTACTGCAACACTCACATGAATTTCTTCGCTTCGTTCTTTTTTTTTTTGTGTGTTATGATATATCCGATTGGATTTGTTACCAGGTTAGTCGAAGCCTTTTTTTTTTGCCCCTGAGGTTGATTGTGAGCTCAGGCGAGGGACAGAAGGAATCGAGCCACAGGTGGTGAAAATCTATGCTGAGGTCAGATTTTTTTCACACACCCTCACTTTAATTTGTATGTCTTGTTTTTTTGCGGGGGCGCTGCCTAGGAGGCAAACTGGTTTGAGGGCTTCAGGCATAGGATGGATAAAGCTTCATTTGAAACTTCTAGCAACACAAATTTCAACTTAATTCAGATAGTATTGGATTAACGGGAAGACTGATCATTGTTGATCCATCCTATCCTTGTTATTGTTTCTTCCACTTTGTTGTAGTTTTTATTTCAGTCTGCAAACTCCAGAACATACTTTGTGATATGCAGGTTGTCTTATTTAAAATAAATTTGCTCCCATTAGCATCGCATCCGGCTTTTTTGGTATTAATTGACATGGGGTTTTCACTGTAAATAATAAAACTGTAATTATTTTGGCATCGATGTAGCGTCAATCCTAATACTTCAACGAGCCCATCAAAGTTTTTCCACTCCTTTTTAATATCAAGTTTTTTGGTTTTCTAATTTTCAAGGCTGTAGGTGTAGAAAGTTCACTCTGTATAATTCCAAAGTCTTTTTTACCCCGCAGTTCATGCCACACCAAAGCTTGAGACAAAGCGTCGTATACATGTTTCTTTTTACAAAGTATTAGATTGTCGAATAAGTTTTAAACACGGCAGTTCAATGTTTCTTGAAAATGTAGTTCAAATTTTTGTAACTACATAGTTTTATAAGCTTTTAGCCTTTTTTTAGACGCGGGAGTGTAATTTTTTTAAGTGCCCTAGCACTAAGCTTTCTTATTGAGAGAAAGTTTCAAAATAACAAAGTAACAAAGTTTTCGCTCCTAGTAGTGTAAAGCTTCAAATGCGGCTGTAGTAATTCTTTTTTTATTTTACAGTGTACAAAGTTTTATATCCAGGTGTGCAATTTTTTAAGGCAAAATTTGCTACAAGACATCCAAAATGATGTCAATTTGTTGTGGGACACTGTAAAAAGTGCAATTGGTTGGTGGACACTCCGATTCAGAGTCAATTTGCTCCAAGACACCGCCTCTATTAAATATTAGTTTTTATTGGAGAAGAAGAAAAAAGATAGAGTGACACAAAAATACCCCTTACCCCACTCGTCGGATGTTTCTTCCTCCTCTCTCTCTCCCTCCCTCCCCTTCCTTTTATCTCACGAGACAGCAGCGCCGCAAGCGGAGTGCTGCCAGTCATGGTCTCCACGCATGTAGCAACGACAGTGATGGTGCTGCGGAGCGAGCTTCAGGACCAAATCAAACATCCAAATGGGCAAATCGAGGTAGGGACCTAACAAACAAACTACAAATTTATCCAACTACTTTAGGAGTAGTTCATGTCACATTGAATGTTTAGATACTAATTAGGAGGATTAAATATGAGCTAATTATAAAATCAATTGCACAGATGGAGGTTGATTCGCAAGACGAATCTATTAAACATAATTAGTCCATGATTTGATAATGTGATGCTACAGTAAATATGTGCTAATCATGAATTAATTAGGCTTAATAGATTCATCTCGTGAATTAGCTTCCATCTGTGCAATTATATTTGTAATTAGTCTATGTTTAATATTCCTAATTAGTATCTAAATATTCAATCGTGAACTTTAGTCCGTGCAACCAAACACCCCCTTACAAATCCATTATTCAAGCTAGATGTCCACCAGATCGAATAAGCATGGGCCAAGAGATCCACGACTCTTGTACGGGGCAGGTCCTTGGTGCTTGCTGGAGGGTCAGTTGTTGAACGATAGTGCCGCCGCCCATACCCGTAGGCGTAAACCACAGCAGAACATGCCGCCACTGCCGCAGTATGCATCAGCAAGGGAGTAGTGCCCGCCCAGCCAAGCCACCTCCGTGGCTCCGTCCTGCCTTGCGCCGCTGTAGGCCACCACCCAGCACGGCAGTGCCCCTCCCCTGCATGCCGGTCACACGTAAGATCCCGGACCTCCCCTCCACACAACCCGCCGTGGGCCCTACTTGGCAGAGCCCACTAGGAACGTGGAGGAGCAAAGCAGCGTACGAGGATGAGGGAAGGGGAGGAGGGAAGGCCACGGGATTTTGTTAGGGAAGGGGAAGTGCAAGGGCAGATGCGCGCCGCCAAGTAGCGGCGCGGTCGAGTGGAAAATGGGGAGAAAAGAAGAAAGAAGAGGAGGGAAGAGAGGAAGAAGACAAAGGCTGGCAAGTGGGGCTGAGGAGAAAAATATCATTTTATCATATTTCTACGTCTTCTCTAGCCTAAAATAATATTTTAATCAAAATGGTGTCTTCCAGCAGATTTGCATAAAACGAGAGTGTCCATCAGCATAGTGCATTTTGAACGGTATCCCTCAGCAAATTGACATCACTTTCGATGTCCTGTAGCAAATTTTGCTATTTTTTAATGTGTCAGTAGGAAGTTTTCAACATCCCATGTCCAAATATTTTGTTTGTTTTTCAGTTTCCAAGTTATATGTACAAAAGGCTTTTCACTTGTTACTTAACAATTTTTCCATTTCGATTTTGTTGATTTTATTTACATGTCATTCTTTTTTATCACCCTGCAGTTTTTATTGGAGTGACAGGAGCAACTGGAGTCTAAAATGGAGAAGAAGGTATACAATATTCAACATATGTTAATGCTCGTTATTGACACACTTTTACCTCTGTTTAAATTCAATAATGACATGAATTTAATACCTAATAGTACTATTGATTACACCTAATGACATGTGCTACGTATTTTGGAGGATGTTGTGTTTTGCAAGAAATTAGGGCCTAAAAGCGTATTTTTGGATAAAGCACTGAACGAATGTCGAACCAGATGAAGACGAGCCCAGGAAGGGGCTAGGCCGATCGGCCTAGAGGAGCCCAAGCTAATCGGCCTGACATCTTCTAGCGCCCCCTGGTGTCCATCTTTGGCAAGCAACCCTCCAACATTGCTTAGGGGCTAAGTTTATGAAGATATGGCAAGGACCAGCTCAAGATCAAAAAGGAATTGGAGAAGATCAAGCGGAGATTTGGAAAGTCATTGAAGATAAATCTCATCCCGAAGCAACCGACGTGCCAGGCCTACATGCAAGTGAAAAGAAGATTCTAGAGTACCTGAGGAGACTTGGAGACGAAGCACGACACGAGAGGCTAAAAGGAAGGCCCAGGCCGATCAGCCTGGACCCTCCTAGGCCGATCGGCCTAAGGGTTCCTTCGTCCCCTCATCTTCCAATTTTTGCCACACGCTCTCTAGACTATAAATACCTCAAAAAATCCATCGAGCCCCATATCCAAGATGACATACTCAACGTGAAGCAGCAGAGAAGCAGAAGAGCTTGTGGGACACCTCTCCGGAGAGCCGAGGGCCGTGCAGTTGTCGGGGGTTAGCGTAGGCGAACCTCTACCAGCGTGATCACCCTGCGAGGAAGGTCACGCTGGAGTTCTAGAGCTAGAAGTCATCAAGATCAAGGTAGGATCCCGGTGGTGATCTTGTGATGTACAATCATTCATGTTGAAGTAATAAATGTTTTCATGTTCTTAGCAATCGAAGTATCTCCTTTGATGGTTTTATACTTTATCGGGTTTGCTTGCTTTTCAATCTATGAATCGATGATAGATTGCCTATGGTGTTCTTGTAGTCGTGGTGATCAGATTTGCATGCCTGATCTACCGATGAGTATGACATATTCTTATGATCATGCCCTTAACCTGCTTGCGTTGATAGAGATGATAGTGACACGATCTTTCTTGTGTAAGGTGGGAGGTTTTGGGATCCGGACCAGAGATGTAGATTTAAAGATGCTTTTTACTAAGATCATATCCGTGTTGCTTTGCTATCCATGCTCAGAATTACAATATACGCATAGTCTAGATTTCTCTAGATTGATTATCTTTACTCTATCTATTATCTGTCTGTACATGCTTAGTAGATTGGATTTGAATCTCTCATAAACACCAAGTTAATACTAACAATGCTAGTTGAAATAGATCTTGTGCTATAAGTTCCACAGATTGATAAACCTTGGGGGAATACTCTGAGGGAAGAGCTACAACTGATCTGTACGCTTATGATTCATAAATTAGCGTGCTAACAGCTGTCAATCAAATTTGATAAAGCCATGTAACATATTATTATTCAGCGATAAGGATATAACATGTCCCCATCAAGTTTATGTTTCAAAATGAGCATACGTCGGAGTTTCCTCTCATAACTTCATTATAGAGTCATCACATTTTAATTCTATCATGTACACTGTCAGGAAAAACTCTTTTTCTAAATATAGGAAAATATTATGCATAGGAGTTTGTCTCAGAATTTTTCATCATAGAGCCATCATATGAAAGGACATGTGTTGGCTTCTAAAATACATATGATCTGTTTGGAGTTATTCGACATGAACTTCAAAGTTTTAAATCTTAGTGTCTAAGGTTTTCAATATGTATGCCCAATGCCCCCCCACCTCCCCACAACATCACACGAGGTTCCCCAGTTTAAAGTTGTGAATTGAGAAGTTTAAAGTTGTGAGTTGAGAGGTTGAAAGTTTTTTCATCTTATCACTTTGATACATACATTTTTTCTGTGTTGATTATTTTGAAATTTATTTTTTTATCCAAAGTTTATGTATATATCATTTGAATGCTTCTAAGTATATGCATTCAAAGTTTTCAAGTAGTGGGGTCATAGTTTTTAGCATGTAGCTTCAAAGGTTGAGACGTAGGAAGTTTTTTGAATATGAGATATGAAAGCTATTTAATTTTTATGTCCAAAGTTTTCGACATATGACTTGAAATCTAGTTGCATGAAAGTTTTCTAGTTTCTTCATACAAAGTTACTGAAATTAGAATGCAAAGATTTTAGTATGCGACTTGAAAGATAGATATATATGTGTACAGAGTTTGATAAATATCTATTTTAAGAATTTGTAATTCTGGGTATAATGGTTTTGTTATTGAACTTAAAATATAATGATGTAGAAAGTTTTCAATATACCATTTGAAAGTTTTTTAGTCGTGGGTACAAAGGTTTTGATATCTAACTTAAAATGTAGATATGTGAGAAGTTTTGACACTGGTCGTGTAAGTGCATTGCTGATTATTAGTATGTGATAATGGGACAGATCATGTAAATTAATAGTTTATGTCCTCATGGGAAAAATTGGTTGTATAAAATATAGAGATGTACATATTTTTCTCAAAATATTTGATATAAAGTATTGAATCTGTGAATACAAGTATTCGATCTGAGAGTGAAAAGTTGGGAATGTTTTAGTATAAAGTTCCAGATTTTTGGAGTTCAAAGTTTCAAGTTACAAAGTTTAGAATTGAACGGTACAAAATTCGTAATATTCTAGTAGAAAGTTCCTAAGTTTAGAGCACAACGTTTGGAGTTTGTTTGGTAGCACAAAGTTTTCTGAATTTAGAGTGCAAGGTTTTGAGTTACAAAGTTTGGAATCTGGTAGCCAAAGTTTTATATTCGTAATTTAAGAGTTTTCAACATTCAAGTATAGTATTTTTTATATTTGAAAGTCTTTGACCTACTGGTAGAAAATTTGTTTAGTACCAAGTTTCTTATCAATGATTACAAAGTTTTGTAACTGGGAATATAGAGTTTTTAAATTGCCAGTATTAAGCTCCTGAATTTTCTTTTTTTTTCTAATGTTATTTTTGTGCACCTGTTGTATTTTATTGTGTGTGTCTCATTTTTTTCTCTACTTGGATACATGCAAAGTTTCAGCAGTAATCTAAAGCTAGGAAAATTCAGATCCTTGATAAAGAACCTGACCAATGAGCAAAAGGCACTCATCAAGTCATGTGGGTTTGGCAACATCCTTGAGTTTGACTGTTCTGAAGCCCCAAGGTCTGTGAGTTTTTGGCTAGCAAAAATGTTTGATGTCAATACAAGGTCTGTAAACCTACAGAATGGATCAACTTTCACAATCACTGCTTCCACTGTACATCAAATTTTGGGGATTCCTCTTGGTGGTCGAAGGATACCAACAAGGTCTACAAAGGCACTGAAAGATGTAATTGGCAGTGACACTGGGACTTCCTCCATCGCACCCACGGTGGATCAGCTCTTTATTAGCTTGGTAAACAGTGAGCTAGGAGGGGACAAGTTTGTGCGGATCTTTGTGCTAATTGCGCTGTCCTTTTTCCTATGTCCCACTAGCTATGGAAGTGCAAGTTCTCATTATTATTCAGGGATTGCATCAGTGGAGGATATCCCCAAATATGACCGGTCTTCGTTTGTTCTAGACTAGTCTATCAACCCGTGCTCCCGCACAGGCTAATATTTTTAGAAGCTGTTGTATTTGAAAATTATTTAGAAATTAAACTCCTAGCTAATAAGCAAAATTATTTACCTACTACTCTCTTATTTTTCAATACTTCAACATAATACTTATATAGATATGTACCTATCTTTGTCCAGTTGTGATCGATTTTTAATTAATAATTACTCTATGCACTTTTTCATCCATATTCATACTTTTTCCATTTTGTATCACACCTCCAATCCTCCATACATTATGTTTAGCATACAAATTAATATTTTTCATCGATTCCTCACATACATATATAAATGGTCTAAATGGTGGCACTCATGATGTGTATATACTTTAACTTAGTATTTTTATATTAACAATGACATAAATAGGTAATTTAGAATCATATATTAGTTTACTTTTTGATATTTCTGTATGATGCACACGAAGATAATTAGATTAAGATGTATGTGTTTACTTTAGGTTATTTTTAATAACGACATATGTGGGTAACATAGATAAAATTTTAGAATGACATTTTAAGTTATGCTTTATAATGATGTGTATTAGTAAATTGGATGAAGATTATGGAATTACTTTAGATTATTTTTTATAATAGCTGAGCTCGGTAATTGAAATATAGGTTTAGAGCTCATTTTTTAATATTTTCATAATGATAGTGGTGGGTAACTTTTTAGAAAATATAATAGATCAATGGCTATAATTATTAGAGTTTACATGATTGGTATTTGATGTTTTAGTTTTTATGAGAATTTGTTTCTTTTTTTCTAGCTTGTCTCGTGGGAACTAATGCGGAGTCTCCAATGAAAAACATGAGACTACATTGCTACAAAACTATTACCATAAACTACCTCTCGTTTGTTAAATATTAGAACACAATACTTATGTAGATATATAATTGTGATAGATTTTAGTTAGTAATTACTCTATAATATTTTCATCTATATTTATAATATTTAACTTTTCACTTTGCATCGTAGGTATGCGCTTGAAATTGTTCAATGAACCCTAAGTTTGAGATACAATTTTAGCATAGAAATCTGTATTCTCATCACTTTATATCCTTATAAATAGTGACACACATCATGTGTATAGACCTTAATTATTATATCATATACCAATAGTGCAAGATATAGATGATTTACTGTATATTTTTAATTAAGGTTATTTGATTCAAATGTAGGGTTACCTCATGTTATTTTTTTAATAATAGCATGTGTGGGTAATATAGATGCAAATTTAAGGGGTTACTTTAAGTTTTTTAAGTAATAGTGGTAGGCAATTCAGTTGCAAATTAGGAAGTTATTTTAAATATTGTTTATAATGGCATAAGTGGGTAATTTGGATGAAGATTAGGGGTTACTTTAGTTTATTTTATATAATGGTAAAGGTGGGTAATTTATATATAGATTTAGGGGGTTACTTTAGGCTATTTTCATAATGGCATAGGTGGGTAATTTTTTAGAAAATATAATATATCCAATAGCTATGATGATTTGAATCTATCGATTGATGGTTGGATATTTTGCTTTTCCATGAGAATTTTTAGGATTTCTCTCTTTTCCTAGAGTGTCCACCTAGGAATCCTAGGTGGCTTCACCTGGAGGCTTCAAAAGAATAGTAATAGTTAAAATTTAGCTGATTCCTGTTTAGATCCATTAGTCCATCAACCCGTGCTCCCGCACGAGCTAATATTTTTAGAAGATATTGTATTTAAATATTATTTAGAAATTAAACTCCTAACTAATAAACAGGATTCTTTACCTACTACTCTCTTATTTTTCAATACTTCAAATAATACTTATATAGATATGTACCTATCTTTATCCAGTTGTGATTGATTTTTAATTAATAATTACTCAATGCACTTTTTCATCCACATTCATATTTTTTCCATTTTATACCATACCTCCAATCCTCCATACATTATGTTTAGCATACAAATCAATATTTTTCATTGATTCCTCACATACATGTATAAATGATCTAAATTGTGGCACTCATCATGTGTATATACTTTAACTTAGTATTTTTTATATTAACAATGACATGTAATTTAAAATCATATATTAGTTTACTTTTTGACATTTCTATATAATGCACATGAAGATAATTAGATTTAGATTTAGGTATTTACTTTAGGTTATTTTTAATAACGACATATGTGGATAATATAGATAAAATTTTAGAATAAAATTTGAAGTTATGCTTTATAATGATGTGTATTAGTAACTTGGATGAAGGTTATGGGGTTACTTTAGATTATTTTTTATAATAACTGAGCTTGGTAATTTAAATATAGGTTTAGAGCTTATTTCTAAATATTTTCACAACGACAGTGGTGGGTACCTTTTAGAAAATATAATAGATCAATGGCTATGATTATTAGAGTTTACAGGATTGGTGTTTGACATTTTTAATTTTTATGAGAATTTGTCTCTTTTTTTGGCTTGTCTTGTGGGAACTAATGCGGAGCCTCCAATTGAAAAAAATGAGACTACATTGCTAAAAAATATTACGATAAGCTAGCTATCGTTTGTTAAATATTCGAATACACAATGCTTATGTAGATATATACTTAATATCTTCATCCAATTGTGATAGATTTTAGTTAGTAATTACTTTATAATATTTTCATCCACATTTATAATTTTTAACTTTTCATTTTGCATCCCAGGTATGCGCTTGAATTTGTTTAATGAACCTTAAGTTTAAGGTATAATTTTAGCATAGAAATCTATATTCTCATCACTTTATATCCTTATAAATGGTAACACACATCATGCGTATAGACCTTAATTATTATATCGTATACCAATTGTGCAAGATATAGACGATTTAGAATCATATATTGCTGTATATTTTTAATTAAGGTTATTTGATTGAAACGTAGAGTTACCTCATGTTATTTTTAATAATGGCATGTGTGATATAGATGCAAATTTAAGGGGTTACTTAAAGTTTTTTAAGTAATAGTGGTAGGCAATTCAGTTGCAAATTAGGGGGTTATTTTAAATATTGTTTATAATGGCATAAGTGGGTAATTTGGATGAAGATTAGGGGGTTACTTTAGTTTATTTTATATAATGGCAGAGGTGGGTAATTTATATATAGATTTAGGGGGTTACTTTAGGCTATTTTCATAATGGCATATGTGGGTATTTTTTAGAAAACATAATATATCCAATGACTATGATGATTTGAATCTATCGATTGATGGTCGGATGTTTTACTTTTTTGTGAGAATTTTTAGGATTTCTCTCTTTTTCTAGAGTGTCCACCTAGGAATCCTAGGTGGCTTCACCTGGAGGCTTCAAAAGAAGCCTCCAATTAGTAATATTTCTCTCTTTTTCTAGAGTGTCCATCTAGGAATCGTAGGTGGCTTCACCTGGAGGCTTCAAAAGGAGTCTCCAATTAGTAATAGTAAGATAGTAAGATTGATTGGTCACCAGTATGCAGAAATTCCAAGATTCTGCAGCAAAAGGTATTGCTCATGGCAAGGACAGGACGTACGTCATCACTTAGCGGCTGCTTGTTTGTTCTTGCGGTTAGTGTTTCATTACCCTTTACATACATTTATTTCTTTTTTTTAGCAACGATAGTTTTGCTCTGATTCAAATTCTATTACAATTTTCTATGCAGGTTACATATTTTGAGCACATCAAGACTCCAGAGATATTTCTGCGTGATGACATACCACGGCTGAAAATATGGGATGACTACATGATTCAGGAATTTTTTACGTTGGACGGCAACAGTGGAGATGGGCGAGATTTTTGGCATGCTCGAGGTGATAAATCCATCCTGTTTTCTGCATGCATTCATGCATTTTTTTAACGAATTATAGTGACACTACTACATGCCATTTTTCTTGATACTTTGTGTATGCCAAGTAGGGAAACGGTTCTTTGATAGCTGGCCCTTTTTCTTTTTATTCCAATTGTGGACCAGATTGAATATCTTTTCATTTTTGGCAGCATCAATGCACTAATTCTCTGCTTTATTTTTTTCCCAACATGGAACAGATGAAGGACCCCAGTGATACTGATACCCCATTCCTTGTGTCCTCAAATTTTTCTGCTAGCTTCTCTAAGCTTCCTGCCGAAGTCGAAGATTTCATACTGCGACTTATCCCAGACGATGACCATCGGAAGGTATTTAACTACTGTGTGCTTATTATAAAATTATTCTTTTTTCAAATCTTTCCGATTCCATATGAGAAGTATGATACTCTTGTACACACAAAAAGAATACTAAACATGAATGTAAGTTTTATTTTCTTTAATTCCCTTTTTTTATTTTTTTATTTCTTATTGTAAAACCTTTTGCACAAGACTTACACTCGTCTCTTCCTTTTTTTCAAACCTTTTTGTTTTCAGAGCATCAAAGGTTAATTCTATCATTGAAGATGCAGCTTTTCTTCTAGCTGAAAATCACGCTGATGATTTTGATGCAGAAGATGACCAAGCATTTGTAACATGAACGAGCTGTCAAGCTTTTTTTTTTCAGGATCAGCCATTTTTCCTATTACTGTAGTATTAATGTTTCGTTTTTTTCTCCATAGAAACAAATAATATTCTTTATTAACAATATTTTAAATAATCCATTTTTTCTTTTTACATCGATGCTCTTTTTTTGTTAGATTGATGTATTCCACGTTTACATGTATGTTAAATAATTCCCGCTCATTCACTTACCCACACACTTGCTGTTCCGAAAGAGGAATCACCGGTACTAAGGAAGGTGGAGCAGGAGAACTGAGAAAACAATAGAAGCCTGGGGTGTTTGGATACACCCGTTAAAGTTTAGCACCTGTCACATCGGATGTTTGGATGTTAATTAGGAGTATTAAACATAAGCTAATTACAAAACTAATTGCACAGATGGAGTCTAATTCGCGAGACGAATCTATTAAGCCTAATTAGTCCATGATTTGACAATCTGGTGCTACAGTAACCATTTGCTAATGATGGATTAATTAGGCTTAATAAATTCGTCTAGTGAATTAGCATAGGGTTCTGCAATTAGTTTTATAATTAACTCAAATTTAGTCCTCCTATTTAGCATCCGAACATCCGATATAACATTACTAAAGTTTAGCACCTAGTATCCAAACACTCACATAAACACCGGTGAAAGATGGGAACCAGACAAAGACAGAAGCGTTGACAGAAGCTTGACAGGGAACGGAAGCCAGCTATCCACAGCCAGCGACGTACGCATGCAGGCACCCAGTCAAAACCGCATTCGCCTGTGCGCGCGCTGCTGGCGGTATTGGTACTGTCCCTTTATTCCTGGTTAGTTTAGTTTTTAACTTAGTACTAATCGTAAGTATTAGTTCCGGATTTAATAGCTAGTTTTCTAAAAAGCTTCCGTGACCTCTTTAGTACCGGTTGGAAGCTTCAACCGGTACTGAAGGTCACCCCTTAGTACCGGGTGGAGCTTCCACCTAGTACTAATGTACTTGAGGGTGTTTAGTATCGGGTGGGGCTCCACCCAGTACTAATTGATACCCCTTTAGTACCGATTGGAGTTCCCAACTGGTACTAAAGGGAGTCACCCATAAATCAAGCCCTATCTCCTCCGCCTGACCTCACCCATCTTATCTTGCCGGCCCCCTCCGCCTAGCCTCACCCTCTCCTCTCCGCCCTCTCCCTTTCCCCTCTATTCTCAGCTCCCCCCGCCGACAACGGCTGACCCCTCCCTCCCGGCGACGGACGCCGCCTCTCTCACTCCCTCCCTCCCTCCCTCCCTCCACTTCTCATTCTCGAGGTCGGCCAGCACCTCCTCTGCCTCCCCTCCCCTCCCCTCTCCGTTCGCCCTCACCAGCAGCGATGGGGCGAGGTGAGGCGGTGGCGCACAAGGTGAGGTCTGGTGGCACGGGCAGGGCGATGGTAGGCGCGGGTTGCAGGCCATGACGGCGAGCGCAGACAGGAGTGGGCCGCAAGAGGCATCGACAGCGGGTGCGGTCGGGAGAAGGCTGCAGGCGGCGTCGACGGCGAGCGCGGCCGGGATCCAGTTGCGTCCCTCTCCCCCTCTCCCTCCGTTCCTCTCACTCGGTTCGACCGCCAGCAAGGGGCCAAGCGCCCGGCGGGGCGCGTCTCCGGCGAGGGGCCAAGCGGCGGGCGAGGGCGTGGGGCCTAAGGGTGGCGACGGGGCAAGGGCGGCAGCGGGAGGCCCGACGCCGACCCGCTATCTCAGGTGCGGCGGCGGGGCGACCGGGCGTGGCCGGTGGGATGGAGCTCACCCCACGGCGGCAGGTGCGGATTTTTTTTTATTTTTTAATACACTTTAGTTCCGGTTATTTGACCCGGTACTAAAGGCCCCCCTTTAGTACCAAAGTAGCAATGTCTGTTGCACAACCGGTAATAAAAGGATATTAGGAACCGGTACTGAAAGTGCTTTCCCCAGCCGTGTGCCTACCCGCGACGATTGTTCGTCGCAAGCGCTGAGCGGCGAACGAGCGCCCAATAATGCCCCCCCCCCCCACCCCCACCCCCACCCCAAAAAGTATCTCCATGTATCTTATCTCCACGAAACATGACATGTATATGCAACAGCTACATCGATCGTCAAACTGGAGAGATTTGGTAGCTCAACTGATCGAGTAGGTACGGAGCTCTATCTAATTTAGAAGGAAATAAAAGACTGGCTGAGTAGGCAGTGATGCATATACCCTAATCCAATGCAGCATTATACGCCATGATGACAAATCAGTCCGCTACTAGTTTGTCAAGAAATAAATAGAATTAGAGCAGACATATTTGTAAGATTTGTCATGGCTGAGTCATGAGCTGTTTTTGGCCGGCCTAAATGAATTTGTACATGCTTGTGGATTTAGGTAGGCATGTTCCGACTTCACATGTGATTTAGGTACAGGAATCGTAAGATTCATACGTATTAAGATCCCGAGAGCCTTTGGTGTTGCCCCAGCCCCAACATGGCTCGGTGTCCAAATTGTGACATTGTGTCGCTTCTCTGACTCTGAGTTCGCACTTGTTGTTTTCGAAGGGAGAAAAACATATGAATCGCGCCAATGAAATGTATCCATGTATAAAGTTTTACTGGCATTGCGCCACCTGAAAAAGCCTGATGGTGTGTTCAAGACTGCACAACAGCACGACGACTGTGGGTACGGTTTATGTTCACGCTCAGAGGTTGAAGGAAGGAAATGGATTTATTATTGGAAATGCATATATGGTACCCATAATCTTTGGGTGTTCATCTAAATTTTGAGATATCGAAGATATATCACCCTTCTTAATTAATTTGATATGTCGCATGCGTGTACGCTCCGGCCGAAGTTCTTGACTAGTACATGCATGCTACATAAATGCAGCTAGCATGTATTAAGATGACAAAGGACGCTGGCAGACAGAACCAGTAATTGACATCACCCTCAACCTAAACATAAAGCATATGCATGGTACAAGGTGAATAACAGATCTACTCAAGTTTCAACTTTGGAGTTGATTTCGACCCAAAAACAACCACTGAAATGAAGTAACCGTTCATATATCGGTCTCAAACACCACACCGAACGAACTCACCAACCCGGCGTCCATTCGTCCCTTTCACAGCCGTTGAGACCGCAATGATGCACAGGAGAAAGCGCATGCAAAACCGCAAAAAAAAACCTAACCTAGAGCTTTATCACAGCCAGTGATTGATAGACCATCAGTGGCCATTAGCCTGTCGATTTCCATAACCGCAGAGAAGAAAGTAGCTAGTGTGAGCCTCAAGCTTCGTTCCTCTTCCAAAGTCAAGAACACAACAGAGTACTTTCAGGTTCGATCAGGTAGCTGCTGCTGCTGCTGCTGCAGGCAAACGAGCACCAATAACAACTCGTTCGTTCGTTCGTTCGATCCTCGGCAGTAGCTAGCGTGTGGCGCGGCGTCCGTTTCGGTCAGCATTGCGGCAGCGCCTTTGAGTGGTGTTTAGGTGAGCCTGGAACATCAGAGGCGGCTATAGCAAGTAGTGCACTACCGGCTCCGGTAGGAACCATTTAAAACGCATCCTGTCAAGATCATTTGGTACTTGGTAGCCCCCGGACGAACTTTCTCGACTCGATGAAATGGATTAAGATTTAAGAACCGGTGTGGTTTCTGTATTAGCGCATATATACTAGTTCCAACTTGCATTGTCCACATGATCGAGAGATGACCACAAGAATCGTATGCGAGCGGTGCAAGTGGGGTCTCATATGATCTACATATAGTGGATAATTTTATTAATTCCGTCAACGATCTATTTTTCAAGGCGATTATATGAAGTGTGATGAGTCCGTAGAGATTTAATTTTTATTTTTAACATTTTTACGGTCCTTGAATGATAGCAAGATTTTAGGCACATATCGGGCAATAAGGTTTTGGTGCCGCAGGAGATGAGCCAGGCTGCTTGAGATATACATATCCACAAAACGGATGGATGACGCGGATCGAGCACGGCGTGGAGGGGAGCCCTATCGCCGCACGGATGGACCGGCTGCTTCCTCCAACAGAGCGCGGCGCTTTCCGGCGCGCGTCGCCGTCCCCTCCGGCCGCTTTCGCGCGGCGCACGGCGGTGACCGGATCACATCGATACACAGGGGCCAAAACGCACGATCGGTGCCACTCGTCTGGCCGCGGATGGCTCCACGTCGGCGGGTGGACCGCATCATTAATTTACCCGAGTCCGAGCCATGCACATGCAACGTTCAGTAATAGTATTACTAATAGTGGAACAGGGGGAAGGATATCTCAAACCGTATATTTAATTTACCTATATATATATACGGTGTGTAATGTACATGTGTTACAGCTGGTGTACGTACACTGTTGTACCTCCTAGGCACGTGCTGCGTACGTACACCTGTGTATCTTATCCATCACCAACCTCTCTATATACGTACTAGCTAGGAAGGGAGATCAATCGACGATGCACCGTATTTATCTACGGTACGTACATCTCCCTTCGACGAATACATAGACCGACATACTCACTCACGGCGTACGCATCTGGGAGCACCATTTGGCACTCCCAGCGGTCGCAAAGCAAGCCCCCAGTACAATACATAATCTACATGTACGTACACTTATACGTACCCCGTATACGTACTTAATCATAGACGAGAGCTCCGGTGATCAGAAGCTGATGGGGTAGACGTGCTGCATGTTGGGGTAGAAGAGTCCCCAGTTCTGCTCCACGCCGCTGTCCTTCTGGTTCTCGTTGAACATGGAGAAGAGGTAGGTCTCGATGCCGCCGGGGTGCCTCGGCGTGCCGCGCCCGACGTGGTTGATCAGATACTGGTTGTAGATCCTGGCGTTGGCCGCGTTCGCCTGCTCACCGCCGCCGGACGGCCACCCGCTCTCCGACACCACCAGCGGCACGCCGGAGCCGCCGTGCCGGCCCATGGCGAAGTAGAAGGCGTCCACCGTCGTGTCGAACAGGTTCTGGTACCCGTAGGCGCCGTCCTGCACCACCGTGCCCTTGGAGGTGAAGAGCGCGTAGCTCATGTCCATGGCGCTCGGGTTGTAGGCCCACGCAAGGTACGGGTAGATGTTGGCCATCAGCGGCGACCCGGTCCGGGCCAGGAACGACAGCACGGGGCCCATGTACCCCTTGGCCTCGCCGGTGAACTCGGCGGCGGAGGGCGGGCTGTACACGCCCAGGATGGCCTGCGACACCGACGTCGTCACCTTGATGTGGCCGAGCCCGGCAGCGGCCAGCGCGGCGTGGACGTTCTCCATCGCCGGCGCCAGGTTCTGAGCCGCGCCGCCGGCGACCTCGTTGCCGACGCAGATGTAGCGGAAGGACACGGACGGGTACGCCTGGATGTTGTTGCGGACCCAGGACGCGGCGGCGGCGGGGCTGGCGGCGATGTTGGAGAGCACGTCGTTGGGGGCGCCGACGGTCACGCTGATGCCCGTGCCGCCCACGGCCTGGAGTGCGCCCTGGTCGGGGGCGTACAGACGCATCGCCGAGATGCCGTTCGCCTTGTACATGTCGATCACCGTGCTCGCCGGCGGCAGGTTGTTGGCGCTCATGCCGTAGCACACGCCGATGGCCTCAGCACCTGCAAGTACGTATTTTTCACCCCCGTTAGTTAATTATCATGTACAGTACTACTTACCACACTTAAATTAATTAATAAGCAAAGTAAATTTATTTGTTAATTATTTACCGTCCCGGGTAACAAATTTTTACTACTAGATTAATTTATTATGAAATACCAAGAAATCAAAAGGAACAAAAGGTCAGTGTGTGCACATAAAACAACAAGGTCGGCGGCAGGACGCGATTCTTGTAGAAACACATCTGCAGCCTTTTGACCTGACGTTGGAAATCCACTGAGTTTTCTATACCCAGAAAGCGACATTTAACTGAAAATTTGTATGTATGCATGGACGCTCACGGATTGCTTCCTGCTCTCTCTATCTGGAGGACTCATTGCTGATGTTACGTGAAACCTTTTCTTTTTTACAGCGAGTAGTCTCAGTTGGTGTCAGGTGCACGCACAGACAATGGCGCCGAGGAATATTTTGGGCAGCAGCTTGACCGGGTTGTCGCTGCGTGCAACAGAGTAATTAACTAATAAGAGGAATTAAGTGGCTTAAACAACGGGATAAAACTTTGACCTGTCGAGTGGAACTTTTGAGTTAGCCACTAACCCCCTTTATTTCTTCCCTGGTTCGCATCCTAGTTGCTAGTTCTACCTTAAACTTTGGCAGATAACTTTGCTGAAAATCTGCTGGGAAGCAGGTAAAGCTACTCTATATTTTTATCCTTTTGAAATCGGTAACAGATATTTAACAGGCGTGCAAGTACGCAACCGCTAGTCAACTTAGGAAATGGACTAGGAATATGCTCAAGCGGGAGAGAGGGAGGTAGAGAGAGAGAGAGGACCACATGCTAGAGAGAGAGAGGGAGAGACAGAGGGAGAGGGAGAGAGGGCCAGAGGCGGCCGGATGTGAGGATAAAGCTCTTGGTCCAACGTCCGCACCACGACCGTTGGATAGTCCACGTATGATCGATGTGGATCGCCAAAGCCGTTAGCTAGCGCAGGCGGCCTAGCTAGCTCTCTCTCTCACACATACACACACACACACACACATACGTGCGCCACAAGCTAATTACCTGCCTCTTCACATATTTTCAGCTTATCTATCTAACCGCCATGACACCTATGTGTGTATATATGTACACATACCTACATACATATATATTAATTCCCTTTCAGTGATTTGGTAGAGCTAGAGCTAGCTCCTGCCTCTTTCGCGAGAAAAGATTGATGTGGTGTAGCACTGCAGCTGACAATGCAATCCTGACTAGACCAAGACCACTCAGCTGCAACTGCAACCTTATGATTTGCACCTGGTCGCCAGAACTAGCTAACCCTATTCATGAATGATTATTAATCCATTTTAAGTCTAATCCCCAATTGAGTTGGTTATGGGATAGCCAAATCAGACCAACAGCATTAAACTCGATCGATCATCCTGCACCACCAGCCGCTAGCTAGCTAATCAACAAGCTTGAAGAATGGAGCAGCTGACGCCGTACACATGAGTAGCCGGCCGGCCGGCCGGTGCGGCATCATGCGTCGCCGGCCGTTGACAAAGCGTCAAGTGACGCGACGACGACGGCCGGCGAACCGCCGCCGGTGGAGTGGTACGACGCAACGGAATGAAAAGGATGGCGGCGAGCGAAGGGTTTGGTCTGCAGGTTGATTGCGCTGCGCAGAGTGGTTGCACCGAATTCTCGTCGAATCATCGGCGAGCTCTCGTGAGGAATTGGAGTAGTTTGGTAGGAGGACTTGCGACAACAGCGGCCGGCACAAAAAAGCTTTTGCACTCGATCATGCACGCATGGGCGAGGTAGCTAATTAAACTAAAGTTATTAATTTGCATGACGCTGAGAGAAAGAAAGATAGAAAGAGTGAAAGACGGAGACTAGTCGTCTGAGCTAACCTTTCGTGACTGATCGTTTCGGAAAGATGGTTAGGAGAGGCAACTAGCGAGCTAATTAAAGTGACGTGCGTGGTCACCGAACAAAGGCTAGGCTTCATTTGCAAGCTTGCTGCTGCATGCAGACGACACACATGACCCATCTGGCACAGTAACTTTACTAGCTACTAGCCTCTCCATGTTTCTCCATCAACTTTTGCGGTTTAGATACTAGCTAGCCGGCCAGAAACATCCTTTTCAAGGTGATTTTGATTAAGATATCGATTCCTCGAAGAAGCATCTATGCTTAAGATATTATTTCTATCCATTTTTCTGTGTAGAAAACTTTATGTTCCCGTGCTGTAAAAAAATACATATGTTACCCTAGAGTCAATTTTCAAGTCTGCCTCCAAACACTACACACGAAAACAAGTTTCGCAAGCCAAGAGAAAAAATAGTATTAAAAACAACTGATGAGAGCCGGCAGTCAAAATCTAGGTTTCTTGATTTCCTTTAAGAAAGTGATTGGTGCCAGAAAAAAAAAATCTTCAAAACTACTGTTCCATTGCTGCACGAGTGATCCGTGGAGAGTGAAATAGACGGCGTTTACCCTGTGTGACCTATAGCTATACAGAATAAACGCCGCAAGAAAGCGACGGGCACCAAAAAGGACGGGCGGTTTTGACGGCTAAAGTAAAGGGCTATATCCTTGCATGTCGTTGTTGATGAGAGAGAGATGTGTGACTGCTGTGTGCGTTTCTCTCTCCTATATTATCTTAGCTCATGACATGGCTACGTAACTGAATTATTAACCGGACCTGAAATAACTTATTTACTAGCTATCCGCTTCCTCTGAAGGAACTAACTCTCCACAAACAAGAACATGCATGCGCGCCCTACCTAATCATTTTATTCTGTCAACATGAATGCAAACATGAGAGGGAGAGAGAGAGAGGAGGAGGAGGAGGAGGAGAAGAAGAGAGAGAGAGAGAGAGGTAATCACTTTGTGGGATGGATGCAAAGACCCCGAGGAGCAATGCCATGGCGAACATGGAGGCTACACCTTGCCTTGCCATTCTCTCTCTATCCCTCAAGCTCGCCAGCTCTCCCTGTCTTTCGTGGCTATGCTAACACGTCTCTCCAACAAGCCAAGAAAGACTGTTTCTCTCTTGTGCAAGCTAGCTGAAGCTTTGTTTCCTTGTTGAAACAACCGGTGGCCGCAGGCTCCTTATATAGATGCCGAGGATCGGAGGAGAGAGAGGCGGGCAGGGTTCGGTTCAATCCCCACTTGAATTTTTGTGTTGGCCCGCCCGGCGTCTCTCCACAGCGGCAGCCAACATTAATTTAGCCTATTCTAATTGACGAGAGCCGTTTGTGCTGGCGTCACGAGTCCCACAGTGTCTGGTAGCCAGAGGTTATCCGGTACACTAGGTTGTTGTGACTTGTGACTAGGGAGTTTCTCATCATACCAAACACCTTTTGAAAAATGGGTTTAAAAATTTTGGGCACCATGATGTTTGACGAAAGGGAAGTTTTTAGGTCAACATATGAGTCGCGAGGACGCGGCGCGTCGAACCAGTGTGACCAACGTAACTCGGTCGACAAACTTGCACGTCTTACTCAGCGGACATTCGGCCTGTCGGTTCTTTTACGACATTTTCCTAAGTCGTAGAAGTTGACATGACTTACCTCTATACATGTGACTTGTTTATATGGAACCTTAGATTTTGATAGAACTGTTGTTGCGTATCTTTTCGCGTGTGAGGTCATCTAAATATTTTCACGCACAATCACAATCAAATCTAAATGTAAGAATTTAACCGACGTCCTTGTGGTATCTACTTTTTCTTGTTCTCCTATATCTGTCAAGGAACAATAGTCTCCCTAACTTCAACTTCATTTATAGGTTTCATAAATTTGCTGTGAGAAACTGATAATTAAAATGATGACAAACTAGTGTTTTTGGTGTACCTAATTAATAATCTATTATGAACCAAAGAATTACTTGCACCACTTTAATGAGATATTAGGTGTTCCATGGACTCTGATATGCCTATGCACCTTTTTCAGAAGACTAGTTCCACTTAAATTGGTGCATGGTTTTTCCGAAGGAGAATGATTAATTTGAATTCCGCAGCTAGCGATGATTAATTTGAATTCAGCGGGCGATGTAAAAAAATCATATATAGTTTATTTTCAAAAGAAAAAATGAATTACATGTATATTCACTAAGACAGAGTACAACTCATATGAGTAAAGCAGGTCATGATCCTGCGGTGTACCATATTTTTTTCCCCAGTATGTCATGGCCAGTCTGAACAACGAACTGGCTTCCTCCCACATCCAACCGTTAAAATTTTTATATTGCTGACCTGATCTGTGGATAGGAAGGCACATGCTGTTGCTATCAGTGGAGTCCCGTTATGCAACTGCTTTCCAGTATAACTACTAATGAAGAGATAAAATTAGGTGTACCAAATTAGTTCACACCAACGACAGCTAGCTGATCCATACACTCTTATATACATGTATGTGCGAGTAATTAATTAATTATTTAATACGTGGGACAGAGTTAGATGGTTTCGATATATGGGTTATTTGATTCCAATACATATGGTCCCTTATGCATTGGAGTATCTAGGATTTTGGAGGCAATGGCACAATTAGCATGTTGTAGTACAGAAGCTTCCTATTACTCACTTTAAATTCAATTATTCAAAGCCGGGCTTGTTATAGCAGCCTCTCCTTTTTGACATGTCAATGCAAACTGGTGTAATGATGGTTTAGGTATGTGTTTTATACAGTTACACTGATCAGAGATAGCTAACGGACCCTAATGAAAGCCAATTCCAAATTTTCGTTGATGTGCGCATGCATGCATCCTTTCTAGTCACTACTTCATCCATCTGAAATATAGTTTGACGACGGAGGGACCGAAGGAGTGTATGTTATTCAAAAGATGGAATTTTTGACATCGACTCTGTAACTGATGGAACCAGGATGTCTGCCCACATGTATACATACATGCAACCAACACACACACACACATGGTGCACGCAGCAATTGCTTGGAGTTGGTTGCCCTGGGTTTTTTGCCTATGTGGATCCCAAGTCACCCCTTGTCCTATCCGCGGCTCCCTGGATGGACGGCAGCCGCCTGCCGAGTCGGACGGAGGGGCCACCTGGAAAGTTCCGCCCTATCCACAATTTTTCTGCTTATGTGGCCGCGAGAAGGCAACGTGTCCTGTCACCGTTGCGGCATAGTGCCCGGGTGGATCCTGTTCTTCCGGATATGCGTGTGCACGCTCTGCCCGCCTACGTGTTGGTTCCATCCGTATGATCCAGCAGCCAGCTGAGTCCCTTTCGCTGTGGGGGTGGGATCTTAAATAAACCGGCACATGCATTGTGGCTCCATATTTTCATTCCCATGTTTTTGATTGGCTCTCAGTCGTCCTCCATCACTTGTGGAAATGTGCATTCATGGTCTATTTTGATTTTCTTCTTGATGAAATTAAAAATATGCACAAAGGGGGGAAAAACATATCAATCTTAGAGCATTTCTGTGCGAGCCAGCTCTTGATGTCTATCTCAAGCAGGGAGGAGGAATCATTGAAAACCGAAAAAGGGATGGAAGAAATGAAAATCGAAAGGTTTACGAGGGGTCAGTAGAGCCTAGTGTACTTGAAAGGTCGCCCTTAATAAGTTTATCTTTATCTTGCTTATGTGGACGCGATGACATACCATGTCCTGTCAGTAGATAGCTACGCTACACAGGGGGCTAGTAGTGACTGGCGACCATGGCTTAGCTTTGCTGGAAATTCCCCTCACGCTTTACTCTCCGGCGGCTCCGTGATGAAGTGGTTATCTTCTTGCATTGCTGTATTCTACAAAAATATCGGCAAATTGCTGCTTTCGTTCCATGTCCTTTTGCTTTTTGCCATTTTATATTAACATTTACCAAGTCATCGTTTCCGTGCCTACCATTCTCTAATTCAACGCATTTTCTCCAAGCAGACGACGATTTTTGGTAGACTATATATTCTTATGCTATACCTAGAACATAAGGCATGTTACTGAAGATCTATTATTCATACAGCTTAGCAAGAAGACTCCCTTAAATAACTGCACAAACTGAAGAATTTCATTTATTCAAATAATAAAAAAATACAAAAAAAAGCTTAATTAGTAGGGGGCCTTCTTTTGAGAGCCACGAAAATGCAAGGCCCCATTACTTCAAAAAAAAATGCAAGGCTCCCACACACTGTTCTTTTCCATTAAAGAAATGCAAGAGGCCCCAAAAAGAACACACAATTGGATCGGAAGAGAAAAAAGCTAGGCAAAGCGAGGAAATAAAAAGCAAGAATCGAGTAGTGGAGGATAAAAGAATATCGCAAGCAAGCTAGTTGAGGGCCGGTTACATGATGATTATAGCCCGGGCCCACCACTGTTACATGATAAGTGCAGCAGTTATACCCCAATAGCTAAGCTCGATCGACGACGGGTCAGTGTAGTCGTCGGATCATCAACCGATATTTCGTCGACAAAGCAGCCGGCCGGCAGCATGGACGGCGGCTAGCCAAATCAGGGGTAGACAGAGGCGTGACGGCCGGGCCGGGCTGATCGGATTGATCATGCCGGCCGGCGAGGTTTCTTCCGTGTTTCCTCTTCCCAGAATCTTTCCAGTACATTCCTGTCACCACCGCCGCCTCATTTTCAGGTTGATCGAGCCACACCACGGAGAGAGTTCCAGGAATTCTTCTCGCCATCTCCATCATCGGTCGTCGATGCACGCTCTTCGTCCCGATCACGAGTACCTCTTCAAGCTAAGGATCGGATCCGGATAAGCCACAAAAACAACTTGAAGCCCCTGATCGTTTCATCAGGATAAGAGTGATAAGATTTCCACGTCACTTTTACCACACGGACACGGAGAGACATACACAGCCACTTGAGCTTGTGCACAGCATGCATGGTGCGGTTCATCAGCCATGTGTGTGTGCAAGTGCAGTGCAGTGCAGTCTGCAGTGGTCTCTACTCTTTAGGGCATGTGGAACTCCATTTCGATCCGCATGCTTCATGCACCAAACTACAGTGGATTACTTGGCTACCCTGCCAGAAACAAAAGCTACTACTGCACACACAGATCGTATACACAGAGTCATCACGTAATACATTATCCAGTCAGCACACATTCGGTCAGGCCTGGCCTGCTGGCACTCTCAAAATCGTTTTAGTTACGTTTATTGGCTTATTGCCTGACGTGGACACACACACACACACAGTGAGTTGCGCAGCTGATGATCAGGATCCACGACCTCCTCTCACCAGGGTTGAACAAAAAGGATAAGGTTTCCGTGTCACCAATGCCATCGCGCCGTCTGCATTGTGTAGTGCAAGCAAATATATTGTACTACGAGAGAGAGAGGTGAAGGAACGAAGGGACAGCATCCATTGACACATCAAGATGGATGACGGTCGTTGATTCTTGATTGGCCCGGCCGCTTGTGGAGGTCGCCCGGCGACTCACGGCGACGGCCGACGGTGACGTTTTTCTTTTAGGAATTAGGACTCAAAAACTCGAAGGAGTACTGATGGAGGACACGATGCCATATATGTTTGTGTGAAAGGGACTCAGGGAGATGGATCGATGGGGGCTCGTTTCCAGTTATTTTCGCCCTTCTTCTTGTCATGATGACTTTGTCATTGGCGTGCCACATGTTGCGTGCTCCGGAACGACGATAAGATTCTCAAAAAGATCAAGGACGCAAATAAAGCTCCTGTCTCAGAAGCTTCAGCATCAGGAAGAACTAACACAGGGACAACTAAATCTCAGCTTAGTTATAACAAATTTGTCATTACATATACGTTTAATTCTGAAGGTGCTTTAGGATTCATGAATCAAAAAAGTAAATTTTGGTTCAACAGTACATGTACTAAGGTACGGCGTAATGTTAGGCTATTATTTACGGATCAACTATATTTCCAAGAGAAAAGAAACATGGTGCAGGTAGATGAGCTGATAGCGAGCTCAAGTGCTCAACATTAGAGTACAAAACTTAGTCCAACAAACGACGGCATTATTCAAATGATCCATGCCAAACTCTGGAAGCTTTTCTCTCATGGAAAGAGAGAATGTGAAAGGAACAGAGCAGTGCGGGTACTTATGTGGCAGGCTTGAGCTTTGTTTTTTCAAAGATGTAACATCAGTATTACCTCATGCATGAACTTGCTTACAAGACTCCCCTTCCATTGATTAATATAGGTGACGACTAGTAGCAGTAGCAGTAGGTGTAAGTCTTGATCCTTGATGTTGTATATCGAGCCGTATTAAGTCAAATTTCGTGCCGCATAAACAAATTAAAATAACAAAGGAAAAAAAACACCCAAGCTGCTACGTTGGGGAGATGATATACTTTTTCCAACTCTGTTGATTCAATCGTCAGCTTTATATGGATGCAATACTTTAAAGTAAGAGTTGATGATGCATTTTGGTCTCGTCTACGCTTCTTTCTCTTTCACCCTCCCTATAAACGACTCTTAACCCAAAAGAATGGAAAGCATATCATCTCTCAAATAAACAAAACATAGATGTTTTCCTGATCAAATTTTAATCTTATCCCAATAAACTATTTTAGTCTTGCTAGTTGATTTACCTACTTTTATTATCACCTCACTTCTGCCAGTCAGTCACAGTTAAAGAAGACTGCAACCTTAGCTTGCCACCTCCGGCCCGTTCATTATCGTCAACGCACCAACCCTAGTGGTCGAATAAATGGATGGTGGGTTGAGGAGATATTATTTCGATCAGGGAATTTTCTTAACTCCATTGAATCACTCGTCAACCTTATACTTGGATGTGTATAATTCTTTAAAATTCGAGTTGGTGGTACAATTGGTTTGTCTAAGCCTCCTTCTCTTTCACCCATCTAAACAAATGTTAGCAAAGAAATAATGGAAAAAAACATATCACCTCTAGAGAATAAACAAAATGAACAGCAACAAGGAACTCACCCATATTGCACAGGTCGCTTTACCTACTCATCATCCCACCTTCCCCTACTCGTCACCACTAGGGGTCGGCGGATATTGGCTCACTGGTACTTCCTCCGATTCAAATTGTAAATCGTTTTGATTTTTTTTAGTATATAATTTTTACTATGTCTAGATACGTGAGTAAAAATGATGTATCGACTTACAGGAAGAGGCAAGGTGAGAAAAATGTCCGAAGTCACCGTGCCATTGAATCTCAGTCTAATTGACGGAAAAAAAATCGAGTGTTGGAATGCTTTGAAATACCTGAGTGTGGCATATACAGAGCTATATAGTACGCAAAATTTTGATGGTAATTCATTTCACGCGAGATTGAAACCGTACTTTGGCCTCTAGCTACATGTATGGGTCGATCGATCACTTCCATTATTTTCACCTCGGTGGATCAGTTACAATAGCCTGGCTTATGTAGGCTACGGGTGAGAACGCTCGATCCAACCTTTCGATCGGCCTGTGCAAACTTTTGTGCGTGTAAGTTAGCGGTAGCTATAGCCATTGGTCAGGCCGAGCTCCAAGTGTCGTCGATCAACAGATCGAGCTGGACACGTTAAGCCCTGTGTTTAGTAGGACTCGTGGCGTAACCCAATATGATCATGTCATGATGATATTATGTGTTCTAATCTAATCTGATAATGCGCGCGTGCTTTGCTTGTCCCTTACGCCGCCCATAACATAAGCAAGAAGAGATAGCGAGAAGAGTGCGCGCGCACGCACACACGCATGGCCACCGGTCGAGCCAGGTCCAACTGCCGCCTGTCCAAGCCAACCATGAACCATTAGTCGTCGCCCATCTGCACAAAGGCCAGTTGATCGAGGTCGGTCAGTGTCATACTGTCATGTGTCATGCGCATGACGAGATCAGAGGTTCACGAGGCGGGTGCTCCGGACACGCCATGTACCTGCTTCCAATTAGACGGGTCGTTATGTTAGGTACAAATCGATCCCGACCCTAGCTAGGATGATGCTGCATTATACAATTACAATATTGGTTTCAGCTGCCCACCTTCATCAAGGACGACACGCCAGTCGTCGCACGTGTCGTCGCACTGGATCAGTGTATATACGGAGCAGTAGGGCTGGGCAATCTGTTTAAACTCACTTCTCCAAAGTAGTAGAAATAAATAGCAGAGCAAAACTGAACCTAAATAACTGTATTTCAGTTCTATTTTTCAGGTTTATTCCTGGACACCATGTATTACAGTTTTTTGAGGGGGACTATGACAGGGGAAGAAGCCGGCCTGAACATTATATTGATAAGTAAGGTTGGTGCTTACATGGTTTGTGAAAGAAGAGTAAGAGAGAAAAGCAAGACTAATCTATTGTTACAATGTTTTGAGACCACATCAGGAGGAAGGAGTCAACATGGGACTTGCACCGGTAAACCCAAAGGCGAAGATCAGCAGCCATATTGCCAACCATCGCCGAAGCAGTGATATGCAAGCCATTGAACACAAGGGCATTACGAATTTTCCAAATATTCCATAGCACCGCGGTGATGATGGTTGATCGCACTGCCGGTGCCGTGCTCTCCGGTAGATCATCGAGGGTCTAGAGGTCGCCGTAGGAGAGTAGGTGCGGCACGACGATCCATCCGATAGCCCGCCAAACCCTGACGGCCATGGGGCATCGCAGGAGGAGGTGATGTTGATCCTCATGAGCACCACAAAAGGCACATGTGGGCGACTCAATGATATTCCGATGATGCAGAAGGGCCACCGAAGGAAGCCGGTGGTGGTGCACGAGCCAAAGGAAGTGCTTACAACGCGGGATGGTAGTGTTGTGCCAGATGAAGGCAGCGAAGTCGTCGACAGGCCTTCGTTCCATATGCCACGCATAAAACCCTGCGGAGGATAATGGTTGCATGGCAGCGCCCATTCCTCGCCAATCCACCATACTAGGGATAGGATGTGCATTAGAGAGTGCCTATTGCAAGAGATGGAGCTTCGCTTCCACAGTTGCACAAAGGTGTGGGTGGAGGAAGAACTCCCATTGATTACCAAGCCAAGCAGAGGCAATCGAGATGTTGGGCCATCGACAATGAGAGAGGAGTGCAGGGAAGAGCTCAGCCAAGGGTCACGGACCAAGCCAGTGATCAAACCAAAAGCAGTAGTTTGCACCATCACCAAGATGCACTTGAGTGCATTGCCTGAATTCCGGCAGGAGCTTAAGCAAGGTAGTCCAGATTGGAGTGTCTAGATGATATGAGTCGCCCAGATCATGGCCAGCTGCAGGGCCATAGAATTTCCAGAACCATCGTAGCCAGTTGGTTGTAGGGGGAAGTTGAAGCTTCGCCTGGAACTTGGACAAGAGCCCCCGGTTCCGGATGGCCAGGTCTTTGACGCCTAGATCACCATGAAGTTTGTCCCAGCAGACCATTTTCCAAGCAGACTTGCATTGGCCCCCATTGCACTGGGATTCGTCAGTCCAGATGAATGCACGACGGATGGCATCGTCAACTTCAATTGTGCACTGCAGTAGGAGGACAGAGCACATGGCATAGACCGGCTTGGCGCCGAGAACAGCATTGGCTAAGGTTGTGCACCCGCTCGGAGTCAGTAGGGGACCGCACCAGCCCGGGATGTAACCGGCCACAGCGCGCACTAGTGGTTGAAGATCACATAGTCGTAGCTTGTTGGTGGAGAGTGGCAGTCTGAGGTATGTTTGGGGGAAGGAAGCCAACGGACATCCAAAGGTAGCAGCCAGGGAGTAAGCCTGGTTGATGTCAATGGCGATCGGGATAACTGTACTCTTCTCATAGTTGATATGAAGGCCGATCATAGTAGAAAGTTCCTGGAGCAGGCCCTTGAGAGTAGCAAGGTGAGCACTGTCAGCCTTGATGATGATCAACGTGTCATCTGCGTACTGAAGAAAGGAGCACGGCGCACCGAGTAGCAGAGGGTGCTGGATGTCACCACGGGCGGAGGCTTGTAGCAGCATTTGCTAAAGGAGGTCAAGCACTAGAATGAACAGATACGGGGGGAGCGGGTCACCTTGCCGCAACCTTTTCTTGCACTGAATCCATTTGCCTGGGACACCGTTGAGGATAATAGTCGTCTGACTGGAAGCATTGAGCGAGGTGATCCAGTCACACCAGCATTGACAGAAGCCTTTGGCTGTGAGGATGGCATTTAGGGCTTGCCAATCAACCGAGTCGAAGGCCTTTTTGAAGTCAAGCTTGAGAACTAGGACTGTGGCCTTCCGTTTGTGGCAGCACTAGACAATCTCGACGGCATAGATGAAGTTTTCTGCAATACATCATCCCTTGAGGAACCCGGTCTAGTCTGAGTGCATGAGGTGGTGGATGAACGGTTGCAAGCGCATGGTCATGCCTTTGGTGCAAAGCTTAGTAGCACAGTTCTGCAGGGAGATCGGCCGATAGTCCTTCGGCAGGATGGAGTTGGATTTCTTAGGTAGGAGAGCCAGGTAGGCTCTGTTGATGCGATGCAACTCCGCAGTCCCATCCTGGAAATGAACCATTAGTTGCAGAAGATTGTCCTGAACAAATCCCAGTTGTGCTAGTAAAAGAGCGGGATGAAACCATCAGGAACGGGTGCACAATCCTTGTGCATAGCAAATAGCAGCTGGTTGAGCTTAGCCCTAGTGAACAGTGCAGTGAACGATTCCGCTTGGACGATAGACAATGATGTAGTGGCAAAATATTACTGCAAGTTGGGGATAGGTGCGCATTATTCAGCTTCGCCCAGTAGCTGGTGGTAGAAGGCATGAAGAACAGTCACTTTGGTAAGGTGGGAGGTGACCACAGAACCATCATCGAGTTGTAAGGCCTTGATCTGACTGTGCCGCTATTGGACTATCGCCGCCATGTTGTGGAACTTGGTGTTCTCATCACCCAGACGACAGGAACAAATCTTCCCACGCTGCCTCCTGTAAATTGCCAATTGAGCAACATGTTCCTGAGTTGAATCACGCACCAGAGATCGAAGCAGACGCTTAGCATGTAGAGGGGTCGTTGCTCTTCAAGAAGGTCCATCATGGCGATGACCAAATTGCAACTATGCAGGAAACCACGGGGGGAGCGAAGGTCACGCTACCACTGCTTAATATCCGCACGACTGCGCTTGAGACACAGGGACAGATGGGCCGTGCCCTCACGTCCATGAACGCTTGTCTAGGCACTGTGCACAACTTGAGTGAATCCATCAACACGAGTCCAATGATTGTTAAAGTGAAAGATTGTTAAGTGCGGGATGGAGATGGATGTGGACATGATAATCTGGCAATGATCTGAGATAAGAGCCGAGGCAGAAGTTGCCGTGGAGTTGGGGAGGAGAGAGCTCCACTCATTGTTAACAAGGAACCTATCTAGCTTGGCGAGGATCGGGAGTTCTTGATGATTGGACCATGTGAACCGACTATCAATGAGTGGGATCTCTTGCAGTGCCATGGCATTGATAGCATGATTGAAGGCTATTGCTTCCACGTGATCAAAGTTGGCATTGGAGCACTCCTCAAGGGCCTGGATGAGGTTGAAATCGCCAAGAAGAACCCAAGGACCTACAACTATAGACTGAACCAGGGTGAGTTCATTGAGAAATGCTTGCTTGTCTTGGTAGAGGCAAGGACCGTAGCAGTTGGTAGTGGTGAAGCTGTAGTCGGTGGCAAGGGTTTGGAAGGTGGTGGTGAGGGTGAAGCGCCTGGCAATGGAGCTGGTTATGGTGAGGAAATTAGGATCCCAGGCAGTGAGGATGCCACCAGAGGCACCATTGGACGGTAAGAAGGTGAAAGAAGAGGTAAGGGGGTGAGGCAGGAAGGAGGTGGCTTTGAAGGTGTCTATGTGGGAGAGCTTTGTTTCTTGCAAGCAAGCAATGGAGGGGGGAGGAGACGAGAGGAAAGAAAGTCGGACATTGCCGCACTTGTTTTTGTCTCCCAAGCTATGGACATTCCACGACATGATGGTGGCTGGTCTTGTGGTGTTAGCCATAAGAAAACCAGGAAACCATCGTGGCAAGCTACCAAGCAACCCAAGATAGGCAGACGAGCACACAATAAAACACAACAGGGCCATCAAAGATGCCCCGACCATGCTCTGACAACAAGGGGAGCAGAGGCCGCCCCTGGAGGTTCACATAGCAGATTACAAGCGGCTCGCTCAGGCAGCGCGAGCAATGTTCAGCTTGGCTACAACCAGTTACATAGCAATCAGGCATCCACAGAAGGCGAGCACTAATGACACATTGAAAGCAGCGAAAGAGATGACAGTGGAGCGCATGGTCGTTGATGTGTAGCATCAGTCAAGCGGGTCGATGGCTGAGGTGGGCATGATCGCCAAGGTGTGGAGATGATCAACGTTGATGTTGCAGGAGTGGCCCAGGAGCTGCAGGTCCTCAACACGCCATGCCGGGACAGAGACGGCCTCACTAGGATTAGGAACAGGGTCAACAGTTTCGCCGTCGTCATCGTTCTCATCGGGGAGACCATCAGGGTTGAGGGCGAGAGTCAAGGAGGAAGAGCCAGTGTCGGAGTACAGGATGAACTTCCTTTTCTTGAGGTGGATGGCCGCCTCTGTAACAGTCTTGCGGATGCCCTGTTCCTGCTCTCGAGCCTTCAGGCGGCTGCTCTGGTGACGATCGTCACGAAGAAGGAGGACGTCGATGATGGATTCCTAGCAGGTGAGGTCAAAGTCCTCTAGGACCGCATCGCCCGGAGCTGGTGTAGGGTTGGGGAGGACCATGTCCTCAAGCGGCGATGGTGGGAGCGGGATGGGCACTTCATCAACAAGGTGCGCGGGTGCCAGAGAGCCCGAGAAGATGTTGGAGGAGTTGCACGGCGGGATGTCGAGGTCCAAGGTGGCGAAGCTTGGGGAGCTCTACGGGTCTTCATGGGCAGCCTCCTCAATTGGTGGCGGCGGCACGGGGGCATCGCCACCAGCACCCACAACATCTTCCTCAAGCGACGGGAGCTAAAAGGGGGGAGCAGGCACAACATGGTTACCTTGGGCGACAAGCGGCAGCTAGCCCGTGCTGAGCAGAGCTTCGGTAGCATGGACTGGACTGGCGTGCCTCGGCGAGGGGCAGGCAATCCGTCATAGAGGCGCATGGCGTCCTTGAGCAGGATGGACGGTGGGGGCCGGGGGCCAGGACCGGTGCAGAGCAGGTCAGCCGTGAGTCCTGCATGCCGGTCAGCCCCCACCGTGAACACCTAGTGGAGGAACCCCACGGACGTCGAGCATTCCTTGGTCCCCACGCACGTCGAAGCGGAGCAGCTGTAGCGGCACCTTGTAGAAGCCAACATAGCCATCCGAGCTAGAGACCTGGATCTCAAAGAAGGAGCCACAACGCAGTGTGATGTCGACCAAGTCAGGCTTGACGAGGAGCGGGCGAGCCCGTGCCTCCGGGAGGACGACAGTACCCTGGAGGTGGCCAACCGGGACCGACAGGAGATCATTGAGGGTCATGGAGCCGCTGCCATGGCATGCAGAAGGCGGGCCGAGCAAGGCCACGAGCACCGCCCCAGCTGGGCCGGCAGGAGGAGGGGCTGGAGCAGGCTAGGGACCTCCAGGGGCCGCAGGAGCAGGGGTGGCCGCCCAAGCAGCGAAGCTAGGGAAGGGATCTTGGCCGTGACCTCCCCCAAGCTAGGCAGGATTCCCTAGGCCAGAGGAGGGCGGCCCAGAACCATCCGAGTCCGAGCCGTCAAGGTCCTGCGTGTGAGTGATGTCCATCCGAGCAAAGGTGTCAAGCCCGCTACGATTTTTCAAGTATTCCTCGAGCGGGACGTCCATGGCACCTTCCTCCTTCACTTGAAGAAGGGCAAGAGAGAAGTCCACACCTTGGAGGCAGATGGGGTCGACATGGTGTGGGTTGGCAAGAGGGCCAACGGCGTAGAGGATGCGCTCCCAGTTCCAGTGCTCCATCGGGTAGTCGCGGATGGTGATGGAGACGATCGCCTCGTGCTCGAACTGGAACTGGTTCACGGTCTCATCATGGTGCTCCAGGAGGACGGTGTGCTCTTGGCCCAGGAAGGGGCCGCGTCGATGGCGTTCTCCCACGCCACGTTGCTCTCGAACATGAGGAGCATCGCACCGTAGGAGGACAGAGCCATGGTGACCCTAGGGTTGCCACCCTGAGCGACCAGGGCGTCGCGGATGTTCGACGCCGAGGTGTTGTGCGGCAGGTCGATGATGGCGTAGGCGAGGTGGTTGAAGCGCGCCATGATGACAGGAGGCTCATGGAGGCCGGGCGCTCCGGCTCCTCTAGGTCCTCTGTGTCAGGGAGCGCTTCATCTGAGTCCGCATCGTCGTGGGGGATCTCCCCCTCCTCCTGCTCCTTCATCGGGTCAGCAGGCGCCGATGGTGGGTGCGACCCAGCGAGGAGCCCGAGGGCCTTGAGGATCTATCCTCGGAGGTGGCTGCCGAGCGCGACGTCGGGAGCGGCGGGAAGGACGGTGCAATATTTGAGGATAAAGGAATCCAATGAATAGGTTGGACTTTAAGAAAAAAATGATTTGGTGACTCGCTTATTTCTTTTTTAGTTAAAAATACCGGTTATAACCGAACAAGGGCATAAAGTTTGGTTAAACTCGGTTCAGTACTTTAGATTTACCTCGGTGTTCGGTTTCCAGATCGTTTCCCCCTGCTCGATCTGGTGCCTGGCTGATATCCCGTTTGCTTGTGCGTGTCCGGCCCGCGCTCTCGGCAAGAGACCCGCCGGCTGGCCGGCCGTCCAGCCGGCATGCGGCCGCACGCCACCCGGGCTCTGACGTGCCGAGTGCTGACCAGGAATCAATGAGGTCGGCGCTTTTTTGCTTGCTTGTGACTTGTGGGCGTCGCCTTGCATTGCGCGCGGTGACGACATCCGTCGCCGCGCCCTGCCGGGGCTTCGCTTTGTGCTACGCCAGCGCGGGGCAGGCCGGCTGCCGGCCGGAACCACTGCAAGTTGCCGGCGTGATTCCTGCGGCTTCGTCTTACTGACTTGATCATGGTCATACGTGCGTGATCTGTTCAGTTTGGCAGAAAGTTACTTGAAACCTTGCGAAGTTTAGGCAGTGGAGCGCCGCCGTGCATGATTTGTGCGCCCAATAACAAGGCAATATTAATCACACGTCTTTGAAGGCTAGCCAACTGCCCGTTCTGATCGTGCACCGTACCTGATGCAAGCAGGCGGCTGCTACAGCAGCCATGAAAAGGATGCCACGGCCTGCTACGAGTGATCCTCGTAGCAACCGTGTCGGATCGAGCGACCGCGCCATGATGCCGTTGCTGCAGTAGCCAAGCTGACCACGCACGCACGCTCTCGATTGGCAGCCACGCATGCACCTCGTGTGTGCGACTACTCCTGGGCAGCTGACGCTGGCACAGCACTGTGTCTTGTGTGCTCCTACCTACTGACAGTACACTATTGGCTTGGATTGGAAAGCTAGCTAGGCACGTAGAGAAGCCCAACGGCAGAACTGCAGAAGCGACGAGGCAGCAGCAAGCAAGGAAAATAGCCACTTCAGATCGTTTTGGTTTTCTAGATGTATAAATTTTATTATGCATTTAGCATAACAATATCTATTAAAAATAACTTACAATTTAAAACAGAAGGAGGAAACTGTCGGTCAAAGCGCCACGCCTTCCCCGTGGCTGACTGCTTACAGCAGCTTGCGGCACTGATGATTAGAGTAACAACCAGGTAGGTGGTCGTCGATCAGGTTGGTGCTGAGTGCTGACCACAGCCGAGTGCCGAGCGGTGAAAATTAAACAAAACATCTGGCTGACCTCATCTCATTCTCACGGACTCCCTGCACCGTACATGGATGGACCGTCGCTGACAGGTAAACAACGGCCGGTGCAGGTTAATTAAGTAAACACATGCAGCCGTGGTTTTCGACGCCGTCTCCACCCTCCTTTAATTTACCGTACGTCGTCTGAGAGGGAAAACGACCGGCCGGCCGGAGAGCCAAGCTACCGCAGGTGATCTGAGGCAGGGCACCCACTGTTTATGACAGCAGTCCCTCTTCCAATCAGGTGTGACAAAATTGGGTTGGGTTAATTAGCTTAGCCTGTAGCCAAATGCAAGGCTCCAAAACAGGCTATGTAGTATAGTATAATATAAATATTTCTTGGAACCTTCCGTCCATGGCGCGGGTAGCTCCGCGCCGCCGGCGGCCAACCGAACGTAGCCTGCCCTGTTTCAGGGTAGCAAGCTGTTTGGCCCTTTGAGGACAAGTGGGCTGCTAGTAGCTTGCTTATTATTAGTGGTGACGATGATGCATGGATGCCGTAGGTAACTATAATCATCGGTCACTCACTCTACGGACTAGCTAATAAAGTAAGCGGCAGGGTTTGGGCCTCCAGCACGGCTCTTTCGTCCGACCCTCCTCTCCGGGCCGCTGAGTTGATGCCTAGGCCCAACCAATATGGAGCTCCGAGCTCCAAGTGTCGTCAAGAGTAAGTAGCGAGGAATCTCAAAAAAGAAAAAAAGAGGCGTCTGTAGCGAGGGATCGAAACGAACACCCTGCTCTTGTTCTGCTCTGCCTGATTTTGGCGTTCACCGAATCACTGTTGCGTTTGCTCGCGACAGCCAGGGGATACGAATCCGATCCACGCCCCTTGCCAGGGGATGGAGTAGTGGGGCAGGGGACCTCCTTCCGCTCACTCTGGCGCCGTGCTATCTTGCCCCTGCCGCACTTTTACAAGATGCGCTGCTCCGTACGCGTACAGGTTCGCGCAACAAAACACGTGCCTGAGCGCGGGAGAACGACGACGACCGGCTGGAACTTGGACGGAGGCGGCGGGCGATCGAGTACGTACAGGCCAAGCCGTACGGCGAGACTGCGATGGATCCATGCAGACGCAGTCAAATAGCGTGACAGGATCGGATCACGCTTTTGAGTACAAAAACATGCCGATCGAGCGGCTGCCAGGATGTGATGTGCCAACTTGGGCTGCTCGCTTCCGTCGGCTGCGCATGCTCCGTTCTCGCTTTGAGAGCAGACAGCGACGATTCGGGTGTCTAGGGGTCCCAGAGGGAGACCGGAGACCTACCTTCCCGCTGCCGGCGGCCATGGCGTGGCGTGGCCCGGCTCGATCGCCTCGTCATCCGACCCAAGACCAAGAGCACGTACCACACAGACTCTTGTCGCCGCCGGGCGGCGGCTCACCGAACATGCTGGCTTCGCCGCGCATGTGTGGTACGTTCCCCGTCCATGCATGGAGTGTGCGTGTCTCACTCGCATCTCATCATCACAGGGTGCGTCGTCCGCCATCGCCGACACGGGGCAAACGGCCGGCGCCTCATGGAAGCTTCGGTTGGCCGCTCAAGTTTTTGTTTTTTTATAGCGGACGGAACATCCCATTCCATCGTACAACAGGTGACAGAAAAATGAAATTGGCCACCCGACTCGAGATAACATGCTGTACTACTACTTTAATTACCGGTTAATCCTCAAGTCATACTACTACTAGTTAGAACAATTAATGTAATTAACAGCGGGAAAGGAATCAACCTGCTACTTGTACAGTTGTACTATACTACTTACTTTAATTACCGGTTAATCCTCAAGTCGTAAGTACTACCCTTTGACTTTATTACCATGGGCTGCATGATCGCGAGTTGGGCTGCGGAGAAAGAATGCAACGGGCCAAAGTTGATGTGCAGGCCGAAAGACCAAGTGCGAATTAGGACGACTGTGCGTATGAATCTCCAAGAAGGACACTGTCATGTTTATGTGAAAGGGAGATGTTTCGATGGGAGCTCGTTTCTAGTTATTTTCGTCCTTCTCCTTGCCATGATGTCTTTGTCATTGGCGTGCCACATGTTGCGTGCTCAGGAACGATAATATTATCGTGAGTAGCCTCCAAGTTACACCCATTTAAACAAGTCATCATCCTTTGATCAACAACTAAATAAGAATAACTCCGGTCGTTCTTGAGTGTATCATGAGCATTGCCCAAGATTTATACACACCTCACAAGCACAACAATATAAACATCATCACCATATAACAATACATACATAGTCCATCACACTATATAAAGAGGTTCAAGTTCACATACATAACAAGTTCATAGAGTTTGCAACGGAAAGTTCTATTATCGCGCTCATACGATACAACACAAAATACAAAATATGAAGGTTAATACTATATGCCGATAGTACCCTTCCTATAGCCATGACCATCACTTCTTACCCGCACCTCCATCCGTGAGGTAGAAGTACCCAAAGACGGCTTCCAGCTGCGGTTCACCTGGAACATCATAACGGCGGCACCGTGAGTACAAAAGGTACTCACCAGGTCTTATCCAAATTATGGGTATATAGTTACCCGACTCTTAACGAGAATGCATTTGGTTAAGTAGCAAGGAATGGTATTGGTAATTAAATTTGCATAAAAGGCATCTACATTTGATCAAGTTATAATAAGCAAAAGACATGACATTCTATGATCTCAAAATCAAGCATTAAGTGTTTGCAATAAGTAAATGTGATCCTGAACATGAGCTCAATCTTCCATGAACTCTATCCGGTAACTCTATGTTGGAGCGAACCTCAAAGAGCGTGCTCAATGATTGATAGCGCGACTATTGCATTAAAACCCACACAAGGCGCAAGACCAACGACCATACCCTTGACCTAGGATAAGTGTTGATTCATGCCCCCGACCGTTCACATACCCACACCCTACTATGAACGAATGGTCGGAAATGTATAGGTGCACAGGACACGGCCGATCACACCTCATTCCATTTTGCACCGAATCCGATCAAGGCAAGGTGCGACTGATACTACTTGGCTTGACATTCCCATATTAAGTATGCGGTTTGTATGGAAAAGTGCTCAAGAGACCGGCGACCAAAGAGACAGTCCTTAACCAACTCAAACAAGTCTATGTCAAGTGAGCTCCAATCTCAACATGACCCTACCATTCTTGCTCAAGTTCGGTTCATCATTAATAGTTGCTCAATTTTTATCCATTCATAGCTACTATAGTATAATTAAGAAAGCATCCTATAACTTGCGAGTGATGGTGACTTTGCCACCTTTCGACTTCTACCGAAGCTAAGCATGGATAAGCAATTAAACTCGTGACACCTATACAAGCATACTCACCTAAAAGGATTTATTCTAGATCAAGGATGGTAATGCATCAAGTAGAAGCTAAACAAACATATACATAGAATTAACTCGTGCACATACAAGACACATATACTTAATTGATCCAAAATAGGGTTAAAGATGCTTAGGTGCTTGCCTTGGGGTTCAAAGGAAGCGTCGTCAGCGACGGGCTCAGGCTCAGGCTCACCCACTTCTAGCTCCGACATCTTGATCTCTACACGAATGCAATGATGCATAATTAACAATAATGCTTGAAAATGATGCAATTATGTATGAGATGCATGGAAAAGAAGGTAAACTATTTTTACCATACTAGTACATCAATTGAAAACATCTAATACATGATAGAACACTTAAATCCTATACAAAACAAGGATATGTTCACGTTTCCCTCAATGACAGAACTGTAAATAACTCATCAAGTTCCCGAAAATGGCATTTTGCTGGTGATTCCGACGACTGATTGCAGTGGGGTTTGATCCTAGAACTTTTTTAGACGATGGGGATTCAGTTTTGGGTCATAGCAACGACATGCAAAAAATTTGGATGATATGCAACATCAATGAAGTTGAGCTTCCATGGGAGATTAATGGAGAAGTTTCCAATGGAGGAGAGAGGAAGAGGAAACGAGTTGGAGTAGAGCGGCAGTGATGGAGATCGGGCTTGAACTTGATTCACCGGAGTTGGGAAGAAGAACGCGAAGAATAGCTTGCTGCAATGTGATCCTTGCGTGGGGTCGACCGGGGAGGTCGACGTGGAGGAAGGGAAGCTCACCCTTGGATGGCCAGGGCTCGGCCGGCCGGCTCCTCCTGCTAGCGATGGCGCAGGCGAGGAGGTGAAGGAGCGGCAGGAGCTCGAGGGAAAGAACGAGAGTGAGGGAGAGAGAAAACGGGAGGGGAGGGGGCTCAGGGAAAAGGGGAGGGCCGAGGGAAACGGCATGGGGGACGCCGTCCCACATAGCCACTGGTAGAAAACTGAGTATTAGTCCCGATTGGAAGGGTGCAAATATCTCAAAAAACCATCTGGGATAAAGCAATCGAGACAAAAGGGGGTGTCTTTTATCCCGGGTCCCTCAACTGGGACTAAAGACACCCTTTAGTCCCGGTTGGTATTACCAACCGGGACTAAATGGGCTGCCACGCCAGGCGTGGTACATGCCCCCTTTTATCCCGGTTAGTAATACCAACCGGGATAGATGATTTTGCAAAAAAATTTAAAAAATAAATAAATTCCCGGGGGTCTTCCCACACGCGCACGTCGCAAGGCACAAGTCACGTGATTTTCACGCGAAATATGCGCGTGCGCGGTTCATGGGATTTGAACCCACAACCTCAAGCCTCACGTGTAGTTTCCTTACCATCCCACCTACACACCACATCTGACTATATAGGGGATCCAATCCTTTTATACTAATTCGTGAGGGACCCTTTTATCCCGGTTGGAAACACCAACCGGGATAAAAGACCCTATTTTATCCCGATTGGTATTACAAACCGGGATAAAAGGATCTGAATGATTTACTCTACCATTTTATCCCGGTTGGTGTTTCCAATCGGGATAAAAGGGTCCGAGGGCTTTAGTTCTTTTTCAGCCACCCGTGAGGGACCTTTTTATCCCGGTTGGTGTCATGAGCTTTAGTCCCAGGTGGTAACACCAACCGAGATTAAAAGAGTGACCTTTAGTCCTGATTATTCTTACCACCCGGGACAAAAAAAATCCCCCACGAGTAGCTGATTTTTTCACCCAGGACTAAAGGGTCCCTCAAGGGTGGCTGATTTTTGAACCGGGACAAAAGGTGACTTCTAGTTCTGGTTGCAAATACCAACCGGGAGTAGAGCTCCGCGCACCCCTTTTGTACCGGGTCTACTTTAAACCGGGATTAAAAGGGGTGCATCGAAAGTCAATTCTCTACCAGTGAGCGGGAAGGGGCGCTAGGCGCGTGGCCTGCGAGGCCCCGCACGGCGGACAGCTCGGCAACAGCGAGAAATGGTGTTAAAAACTGATTAGGGTTATATTTTCGATGATCATCGGAACCCACCACCATCGAAAGTTGTGGTATTTATCGGAAGTTTTTGGAAAGTGCCCGACGAAGGTGCTCAAGATTCTCGGGAATTTTTATCGGAAGTTCTAACAGGTTGTTTTGGATAATTCGAAAAAGGAATCTTGAGGGCTCCAAAAATTATGAAACTTTTTAATGAGATAGTATAAATTAAGGACGACCCATTTTGCTTAGAACTGGCATCATAGATGTTGCAGGCTTGAAATGAAAATTCTTCCTGGAAGGGTAGTTTTGAATCTTCGGGTAAGCTGTTTGGTCTCAAGATGGTCTCTAAAAATCTAAAATTTTTTATCTAAATTCAAGTTTGGAGAAGTACTAATTTATCAAGCTATCTCTTAGCATAGGTTTTATAGTCAAAATCTAAGTTGCTTCACAAGGTAGATGCAAAATGTCTTGTTTTAAAATTAATTTCAAGTCTAATGATAGACCAATTGAGCTCAAAAGATGCAATGATGCTAGACATGATGCACATGTATGCTCCATGACATGATTAACTATTTTGGGTTGTTACAATTATATTCTCAAAAGATTAGGACGCAGATAAAGCTCCTGTCGCAGAAGCTTCAGCATCACGAAGAACTAACACAGGGACAACTAATCTCAGCTTAGTTATAACTAAATTTGTCATTACATATACGTAATTCTGGCCCTTTAGGCTTCATGCATCATCGAAAGGTAAATTGATTATTAAACAGTACATGTACTAATAATAATTAAGGTAGGAAGTAAAATTAGTCTAATAGAAGTTAATAATTAAACAGTACATGCTCGCTATCAGCTATACCTGCACCAATAGCTGATAGCGAGCTTGAGTGCTCAACATTAGAGTACAAAACTTAGTCCAACAAAGGACGGCATTATTCAAACGATCCATGCCAAACTCTGGAAGCTTTTCTCTCTTGGAAAGAGAAAAATGTGAAAGGAACAGAGCAGCGCGGGCACTTATGTGGCAGGCTTGAGCTTTGTTTTTTACAAAGGGGGGGAAAACACCCAAGCTGCTACACTGGGGAGATGGTATACCTTTTCAACTCTGTTGAATCAATCGTCAGCTTTATATGGATGCAATACTTTAAAGTGAGAGTTGATGATGCATTTTGGTCTTGTCTACGCTTCTTTCTTTTTCACCCCCCTATAAACGACTCTTAACCCAAAAAAATTGAAACCGTATCATCTCCCAAATAAAAAACATAGATGTTTTCCTGACCAAATTTTAATAATCTTATCCCAGTAAACTATTTTAGTCTTGCCAGTTGATTTACCTACTTATATATCACCTCATTTCTGCCGCCAGTCAGTCACTGTTAAAGAAGACTGCAACCCCACCTCCGGCTAGTTCATTAATTATCGTCAACGCACCAACCCTAGTGGTCGAATAAATGGATGGTGGGTTGAGGAGATATTATTTCGATCAGGGAATTTTCTTAACTCCGTTGAATCACTCGTCAACCTTATACTTGGATGTGTATAATTCTTTAAAGTTCGAGTTGGTGGTACATTTGGTTTGTCTAAGCCTCCTTCTCTTTCATCCATCTAAACAAATGTTAGCAAAGAAATGGAAAAAAAAACATATCACCTCTAGAGAATAAACAAAATAAACAGCAACATCGAACTGGCCCTATTAACTTGCTAGTATTCCCTCCGTTCCAAATTGTAAACTATTTTAATTTTTCTAGGTATATAAATTTTGCTATGCATTTAGACATGTATGTTATTAAATACATAGTACTACGTATCTAGAAAAGTTAAAATAACTTACAATTTTGAACAGAAGGAGCAGGAAGGAGGTAAGATGGAGAAAAATGTCGGAAGTTGCCATGCCATTGGATCTCAGTCTAATAAATTGACGAAAAATCGAATGTTGGAATGCTTTGAAATACCTGAGTGTGCCATATACTAATATACAAAGCTACTGTGCAAAATTTTGATGGTAATTCATTTCACGCAAGAAAACTTTTTAAAGAGAAACAGAGTTTTTTACCAAAAAAACAGCCAGGCTTATATAATAAAAAGGCGAATACTTGTTTTACAAAAGGATCGGCCATATATAAGATAATCTTGTTATATTGGGACCTGTTGATATACTAAGAGTGTGCTTAGCCAATCTGGCAAGAAAATGACTACAAGGGTTGACACTTGAGAGTGGTTATGTCAACTCGTGGAAATGGCCGTGGGTTCAACTCAGAAGAGGAAACCAAGTTGAGAAAATTTGAAGCTAATACGATTTTGATGCAAAAGAAACAAAGCAGAGGTGTTATGTAAATAGAAGTTTATCATTATATATGGGTCATGGTTGGCACAACCAGCTCTCACCTCCAAGCCAAATTTAATATAAACTAAATTTAAGTGGTCTTGGTATCTATTTTTTCTCTAAAATCATATCAAAAGGATTCATATAAAAAATCCTAGCTCTGTGTGTGCATAGAACACATACGCGTGTGTGAGTGCGGTGTGAGTGGTGGTGGTGTGTCGTGTGCGTCCTAAGTTGTACCCTTGGTCTTAGTATCTATTTCTTGTATAAAATCATTGTATAAAATCATATCAAAAGGATTCACCTAAAAAGTTGTAGATCTTTAAATCTAAGAATTCTTAGAGTTAGAGTCGCGCCAAACGTGCCAATTATGTATCTAGCAAACGGTGTAACATGTTATCTTTAAACGTTAAATCTTTCCCCCTCAAGTTTAAGGGGTCTTACAGTACAACTTGCCTGACATGTTGAACTGAACACACGTGCTGCAAGTAGCTTAGAGAGACACGTGGACATGGCTGAACCTCAAAAGTATTGTCCACTTTCACGTAAAAAACTAAGAAAAATTATTGCGGAGATGTTTCCCTGACATAACGAAAAGGCAGCGCACTTGCTGTAGAAGAAACAACTGTAATGGAGGAACTAAATTCGGAGAAATTCATTCCCCACTTCATTTATCCTATCCCGTACTAAGTAATGGAGCCATGAAGGTCACACTAGCACAGCTCATCAGCACCAACTCATCAAGTAAATAAAGAATGACCGGTCTTGGTTGACGCTCATTGTTCACATATTTTATTGCTGTTTAAGTAATATTTTTATACATATTTTTATACTAATTCTCCACTTGGCATATAAAATAACCTCATATTCATATATGTCTTGTATTTTGGATCGTATTACAAAATGTTAGGAAATACAAGCCAAATTGGATGATTTGCACAAAGCCCATCTAAAAGCGCAAGTCCAAAGGAATCGAGCCCAGTTGAGGAAGCCCATGGATCACCTAATGGGTCATGTGTGCCTTCATAGCCCAACCCATAGTCCTTAGGTGTCCACATTCAATGAATCTTGCGCTAAGGAAATTTAGCATGAAGAATTTGGAGTTTTGGAAAGTTATTCACGAGATCAAGTCAACCTTAGAGATATTCGCGTAGCTCAAAATAGCCTGATATTTCGGTGCAGATTCGGAGACCTAAACGATCTCTAATGAAGAAACTTTGACTACCAAAGTTGCAGCCACCATCGAGGTCTTCGATTTGAATGTATGTAAAGGATAATTTGGATATGGAGCTAGGAGATATGGCCCCCGAAATACAAGCTGCGCAGAGGAGTCCGAAATTAGACAGATTATCTTGCAACACTATTTTGGGGACCTTAGCTTCATTTCGAGGAAAAGCAATGAATTCCAAAGTTGAAAATATTTTTGTGCTACACAATTTAGGTACCAGATTTGCCCTATTTAGATTCTGAACATAGGAGATATGGCGTCGGGAAGGATGGACTGCGTAAAAGGAAATTCTAGGCAAGTTAAATTTTATGGAAATCAATTTTGCTTAACTTCCAAGCAAGGAGCTCGTGTAAGGGAAGGTGGAACATGCCCCAAGGCTCCCCAAGGGTATAAATATATCCCCCTAGGTGCCCTCAATGCAGCATCCATTCACCAGAAGTCGACGAATAGAGGGACACACACCAGAGGAAGCTGAGGGCCGCTGCAAATCCTCAAGGTTGCCTAGGAGATGGCTTAGGCTAGACCCTAGCCACCATGATTGTATCTGCATGGTGAAGCCATGGTGAAGTTCCAGGGCCATGCCTTGGATTCATCAAGGTTTATGTACATTCAATGGTGATATCAATCTGTTCTTGTCTCTACTTTGATCTACTATGTGTCATGCTTATTCATATGTGTAGCTACCATATACCTTTAGTGGGAATAAATGTAATCGTGGTGATTAGTTTATATCTTGTAGATAGATCATAGTAGTGCGCCGAAAGTTGGTGTGATTACCCTTGTATGATGACAGCATGCGGGAGGGAAAAGGCCAAACGATCGCGTAATGGATAACTCTTTATCAAGGTATAAGAAAAGTTGGTTACCGCTTTGGCTAGAACTGCAACTAGAAGACGTTAGGCTCATGCTATCTTTGGTCATGTTACCTCATGTCATATGAATGTGATCTGTTCATGATATTCATCTCATACTCATGTTTATCCTCACATGCAATCTATGCTTCATGATAGGATTAGATCCATTTAGCTAGATAGAAAACCCTACTCAGTTTGCTGCCAATCCATGGATTGATAAACCTTGGATGGAATACTCTGAGGGAAAAGCTACGATGTTTCTTAGAGATTTGTTTGTTCAAGCAATAGGTTTTGGAAGCAACCATGCCAAGCAAAGAGGAAAAATTGGATGACCTCTCTGCACAGAAGGTGACAATTTGAAGTTGATCAAGACTGGAGGCAACAAGATTAGAAGCACCATGACACTACCAATCTTCTCCAATGGGATGCTCAAGAGCTTCTAATTGAGTGATGCAATTAAGGAAGAAAACTACTTAGATCATCGACACAAAGTGCAGGATCCTCCTCTGATCCCAACACCTTGGCTAAAGCAAGAATTATGGAGAAGACGCATCATTGCCGTCATGCTACTCACTGGTGCAACAATGGTGATGACGTTGAAGCCAAAGGATGTGTGACATAGGCCCTGTTTGCATGGCTCCAATTCCACAATTTTTTGCTTCAACTCCAAACTCCAGGTGGAGTAAACTCTGAGTGGAGTTGGAGCTATATAAATTGGGTGTTTGGCTAAAAAGGTATCCCAGCTCCAAAAAAAAGAGTTTTCAGGATGGGTTGCCATTTTTACCCCCAACTTATGGCCCACATTTCATCCTCTCGTTCCTTATCTTCTTCTTGTTAGGATGCCTAGGGGGCAATCATAGGATAGGCTGGCAGTGACACGACGGGACATGGGGGCACGGGATTGGGGTGCGGCGGTGCGAGATAGGCACGGTGACGTGTCGGCCGGGCAGTGGCTGCGCGCGGGGCTTTTGCAGGCCTGCACGGCGGGCGGCGTGATACGACGGGGTGAAGAGTAAGGAGATGGGGGCAGGAGACAGAGCGGCCATGGCCAGGGCTCGAGGCCCATGCTTGGCCATCGCTAGGAAGAAGGAGACAGAGGATCAGGGATGACAACCTTGAGCGCGATGACCCGCGGCGGTGTCGAGGAGGGTGGGGGAAGGTGGGAGCCGGTCTCTTGGTGGTGGCATAGAGCTCGGAGGTCGCCCGTTTGGGACTTGGCTGGCATGGACGAGGGTCCTCCAGTCGGATCTGGCCGGCATCTAGCAGGCGGTTGGGGGCGGGGAAGGGGAGCCGCGCTTGGAGGCCTTGGTCTAGTAGGGTAGGAAGGCGGAGCTCGCGCGGCGGGCTTGGGTGGCCGGAGTCTGAGCCAGGCGGCCGGCGGCGGCGGTGCCCCTGCGCACCTTTCGAGTCAAGGCGAGGGAGATGAGGGTCGGGTGGCGAGTCAGCGACACAAATAAATGCGGGTGGGAGATGATGCATCAGGAGGAGGGGAAAATAGAATTGAACCAGTACGCTTGGGTAACCAGTGGCAAAGGTGGGTAATTATCTGCAAATGAGGTGCTCCACCAAAATGAACTGGGGCTCCAAAAACTCTATGGAGTTGGGCTACTCCAAAAAATGATGGAGCTGACCTGTTTGGCTAGCTCCACTCAACTCTGGACTGAAGTTTGGAGTTGGAGCCATGCCAAACAGAGCCATGATGCCCCAAAGACCACAAGATCAAGATCATCAATATCTCTGAATCAATTCACAAGAAGCTACTGTTGTCATCAAAATTTTTGCTCAACCTCAAAAGAAATAACAAAATATTTTTGGATATTCAGATGTCCCATGAAGTCTACGTTCTAACGAATCAAGAATCAAGGCAATAAGAGATTCCTACAAGCGGTTATGGCCAAATCATTGAACATCGTGTGTCCTAAAATCAGTTGTGGATAGAGCATAGTGCTAAAATAAAATGGGCATAACTCTCTTATTTGAACTCCGTTTTAGATGAATGAGCATTCGTTGGAAAGGTAATTTCACAAAATTTTTAATAGAGCTATTGTTGGCGCTAGAAATCGGTCAACCGAATCCCAGCGACCGACACACGACCCGGGAGAATCTGCTTAGCTCCTATTCGGGTGAATGCCCTGGTGCGGTTCACGCGGCGTGCCAGCCAATCTGACCTGTTGATTGGCAAGGAAGAATACGTGTCAGGTTCAGAAATCTCGATCGGCTATGTTCCGATTTCGAGAGAATTTATCAGCGAATCGGCCGATTTACTGTAATGATGAAATCGGCTATAAGACAGCCCGATCTCTGTAGCCTTGTAGATAGGAAACTGCTAAAGTAATCGGTACAAAGCTATGATAGCAACACTAGGAACAGATCTAATCGGCAATAGACGAATTTGATAGCAAAATATGGAAAGAGCCGAGACTATCGATTCCTAGCTGGATAACTGGTGATAAAGACTAGAAAAACAGGTAAAACCTATGAATCTAGTAAATATCTATAACTAGTGAATAAATCTAAACGAAACAACAGCGATACGCCAGAAGTTAAAGCTTAGATATTACTCGATAAACGGAACTTACAGAATCGGCCGGAGATCAAGATGATGCAGCCCTGCCAACCCGCACGAACTCGTGAGAAAAGAAAAGTAATGGCGAAGTCGCCTGCTTGAAGGTAAGTACGAAGAAAAAGTAGCTTGTTGTATTGATTGATTGATGATCACAGATTTACAAAGGTAGCTATTTATAGCCCCGTACAGATAACTTCTTAACCGACTAGAATCCTATCTCTAATTCAAACAGAAAACGAATATCTACAAGCACAATTCGTGCTAGGTTAGTTACTCCACGCTTCGTGGGCTGACCTCCACCTTATCCTTCCATCCCTTTCCAAGCCCATACAGGCCCAATTAGTCCACCCTCCTAATTGGCCGATTCCTTATCGGCAAAAGATTACCGATTGGGATTCTGGTGCATTCGACCTAAAGCGAGACAAAAGTCACCGGCCGGTCCCGCACTATAGCACCATTTGGCCGATCCCCAACTGTGCTTCTCCGATCCCCTTTCTTCTTGGCGCCGATTCTACTAGTGACGAAATCTGGCGTCAACACATGCCCCCCAGTTTCGGAGTAAAACACAGTCTTTTACTTCGAAATTCTTTATAACCTCCCCTCCGAAACGGCCGCAGTGAAAATATCCTTCCGTTTCGCGGTCTTCCAGCTGATCATTGCAATTTTTCGAAACGGGCGCCCACGACAGCCACTACCCCCGAAAAACTCGAAGCGCCGGCGCGGTGAAAATTGCATTTTTACCCCCCCTTCAGGCATCCTTTAAATAGCGCTTCACCGCACCTCATCTTCAAGCTCACGTCTCTTTTCCCAGCGCGCGCGCATTCTTCTCCTTTCAGCACTTTTCCCTTGCCTCCGAAGCTTCTTAGCTCCACCTCCTGTTACTCCTCCCTCTTCTCTTTCAATGGCGGCTCCCTCCGGCAGTTCTCCCGCACGCGACGCCTCAGAGGTGGCACCTCCGGTGGTGGTGGCAACAACCGTCACTCCATCCACAGACGAAGGAGCTTCATCGGAAATCCCAATGGCGATCCCCATCGCGACCCCGTCATCCGCATCCGTACCGGCGACCACGCCGATTACTCAGAACTTCATCCCAGAGGTAAATACCGAATCCTTCTTCTATCGGTAATGTATTCAGCTTAGATCTGTTTCTTACTTTTCCACACCCCCTTCCTTTTTAGGCAGTTAGGCATCGAATCACCATTCACCTCACGGGAAGTCCCGGCCTTGTTTGTCTCGGTCCCATGGGAAATCCAGATCCAATAGATCTCATAAATTTGGAAACCGACCGGATACCCTTCAAACGGTCTGATATGAACTTAGATCACTGGGTGGGTACTTTTAGATCCTGGCCGAATGAAACCCCAGGTTGGAGGGAGTGGTACCAACGGATGGCCGCATCAAGGAGCGTCTCATGGGAAGAGCTCAAAATCGGCCAGTGCATCAACCTTTCCTTGTCTCAGATGGAGAAAAATGAGCCGTTAGTGATGGCGGCTTCTTATTTTTGGTCTGATGCACTTAATGCATTCTTATTCGGGCACGGCCCTATGACCCCCACACTGGCCGATGTGGTCCTGTTGACCGGCCTCGACATATCCTCCCCAGATACACCCTTTCACCTTTTAGCCACCACGTCACATCGGCTGGATACCAGAGGAATCGGCGGGTGGAAGGGCTTCATAAGAAGTAATAAGAAGACTGGGACCGTTGAGAACAGGGAGCATACGGCTTTCCTGATGATGTGGCTAGAAAAACACTTCTTTTGCGGAAGAGCCGCCGGCCCAACAACCAACACCCAAGCTTTAGCTGAAGCACTGTCCAGAGGAAACCGTGTCCCCCTCGGGAAACACCTGTTAGGGGCTGTATACCATATGCTTCATCAAATCGGCACAAGACTATCCAAGGGAGAGCCGATCGGCAATCAAGGCGGGCCTTGGTGGTTCGTCAATCTGTGGTTGAACCTTTACATGAGCAGAATCACCCAGCAGCCGGTGGACCACATGACGTTCCCCAATATCGAATCGGCGGAGGACCCCACCGAACGTCGCTGATGCATGTCCTTCGGCGAAGCAGCGTCAGCTTTTCCAGGTTGCGCGTATTCTGCTACAAAGGTAGCTGAGTACTTTCGATGCTTCTACAATGGATTTAACGAAGATGCAACCATTTGGTTCCCGTATCAGCGAGACGACCCGATCTTTGAGCTCCCCACTTGCTTCGATTCGGCTTCCGGCCGATTTGACGAAGATCTCTATGAAGGGTTGATCAAGCCAGGACTCCTGCCAGCCAACTTCTTCTCAGGGAAGGATGCCCCTACGTACGAATTCTACAACCCTTCCACTGCAGCACGACAATTCGGCATGGGTCAGCTGCCGATTCAAGTGTACTTTGCTGGCCGAATCAAATTTAGAGATGAGCTCACATCTGGCCTGGATTACGGTCGGTTGCGAGACCGAATTCCGGACTCCAGTACAATTAACTTGAACGACTGGCTAGTAGCTCCATTTGCTGTCCAGCCGTTCAAACTCTGGTGGGCCGATTGGAAGCAATTTCTCTTCTGCAACTCAGCATCGGCATACTGCAACCTTCTGGATCCGGCCAACATTGACCCAAACGCCGAGGTACTTCACATAGCCGATTTTTATTCCTTCTTATTCCTCTTAACATGATTGAGTACTAATGATTTTATTATTTCTTTAGGTCGAAAATCGGACCCCTCCAACACACAGCCGCAACGGACGGCTAATAGAGAGTCATCCATATACCACTTATCCTCTTATCGGCTATGATGCTCCGTCTGTTGACGTGATTGCTGGTCGATCAAAGCAAGTTCATAAGAGGACCACTAAAAAGACCAGTCGCCGAGTCCGGGCTCGTACGGAATCGGCGGATCCTCCTGTGCTCGTATCGGCAGAAACTTCGGCCGCACCACCTTCTCAAGTCATTCAAGGTGCCGATACTCAAGCCATTACGCAAGCCGGGGCGGCCGCTGCATCATTGTTGTTGGAAGCCATACAGGTAAGCCTGAGTTTTACTATTTCCGATTGTCATTCCGATATTAACTCTTCTTAACTTTGGATCACACAGAGCACCTCTATAGAAATACAACAATCGGCAGCCAATCAACCAGCCATCGACGCGCCCCTGCCCCCATCTGTTGAGGTATGGTGCTTATCTTACCAATTTCCTGCGGGTATTTGCGTAATGTACTTATCCAATCCTCTGACACAGGCCATCGGCACACCGAGCGCTCCTCGACCACCGATCTCTTCTCAGGGAGCTGGTCCAAGCACCGCGCCGATTATCGTGGAGTCCTCTTCATCCGATGAACCCATGGCGCAGGCTACTGAGCAAGGCATGACGGCTTCACAAGTGCAACATGAGGAAATTCGCTTTAAAATGGTAAGTTTCTGTCTCGGCTTTCACCCAGCCGATTTGCTCTCATTCCCCGCCGTTTTATACTTTTTCTTTATTTCCCTTTTTCCAGGAACAAGACTCCCCCGACAACAGCCTCTTTTCCTTTGCGGTTGCCCTTTCTGATGACGAAGAAGTCACTTCCCGCCAAATCGCCCTGAGCTCCGTTCCTGATGACGTCCGAGCTAAACTCTCCAATATCCGATCCCTCCTTCAGGGGGATATTGGCCGACTGGTAGAAGATGCTTCGCCGATTCGGCAGCTCTTTAGTGACGTCAGCGGACGAGTGCCAGAGGAGGCGGAGGAGGCCCTGGCGCCGGCGGCCTTCATCGAGTCCATGAGGATCCCAGTCTTCAGGGCCCTTCGTCATATGGCTGATCGCGCAAAACTGGCCAAGACCCGTGAAGATGAAGACGCTTTCAAGCGTCAGGCTCAAGAGGCGCATCGGCGTATCCATGTTCTAGAAGATTTCCGCCCGGCGATCATCGGTGAGATAGACCGCCTCAAACGTCGAAGGGCGGAGCTCGCCAAGGAGATGGAGCAAGTGACTAAAACAATCAGTGCCGAAGAGAGTAAACTCCAAGAGCTGCCCTCTGTTATTGCCGATTTGATACGGGAGAGGCAGCGCCTTGCTCATGAGGCCTTGAGACTTCATCGCAGCGCATCGGAGGTCCCTGGATCGGCGGAAGAAGACCAACGGGTTCTTGACTCTGCCGATCAGATCCGGCGTCGGGCCATCACGGCTATCGATACCCTTCTGGGTAATCTGTAAAACACTGACCGTTTTGTACGAGCATTTACTATCTTCTTTGACCGTCCCTCGCGACGCCCTTTCTATTTACTGCCTTCTTATTACCGATGGGACGTGGCCTTACCAGATTTCCACGCATTTTTTCCATAAATACCGACCTCGGCGCCTACTCCCGATAGCACCAACTTGGCTCTCGTTTTATTTCTCTTCTCCTTTTCATCGGCGCGACTGCTCTGTCATGGCTTCGTCGTCTTCTTCTTCTGTTAACCAGGTGAAGTCCTGTCCTCCACCTTCCCTTGGATCTTAGGAAAAGAATGTTCCTTCTTATCCCTTCTTTGTCTCAGCCTCAACGTCTTAGCCCCGAGCTCGTGCGCGCCATCGAGTGCATCCACTCCGAGGATCCGTTGTCGTCGGAGGACAAGGCGCTGATCCTGGCTCACCGAGAGGAACTCCAAGACCACATTACTGCGGAAGCTCGTGTGGTCTTGGATTATGTGGTGGGTGAAAGTAATCGCCGATCTCCAACCGTCAGGGGCCATCACCGTGACGATCCTGAAGATGACGTCGCCACGGCAGCCCGCACGATCTTGGACTTCGTTGAGAGGAACGGCGGCCAGCGACCTCCCTCCGATAGGAACCGTCTGCTTCCTCGGCCAGTCGTCCTCGCGGCGGCAGAGACTTCGCGCCTCCGTGTCGTGAACGAGTTAGAGCGGAACGGGAAGGCGTCCAAGAAGAAGAATAACTAGTTTGTTGTTTGTATTTTTTGTTCTAAGGGCGACTAATGTTTTGTCGGCCATGTAATCCGTCGCCCGTACCGAATGAACGTAATCGGTCGATCCGGTCGACTAAGTGTTTGAACCGATTTGTATCGGCCAATTGTCTTAAACCGATTTGTACCGGTTATGTGTGATCGTGATCGGTCAATTTCTTACGCTCCGACCCATATACTAGGGTAGTATCTTTTCAAGTATCTTCCGTTTAGAGCTCTAGTAAATTCTTCTCCTTCTATTGTTTCCAAAATGTAAGCATTTCCTGGAGCGCATCTGCCGATTTTATACGGCCCTTCCCAGGTAGGAGACCATTTTCCGAATTTAGGATCTTTAGACCCGATCGGCAACACTAACTTCCATACCAAGTCCCCGGGGAAGAACTGTTTGACTTTGACCTTCTTATCGTACCACCTGGCCACTCTCCTTTTATTTTCTTCAATGCTTATCAGAGCCCTCAATCGTTGGCCGGCCAAATCGTCGAGTTCCCCTTTCATAAGCGATGAGTAGTCGTCAGCCAATAACTGGTCCTGGAGCGAAATACGCCTCGATCCTGCCCTCGATTCCCACGGTAGTACTGCATCGTGACCGTACACCAGCTGGTAGGGAGACAACTTAGTAGCCCCATGACAAGCCATCCTGTATGCCCACAGGGCCTCAGTCAAACATAAATGCCACTTCTTTGGCTGTTCCTCGATCTTCCTTTTGATCAACTTGATTATTCCTTTGTTGGAGGATTCTGCTTGACCATTGGCTTGGGCGTAATACGGAGAAGAATTTAACAATTTGATTCCCATATCGGTCGTAAATTCCTCAAATTCCCCCGATGTGAACATTGTTCCTTGATCGGTTGTTATAGTTTGAGGGATACCGAATCGGTAGACGATGTGGTCCCTTACGAAATCAGCCATGATAGCCGATGTCACGGCTCTTAATGGGATGGCCTCTACCCATTTGGTAAAGTAATCAGTAGCCACCAGAATAAACTTGTGCCCCTTGCTAGACGGTGGGTAAATTTGGCCGATAAGGTCTATCCCCCATCCTCTGAACGGCCATGGTTTAATGATGGGATTCATGGCCGATGCAGGTGCACGCTGGACATTTCCAAACTTTTGACACTCCTGACACCCTTTATAATATTTGAAACAGTCTTCAAGGATCGTAGGCCAATAGTACCCGTTGTTCCTGATCATCCACTTCATCTTATGTGCCGATTGGTGTGCTCCACATACCCCTTCATGGATTTCTCCCATTAGAGTCTTGGCCTCTTCTGTCCCAAGGCATTTGAGAAGGACTCCGTCAATCGTTCGGTAGAACAAGTCATCTTCGAGCAGTACGTACTTGGTGGCATGAAAACGTACTCGTCGCTCCACCTTTTTAGACGGATCCTTAAGGTAGTCGGCAATTTCTTTACGCCAGTCGTCGGCTGCGAGTTCTAAGGCCATAGCGCCCGAAATCGGCTGATACCCAGATGCGTGCTGGGCGAGTTTGTTGGCTTCTTCGTTGCGGTCCCTTGGAACATGCTCGATTATTGCCGATCTGAATTCTTTTAAGAGCTGCAAGCGATCTTCGTAATAAATCATTAATACGTCATCTTTGCACTCAGCCCTTCCGGTCAGTTGATCCACAATAAGCATAGAATCTCCAAAGACTTCAACAGAATCGGCTTTGACTTCTCTCAATAGTTGTAAGCCTTTTAATACAGCTCTGTACTCCGCTTGATTGTTAGTAGCGGCGGTTTCTATCGGTAGAGAAAAATCATAGCTTGCCCCCCGAGGCGATATGAGAACGATGCCGATTCCTGATCCGACCCCGCATGATGACCCGTCGAAAAATAATTGCCAATGCGCCAGCTCTACGAGGGCAATCTCCGGTCCACAGTGCTGGGCGACGAAATCGGCCATGACTTGACCCTTGACGGCTTTTGCCGATTCATACCGCAGGTCAAATTCTGATAAAGCTAAGATCCATTTTCCGATTCGTCCTTTCAATATCGGCAGTGATAGCATGTATTTTACTACGTCGTCTTTGCATACGACTACACACTCCGCCGACAGTAGATAGTGCCTGAGTTTGGTGCATGAGAAGTAAAGACACAGGCACAAACGTTCTACTGGAGGATATCTTGTTTCAGCATCCAGGAGTCTTCTACTGACGTAATAAATTACCCGCTCTTTGCCTTCAAACTCCTGGACTTGAGCCGACCCAATAGCTTTTTCATCGACTGATAAATACAGTTTAAACGGCTTACCAGTTTGAGGGGGAACCAAGACTGGTGGTGAGACCAAGTATTGTTTGATATCTTCTAACGCTTTGCGCTGTTCTTCTCCCCATATAAATTCTTGGTCTGGTTTTAACTTCAGAAGTGGCGTGAACGCCTGAATTCGCCCAGATAGATTAGATATAAATCTTCTGATGAAGTTTACCTTGCCGATCAGAGACTGCAGTTCGGTTTTGTTCTGTGGGGCCACGACTTTGTTGATGGCCGCTATGGTCTTCCGATTGACCTCTATGCCTCGTTCATGAACCATGAATCCTAAGAACTGTCCGGCGGATACGCCGAAAGCACATTTGTTGGGATTCATCTTAAGACCATGCTTTTTGGTGCACTCCAGCACTTTTCGCAAATCGGCCAGATGTTCCTCGTGACTTTTGGACTTGACCACAACATCGTCGATGTAGATTTCTACCAGGAGGCCAATGAGTTTGTGAAAAATGTAATTCATAGCTCTCTGATATGTAGCGCCAGCGTTCTTCAAGCCGAAAGTCATCACCACCCACTCGAACAAACCAATATGGCCTGGACATCTGAAGGCCGTTTTGGGTATATCCTCTTCGGCCTTAAGTATTTGATTGTATCCGGCGTTTCCGTCCATGAAGCTAATGATTTTATGCCCCGCGGCAGCGTCGATCAGTACATCGGCCGTTGGCATGGGATAAGCATCCATCGGTGTGGCCTGATTAAGATTCCTGAAATCAACGCAAACGCGTAACTTCCCGTTTTTCTTGTACACTGGTACGATGTTAGAAATCCACTCGGCATAACGACATTGCCGAATAAATTTTGCTTCGATTAGTCGAGTTATTTCAGCTTTTATGTCTGGTAAAATTTTAGGATTGCAACGCCGTGCGGGTTGTTGGTACGGTCGATACCCTGGTTTTATGGGTAGCCGATGTTCAACAATAGATCGGTCTAAACCGGGCATCTCGTGATACTCCCAAGCAAAACAATCCTTAAATTCCCTTAACAAATTTGTCAATTTACATTTGTATTCTGGATCTAAATTTGCACTAATAAAAGTCGGCCTCGGTTTGGTTCCATCACTTAAGTCTATCATCTCTAATGAATCGGCCGACGTGAACCCGTGCCCTAGCTTCCCATCTTCTTGGGCGAACTGATCCATCTATTATGAGTCTTCGGAGCCGACTGCTCGGATCGGCTGTAGGCCAAAATCGGTGACCTTTAGGAAATCGGTCTCCCACACCCTACCTGATATGCACCTGACGGTTTCGCAGCTCCACTGCTGCGTGTCGGCTGCTGCAATGCTGTACGCGGAGTCGGCTTTGACCACCTCGATGTTATCTCCGACCCATTGTACGAGGCACTGATGCATAGTCGACGGGATGCAGCAGTTTGCGTGTATCCAGTCTCAGCCGAGTAGCATATTGTAGGATCCCTTGCCATTAATAACGAAGAACGTGGTAGGAAGGGTCTTACTGCCGATGGTGAGGTCGACGCAGAGAGCACCGCGAGCGTTTGACACCTTGCCTTCGAAGTCCTTGAGCATCATGTCCGTCCTGGTCAGGTCGTCGTCGCTTTTCCCCAGCTTCCGGAGTACGGCGTACGGCATGATGTTGACAGCAGCTCCTCCGTCGACCATCAATCTAGTAAGGGGCGACCGTCAACATGCCCTTTAAGGAACAGTGCCTTCATATGTTGTCGTTCGTCATCTTCGGGCTTTTCGAACGTGGCCATCATTGGCTCCAAAGCCAACTGCGCCGTCTGTTCTTCTATCGCAGATACGTCCTGTTGATCGGTGGGAGTCATGAACTCCATCGGCAGTATGAAAACCATGCCGATCTCAGCTGCCGATTCGTCACCCGCCGATTCATCGTCCCTTTTACCGTTCCTTTTTGGGCGCCACACCTGAGGCTTTCCTTCCTTCTTATCTGCCGTGCTTTGTTGTTCCTCCTCTTGTTGTTCCCATTGGCGGAGACGCTGGATTCTTCGCTTTTGAGACTTGGTCAACCCGTCGGGGCACCACCTAGGGTTTATTGGTCTTCCCTCTATCCTGGCGCGTTCCCACTCCGGTTCGCGTCCTAACGGGTTCTCGTCCGTTACCCGAGCATGGCCATCTCTTCGAGCCGGCTGTGAACGCTGGCTTTGTTGTTTGACTGGTCATATCGATCAGTCCTGCCCCCCTGCCTATCATGGCGTCTATCTTCCGACCGATCATATCGGTCACTTCTGCCCCCCAGCCGATCACGCACGGGAGGGCGCTGGTCATCTTGGCTGCACCAATTCCTGCTGATCGGTTCTGGCCTTCCGTCCCTGGAGCGAGACCTGTTGAACGGTCGATTGCCTCGATAGGGGCCGTTGCATTCTGGGCAAGTATCGGCCGAGGGTAGCCTGAGGTTATTTTCCCAACAATGAATGAAGAACGGGCATCTCCAGTGCTCCTCGTGCCGACGCATCGCTTCTTCTCGGGACCTTGAGCGTTCATGCTGACGTTGGTACTTCTGGAGCAGGAACTGGGAAGTAATGCGTGGCCCTTCTGACTCACCATCATCGTCCTCCATCCGCCGCTTCCCCTTGACATCTTCAGGCGTAGCTTGATTTCTGGGATCGACAGCGCCACTCTTTTTGGCCGATTCGGACGTCAGCACTTTTGTTTGGAGAGAATTCTTCCCCGTATCAACCATGTTGGTAGGAAAGGGGTGTTGGTCGATCTTCATTGGTTTGGCCGATTTTACCGGCACTTCAAATTTGAGTCTGCCTTGCTCAATGGCCGACTGTATCTGTTGCCTGAAGATCTTGCACTCGTTGGTATCATGTGATGTGGCATTGTGCCACTTGCAATACTTCATCTTTTTTAATTGTTCGGCAGAAGGTATTGTATGGTATGGTGAGAGTTTAATCTGCCCTTCCTGGAGGAGAAGATCGAAGATTTTATCGGCCTTAGTTGTGTCAAAACCGAACGCTTCCGGCTCCTTTTTGCCAAATGGGCATGACATCGGCTTCTTCCCCTTGATCCACTCCGCAAGTCCGATTTCAACATCTTCTTCATTCTCTAACTCTTCCAGGAACGCCACCTTCTTCTGGAAATTCCTCCGTGGATCGAAAGGACGCACCTCCTGACCGGACAATCGGTGAACAATCTGGCTCAGGCTCTCGAACTCCTGTGAAGCATACTTTTCTTTAATGTGGGGCAGAAGGCCTTGGAAAGCTATATCGGCCAACTGCGCATCGGTTAGAGCCAGGGAGTAGCACTTGTTTCTGATTTCCCGAAACCTCTGTATGTACGAGGATATCGGCTCATCGCTCTTTTGCCTGAGGCCAGTCAAATCGGACAGCTTCATCTCATGCACCCCAGCATAGAAGTACTTGTGGAACTGTCTTTCTAAATCGGCCCATGTGATAATTGAGTTTGGCGGCAGAGTCGTGAACCATTGGAAGGCCGATCCGGACAGGGACGATGAGAACAGCCGTACCCATAGGGCATCTTGCGTAGCTGCTTCTCCGCATTGGATGATGAATCTATTCACATGCTCCACGGTCGAAGTATCATCCATCCCCGAAAATTTAGTGAAATCAGGAACTTTATACCGATGGGGGAACGGCAATAGGTCATATGTAGGTGGGTATGGTGTTCTGTAGGTATAAGTTTGCATTTTCGGCTTCAAGCCGAATTGTTCTTGCATTACCTCCGCAATTCGTGCCGACCAATCTGGTTGTTGCTGGTGAACTGTTGGCTGAGGTATCGGCACATGCTGGTAGATCGGAGGCTGAATAAAAGGAGACTGATGAAAAGGTGGAATCTGAGTGTAAGCCGGCTGTGTAGTAAAAGTTGGTTGTTTGAATGAACCACTCGTTTCATCATATAGCATGAGCTCTGCTGTCTTGTTGACCTCCGGAGCGACAGGCTGGTATGGTGGTATGGTTGGCCAAATGGCCGCCTGGGAGAATGCCTGGAACGGAGGGTTTCCTTGACTGGCCGATTGATTCAGACCGGCCGTGGTTGAAGGTGCCCCCCAGGGTGATGGGCTGACTGGAGGGAAGGGTGCAGAAGACAGCTGGATGGAGCCATATCCCAAAGGAGTTGATGATGCAGAAGCACCGGATCCCCCAACAGAAAATTGAATCGGCTGCGAAACCGAATTTGGATAAGTCTGATTCGGAGGAATCGGCTGAAAATATGTCGGTCCCCTGTATCCTTGAGGTATGCCCCCGGCGAAGGAATTGACGACGGCGTTATGCACCATGTTTGAAAGCACCGGGGACTGGTCGATGAAGGCGTGATGAATAGATTGTTGAATCATATCGGACATTTTATCCGAATCCTCAGAAATTGTGATCTGACGGGGAGCAGGGAAAGGAGTCTTCTTAATGGTCTCCCCGCTTCTGGAGCGACTGAAAGACTTCAGGCAAGCTTTCCAGAATTGTTCCATATACTTGTCCAGATCTTCCTTCTGGTCATCCTTCAGATCTGCTTCCGTCACCTCGATGACGTTATCTTCGGAGACTTCAGCAGCTTTCAACATGACAGCGGTTGTATCTGTCCCACTGGGCGTGCCAAAAGTGTGTTGGCGCTAGAAATCGATCAACCGAATCCCAGCGACCGACACACGACCCGGGAGAATCTGCTTAGCTCCTGTTCGGGTGAATGCCCTGGTGCGGTTCACGCGGCGTGCCAGCCAATCTGACCTGTTGATTGGCAAGGAAGAATACGTGTCAGGTTCAGAAATCTCGATCGGCTATGTTCTGATTTCGAGAGAATTTATCAGCGAATCGGCCGATTTACTGTAATGATGAAATCGGCTATAAGACAGCCCGATCTCTGTAGCCTTGTAGACAGGAAACTGCTAAAGTAATCGGTACAAAGCTATGATAGCAACACTAGGAACAGATCTAATCGGCAATAGACGAATTTGATAGCAAAATATGGAAAGAGCCGAGACTATCGATTCCTAGCTGGATAACTGGTGATAAAGACTAGAAAAACAGGTAAAACCTATGAATCTAGTAAATATCGATAACTAGTGAATAAATCTAAACGAAACAACAGCGATACGCCAGAAGTTAAAGCTTAGATATTACTCGATAAACGGAACTTACAGAATCGGCCGGAGATCAAGATGATGCAGCCCTACCAACCCGCACGAACTCGTGAGAAAAGAAAAGTAGTGGCGAAGTCGCCTGCTCGAAGGTAAGTACGAAGAAAAAGTAGCTTGTTGTATTGATTGGTTGATGATCACAGATTTACAAAGGTAGCTATTTATAGCCCCGTACAGATAACTTCTTAACCGACTAGAATCCTATCTCTAATTCAAACAGAAAACGAATATCTACAAGCACAATTCGTGCTAGGTTAGTTACTCCACGCTTCGTGGGCTGACCTCCACCTTATCCTTCCATCCCTTTCCAAGCCCATACAGGCCCAATTAGTCCACCCTCCTAATCGGCCGATTCCTTATCGGCAAAAGATTACCGATTGGGATTCTGGTGCATTCGACCTAAAGCGAGACAAAAGTCACCGGCCGATCCCGCACTATAGCACCATTTGGCCGATCCCCAACTGTGCTTCTCCGATCCCCTTTCTTCTTGGCGCCGATTCTACTAGTGACGAAATCTGGCGTCAACAGCTATATTTTGGTATATGACCACTCGTTGGATAGGTAAATCCATGAAGAAGAGGTAGCAGCAAGGTGATGAGAATAAGACGGAGGAGATGAAGATGATAACAATGAAGAGAAGCTTGGGCAATGCTTTCATCAAGCGTACATGATCAAATTTAGAAGCTCCGGATGAAATAAAAATCTCCAGAGCATTGAAGCATGAAGACACAAGCAGGCAACACGCAACACATGGAGATGTTAGAAGCGAACCACGAAGGATTACAAAAGATGACATCAAGCTGCATGGACACTTTTGATTCTCACACAAAGGACCATGGCTTCACATGAACATGAGCAAGGTGAGGAGTCTAGCTATATAACTATAACTAAAGCGCTTCATGGGAGGCAATCTGTCTTTTTTCTTTTTTATTTACATTAAGATGACTGTCTATATTGTGCTCTTCAATCAAAACCATCAAGTAATATTGTACCATTGCTCTAACAAATTTTGCAACAACATGTTGTATGCTTTAAATAATACTTAGGGAGCACTTTGTTATTTGATCTTAGAAAACTTATAGACCCTTTTTGTGTGATGTTAGTGTTTAGAGTCTTTTTTTTGTCTCTTTAGAGAGAAATATAAAGTATGGCACCACCCTTCGATTGTAATTTGTGGCTAGTTAATTTAGGCTAACTTTTATTTTGTTTTAGACCACCTCCGTACCATGTCATATCATTTGGTTTATCCACCTCATGTTGCACTGCATTTGCATGTTGTTTTCATCAAAACCTTTTGCACCTAAACCTTCCTATTGTTGACGGCAGTTAGCGCGCCAATTTGTGAACAGTAAACGCATGGATAATCGTAGCTTTTCCTTTAGTATTCGATCCAAAGTTTATCAATCTATGGATCGGTAGTGAACTAACTAGGGTTTTCTATCTAGCTATCGCATCCATATATATGTATATATTGGTAGCGAACTAACTAGGGTTTTCTATCTAGCTATCGCATCCATATGTGTGTGTGTATATAGATATAGATAGATAGATAGATAGATAGATAGATAGATAGATAGGGAGAGTATACTCTACGGCCGACCATAGAATAGCTTATTTTATGGCCAGCCATCCAACGCACTAGAATAGTTACAATAACTTGAATGGTTTTAGACAACAATGTAGTCGACTTATTAGAATTGTCCATTCTTGTATGTCATAATTTACTATAAATTGAATGTACCATAATTTGGACTAGGAGTTACCACAATTATTTAGTGTCAAGATGCTTTTTTTGGTAAATTATTGTACAATCGATTTATAGTAAATTACAACATACAAGAATGGACATATCAATTCTAGTAAGTCGACTACATTGTTGTCGAAAACCATTCAAGTTATTGTAACCATTCTAGTGCGTTGTGTGTATATATATATATATTATTCGATTTAGTGACCGGCAATCCACTAGGGGGTTACCCAGGTGGTAGATTTGTAGGCGGGGGAGATTGTAAGACCAAGAACTCGAATGGTAACACAGGGGCGCAAGGTTTAGACATGTTCGGGCCTCCGGAGAGTAATACGCTACGTCCTGTGTTCTGGTGGATTGTATAGCTGATCGCAAGTGCGAAGAGTTAATGTTGGGTTGAGTTGAGGTGGGATGATTTGAGGTGAGTTGCCTTCGGGGGGTACCCCTGGCCGCCTTATATAGGGTGACGACCAAGGGTTACAATTGGATAAGATCTAATCCTAGTTGGTTGTTACAGGAAAAGCAATCTGAGTCGATTTACAATAAGTATCCCATGATATCCGGGTTGAATTGAGTTGCCTAGCCTCCTAGCTTGTGCTCCACGCATCTTCATGCCTTGGCCCACACGGCATGGTCGGGTGGGCCCACCTGTCAGGGCTGACCAGTATCCTGGTCAATGGGGACATGTGGGTACCCTTATTACTCAAGCCCCCGAGCAATGTGGAGTCAAACAGGAGCTTGTCGGATGCACAACAAAACTTGTAATGTACTCGGCTAAAGTTGCGGTGTCGTCATAGTGATGGACAGACTGCGCGTTGCTCAAAAAAGAATGAAAAATTGAAGCTTCCACAAGCGTATGACCAAAGGCGCATGGCTGTGCGACTGCCAAGCTCGGGATGTCTGGCATCCTATAGATCGAAGGGAAGCATATGGAGGGCATCGCAAGACGCACTCCATATGGAGTAGCTCCCGAGCATTGAAGCGATTAAAGTAATCGGTCCAATAGTCTTGAATCTGATGTATTATCTCCGTCATAAAAGCGATCCAAATATAGGGTCCAGCCCTCGAGCGCAAGAACTTGTAGAGCCGTAGAGGCTCGCCGACTTCAAATAGGCACCTAGTCCCCAAGCGCGAGGACTGGTAGATCCGCCAAGGCACGGTGACCTAAAATAGGCACCCAGCCCCCGAGCGCAAAGACTGGTGGAGCCGAGGAGGCACGCTGACCTGAAGTATGTGACCAACCCCCGAGCGCGAGGACTGACGGAGCCAAGGAGGCACGCTGACCTGAAGTACGTGACCAGCCCCCGAGCGCGAGGACTGATGGAGCTAAGGAGCCAAGATTCACTCTACACGTTGAATGGACCACACTTGCTAATTAACCCTCTCGCGTTTTCATCATCGCTTCGCGCAAAAGGTTGCAAGCGGAGTTACTAGCTTCCTCAAATCAACTATTTAAGCTGGTTCAACTTCCTCTCCATTTCCGGTTTGGGACTATCTCCCGATGCTATAGTGTTTTTCGTCGCTACAATAGCCACATGCTACAGTACACGAATCTGGCCTAGCCCGGTTGGCCCACGGGCTGGGATGTCACAGCCTGCGGATGGTGGGCCCCGCTCTTTGGTCGGGATGAATTAGCCATACGACCCATCGTAGGTCTGTGGTCCAGGTCTCAACCTCCCATTTGTTGATACGGGCTTTTCTGCGGGTTGGATCTGCTCGACTCGAGTCGAGTTTGCCGCCTGTGGCACATACTATTGGTGGGCCCGATCGTATTCTTGTTGAATCCTGGGGGTCCTCATGGTACAGGACCTCATCAAAGTCCTAGACAACTGCATGGCCCCAGCTCATCGAGGTGGCATCCCTCAAGCTCTCCCGCTTCTTTGTTGTGAATTCATGAATGAATTATTGGATGTCGAAATACATCATAAGAGGGGGATATTTATACCCTTAGGAGGCCCTCTAAGTAAGTGGGGAATAAATCCATCTAAATTGAGAACATTTGGGTGCCAAAGGGGCCATGCTGATCCACATGGGCCTCCATGCTGATCCGCGTGGCCCAAATGTTCATGCCATAGATATTTTCAAGCTGATCAATTTGGACGCCAAATTTGCCTCAATTGGAGACTTGGAGTCGAGATGTGAATGTTCATGTCCAAAGTTGAATGAGTTTGCCAAGCACAATACATAAAAATAGAACAATGAGTTTCATTGCACACTAAAAAACCTTCTTCACCTGCACCGTTGCTTCAGCTCTCACATCTTCAACTTCATTTCCCATATATGTTGTCTCACCTCAAACATTTGTTGCCTCATCTAAACAGTCCCATCCACTCCATCTGCCACAACTTCATGTTCTTCAGGTATTTGGAAATTATGCACATGTGTCGTCATTCTGAGACAAACATTGCAAAATCAGAAAATGGACCAAATCAAGAACAAACACATCCACCATTCAATTGAAACAAACTAACCTAAAAGTTATTAGGACACTTGTAGAACATCCAATTCAATGACTCCTTTTTCACAGAAATCGGGCATTAAGGGCAGTCAACGAGAGGTAAGGCTCAGCTGAGCCCTGCTCCTGCTTGCCGACGGTGAGGCCTTCATTAGGCTGTCGCCAATTCCCAGGGCTGGGAACTTGAAGGTGAAATGCAAGGGAGTACCTGCAGAGCTGAGCTGAGAAAGGGAGGGAGTGGCCGGCACCCACCGCCGCTATTAGTCGCCTGAACTCAACACGGCTGGATCTGCAGATCATACACGTCCATTTGGCGCATAAGTGGCAATATGCAAATACGAGCTCGTGCAGGTGGGTCTAAGGCCGTGACGATCATAGAAAATATCCAAATATACAAAATTTAATACTCCGTAACAGTCATCCAAACTTACATAGCTGCAATCGCACGAATCCAATTAACCTTAGGTCATAAAGGGGTGAATACGACCTTTTCCAACTCTGAACGAGGCAGACGAGAATGATATGGGACTTCTTGAGTTCATGCTGTTCCTTCCCCAATTCCGTCGAATTCTATTCAATTCCCACCTCTATCCATCCAAATCCTCTAGTTAAGCTCGGCTGACGCGGAATCGCACTCGCAGCACCCGAGCAACTGTGGCGGAGCCATGGAGGACCGGCTGAGCAGCCTCCCCGACGACCTCCTCCACTCCATCCTCTGCGGCCTCCCGCTCAAGCACGCCGCCCGCACCAGCGCCCTCTCCCGGCGGTGGGTGCCCCAGTGGATCCGCGCACTCGCCGCCTCCCCTGTTCTCGACTTCACCGACTGGGACTTTGCCCGCGGCCAGCCGCCGGCGCGGCCTGCGGCCACGGTGGATCGATGCCTCCGGCTCCATGCCGAGCATGGCACGCCGCTCCACGTGTTCCATGTGGCGCTGGTGTCCGTGTCCCCATCGGGGCCGGGCGACGGCGCGTTCGGGCGGGACGTCGTCTGGTGGATCGCGGCCGCCGTGGCGTGGGGCGCCAGGGAGGTGGAGGTGGACCTGACGACGTCGCAGGAGGAGGACGCGGTCCCGCACGCCGACCACGGAAGCGCGGCGTTCCTGGAGCTCCCCGCCGACTTGTTCCGGGCCAGGAACTATCTGATGCAGGGTAAAGATGAGATCAGGGAGCAATCCAAAACATAATTTGGGGTGTTTGGATACACCGTGCTAAACTTTAGCACCTGTCACATCGGATATTTGATAATTACAAAACTAATTGCACAGATGAAGTATAATTCGCGAGACGAATCTATTAAGCCTAATTAGTCCATAACTTGACAATATGGTGCTACAGTAACCATTTGCTAATGATGGATTAATTAGCCTTGATAGATTCGTCTTGCGAATTAGACTCTATCTGTGCAATTAGTTTTATAATTAGCTCATGTTTAGTCCTTATAATTAACATCCGAACATCCGACGTGACCCTGCTAAATTTTAGCACATCGTATCCAAACACCCGATGCTCATAAAATGTTGAATTAGCCTGTTCAAAATATCAAGTCATGATTCGTCGATTGTTGAATAAGTTGTTAGAAAATGTTGAAGTACACATCTATTATTAGGGGGACAATCTAGGCGAGGTTTGGATGGAGAAGTATTGATCCCCACGAAATGTATGCACACTCACCCGCTTTACCTCTATAGACATAAAAAGAGGCTTTCGTAAGCTGTGTTCCACTGTAATGCTCATAAATATTGAAGGCAAACAAAGTTCTTTTTACATAATTTGGTAGAACCAAACCAATATCTAGGCATTATTTATAGCTTGTTGTACAAATGCATAGCACAAATAAAATTATAAGACTAGATTTTAAAGTGGTGGCATAAGCTTCACATTCGCTAAACAAGAAGATTCCAACAAACAAAAGGCAAGGTTACTTTGATCCTTCTCTGTATTTTTAAAGGTTAAACCCCCCTTATATGAAAAAACATTCTCAAATATTTTCCATGCTTGATAGAAATAATAAAAAATGATTTTAAGTTTCTCTGATTCATTTGCTCCAAACATCGTTTGTGGACGACAGGACGAGATTGGGTAGAAATCCCAACATTTTCTTTTCGACATCCTCTGGCCCCTGCGGCACTGCTCGTATGAGCCTACCGCACTACGCTGTGTGTGTGTGCAGTGCACGGCCCTTTTGGAGGCCACGCCAACTTGGCGCGCGCCGATTGGGCGGCGGATGAGGCGCGTGTGAGCCACACGGCGCCAGGCTGCGCCCCCCTCCGCCGCACAACCTCACCGTCCTCTCCATTCTTAAGCCACACCCTACCCCCACCGCCGTCTCCTCGCGTTCGCGTCCGACCGGCCACCACCTTGCTCCTGCAGTCCCGCCGCGGCAATGGCTGCGGCGGCCTCGCCGGCAGCGTGCGCGCGGGCGTCGGCGTCCGGCGCCCGCGCGGGGGGCCGCCTCGCCGGCCGCACCGCCGCCCTCCCGCCGGACGGGCGCGGCGACGGCGCTGCATCCTACAAGGAGCTCGGTAAGTCAGCCACTCGCACCTTGATGCACTTCCCATTAGGCTGTGGGTCGAAGGGTTTGAAATTTTGTTATGCGCATCGTCGGTGTACAATGCGGGTCAATTGGATAAACGGAGAGAGAAGAAAGGGTAACAAAATTCCTCTTTGAGAAAGGAGAAAGGGTAGCAAAATAGCTAATTTGTTGGGTAAAGAGATTGTTGAGGTACATAACAGTAGCCCTTTGTAAATAAAGTCCTATTTCATCTGATTTCCTGGTAAAGAGCAGTCCTGAATATACATAGAACACAATTTTTTCTTTTGGCATCAAGGTTCAGTGGTTGGGACAACATTACACTGAGCCATGCTGCAGAAAGTAGTGTTCTTTAAACCGAAAAGCTCAAATTCTAAATACTATGTTTGCTTGTTGTTTTAAGGTCTTTACTCCTTGAAAAAGAGGATTGAAGATGCAGTTGTTCGGGTTGAAATGACCGCATCCAGTGCTCTTGAGTTGGAGGAAGCACGGAGAATTAAACAGGAAGAAGTACTGCGGAAGCGTAATTTGTGGGATAATCCTGCTAAGTCACATGAGACGCTCTCTGCTCTGGCTGATGCCATCAGGGTGGTCGACCATCTAAAAGATCTTTGCTTCAAGGTGCCTTCTATACAAAAGTTTCTGTTAAACAAACAGTTTTTGTTGTCAAGTTGCGAACATACAAAATATGCTTTCTATAGGCTTGTGAATATAAGCTAGACCATGTATACTCCATCACATCCCTTTGCTAACTAGTGTATATTTACAATTTCACTTCTTTTGTCTTAATTCTATGCATAGAAACTACGGTAGTAATTTGCAATTTTGTTTTCTAGCTAGTGATTGTTGAATATACTTTGCAGGCTGAAGAGGCAAAGTTAATAAGTCAACTATCGGAGATGGATGCCATAAATGGTGAGCTATTTAAGCAAGCATACAAATCCTCAGTAGATGCTAGCGAGTATCTAGATCGCTACCAGATGCACAAGCTTCTTAAGGGTCCGTATGACAAGGAGGGAGCTTGTATTATGGTTACTGCAGTATCAGACGGTGTTGCTTCTGAGGTAAGTTGATCGGTATGTGTATTATTGGTCGAAGGTTAATGATAAAAATATAATAAATGCTGATGTAGCTTTAGTGATAATTTCCCCTTGCTACTTTGAATGCATATCTTACCCTTGTTTGCTCTTACAAATTAGTCTTCGACAGTATTCTGCTGAAGTCCACCTAAGAAATTAAGCTAATGAGAGGTTGCTTCATTTTGTAAAAAATTCTTCCAGATATGTGAATAACCTAGAGCAGTCTCATACTACTACATATAAGTTGATATTTTATTATAATGTGGGCAACTTCAGCCTTTTGAAATTCTGATATTTACTTTTGAAATAAAATTTGATATTTTACTGTTGCAGCTATGGGCAGCGAAGGTCTTTTGCATGTATACAAGTTGGGCACGGAAGCAAGGTTGCAAGGTTGGGTTGATTGAGAAGGTTCCTTCAAAGAATGGCCATGTCCGGTCTGCAGCAATGGAGATTGAATCAGAGTATATGTTTGGCATCCTTTCTGGAGAAAAAGGAATGCATCGAATGACATACTCTTCCCTTGAAAATTCTGACACTTGTCAGGTGATTATGCTTTCTGTTTTTGTTTGTTAGTTTTATCAGAAATCATCAGGGACTGTTGAGTGCAAAGTTTAGATTATATACATGTCTTATCCATGCAATTATCACAAAGCACATATAAGTTTTTTAAAAAAACAAAGCACATAGATTCTCTACTAATATTTAACCAATAGATTGCTCAAGTTATGGAAAGTAATGCTCGAGCCTAACAATTTCATAATTGTTACTGTAGTGTTGACTGTGCACAGCTGTATCATGGTCAAACAATTCTATCTTCCATATGCTGCTATTTATTAGAATGACTAACCCAAAATTTACCAAAGCTTGCAGGCCTTATCAGCTAGAGTCGACGTAATTCCCCTGTTCTTGGATAGACCAATTAATCTGCACTTGGATGACAATGATATAGAGATCGCCCCCACACCTTGTGAATATAAGAAGCGTGATAGCAGAAATTGTGCTGCTGTCAGGGTTGTACACAAACCAAGTGGAGTCACTGCTGAAAGTTCAGGTACTGAACAAAAGCCTACTGCATATGCAAATGTGAATTGGCATGCAACTGTGAATTGTTACTGGAATTTAACAAGTTAGCCTTCAACAGGTGAGAGAAGCTACTTTGCAAACAAGCTAAAAGCTACGAGTAGGTTGAAAGCAAAGCTCCTCTTAATAGCTAGAGAATTGGGAGTATTAGACATGAAGATGATCACCAAACAGGCTATAGAGGACAAGTGCAAGCGTGAAACGCGAAGGTACACATTTGGGCCTCAGAAGCTGGTTCATGATCTCAACACAGGCATCCAGTTATCAGATTTGAACTTGGTTCTGGAAGGTGATATAGAGCAATTCATCAGAGGCCGTATTATCGCCAGGCAATGATGATACACCTCACTGATTGACTGATTATGTTCCCACATCGCGATCTTGTACATTTATTTCTTTTCTGATACATACCACACCACATCAAAAGATGACCTCTGTAAAATGTATCACAATTCAAGCCAAAAGGCATGACACCAGGTATACAAAACACCATCTGCCCCAAGTACGACTAAATTTGTGGTTGTAGGACCAGCTAGAAGTAAAATTTGGTGGGAGAAATCTCAGGACGGCTGGCCCGGCCCCTCCGCCTCAGCTCAGCGGCATGTCTTTCGTGCTGAATGCAAAGAAACACAAGTCAAGTACTGTGAACTGATGGATGAACATTGGTTGTATTGAAGGGATCAGAAGGACTCGCCCATGGATTGAAGGGCCCACATCCTAATTTTTTACCGAGCAAATGCACGAGACATTTCGTGGGTGAATGACCATGGACTACTATGCCATAAATGATTTGCACAAGCACCTTGACTTTTGGGCACTAGTGGGCATGATTGCTACCAACTAGCACAAAGGGTCTAGTGGCTAGTGGCCACCCCGTTAAAACCCGTCACTACAATGCATTTGTGCTGGCGAGTGTTTAAGTCACCACAAATGCATTTCATTTATATTGATGGGAGGGCTAAATGTTTATAACTAGCCAAAAACTTAATCGTACATATCTCAATATATTTTTAACATGTACTATTAGACTATGTATATGCAGTTGTGTCGGAGTTTCAAATTTTTTGAAATGATTTACAATTTTCTAAGATTTAAATGATTATAACCATGTTTATTGATATTTGAACTAAAATTTTTACAAATAAGATTACAAATTGCAGAAAAATGACAATAAGGAAACATGTCCCATTTTAGCTCAAATTATGAAAGTACATGGAAATTTTACAAGTTTGTTAATATATTTATCACTTATATTGCAACTTTTGGTAAAAAATTCTAATAATATCTAAATATGGTCCGAAAAATTGTATAAATTGGTATGGAGTCATTTTGTGAGTTCACAACCTTGACATAAAAGTTTCAATATATTTTACAAAAATTCTCAAATGTATACTTCACTAACAATATTTCATATAACTCAAGTCCCACTTTAAGCTTGTCAACTAACTTAGCACAAACAATTATCATATATATATATATATATATTCTAATATAATTTTTACAAGGTTTTCATAGGCATTATACAAAAGTAAGACATTTGTTGACAATCCATATGCATGTTGATATTATACGTACCTAAGTTATATTACTAACTTTTGTCATATCCTTAAAGCACGTACAACAGGGGATCCCACAATTCAAACAGGACAAAAAGCTATGAAAATAATATATATCATAAATATGTAAGAATATAAACACTTTGTTTTTTCATATTGCAGCACTTGTCATGAATAACAACTCATTACTATATCATTTTTATATTTGTTTGCAGTGCCACAAGCAACCTCCCGGCTCTGTGGTACGTGGATATTACGTGTGTGAGTTACTTAGAACTAATGGGAGGGTACCGCACGAACTCCGAAGATGTAAGTCTCATATACATCCTACCATGTACTAACTACATAATTAATTATCCATGACACGTGTTGCAGGGACCCCTTCTGAAAGTTTAATATTTCAAGCAATAAAAGATATATAATTAAATAAGATTTCACCTTAACACAGCGATGATAAGCACATGTGCCCATCCACTAACTGAATGGTTGAAACACCCGGGGGCCTAAACCTGCACAATGAAAGTAAGGCTGAGTACACTTATATTTGGTACTCAGTAAGTCTCAACATTTACTAAGTAATTATATGCATTTCAGGAGGTGGACAAGGAGTATGGTTTATAGGTATAATCTATGCCTAAAGCATCTCACACATGCAAAGTGAATTTAGAAAGGTGAGTTTAAAACCCACTTTCTTTTTTCCCAAATAGTCAAAACCATTTTAGAAATAAAACCTGCATAAAATGCCAGCATATGTGTTGCATATGGTTGCTCTAGAAATATTTTCTCCATAATACTCTTCCTGGAATAATATTTGAATTTTATTCAAATATTAATTTCGTCCAAATCCTATTCTAAATTCCCTCTCAATATTAACCAAGTCCTAACCCTTGACTTTATGCCAAACTCATTCATCATCATGTCGTTTAAATATTCATCTCTGAAGTTCATTAATCTCAAACTCCATTCGAATCCCATCCAAACCCTATGCCAAACCTTTGATTTCACCTAAGCTAAGCCCTCACTTCAAACTTGGTTCAAATTTGAAACCTATTTCAAATTTGGACATAAACCCATTCCCAAAATAAATAGAAACCATTCTAAACCAATAGCAGGCCGCCAACCCCTAATCCAGCCCTCTTACACTTCCAGCCCAGCCAGCTACCCTTCCTCCCGCCTCGGCCCGCTCGCAACTAATGGCCCAGCTGGGCTGGCCTGCTCTCTCGCACCTGCCAGCTCCTCCAACCCACATGGCCCAGCTGGCCCATGTGGCCCGCCTCGTCCGCTCGGCCCAGCACCCCTCTCCTCTTCCTCCTTCCTCACGTAGCGTCGCCGCCGCCGGCGGTCCGCTTCCCCGGCGTCACCGCACCGCGCCGTCGTGCGCCACCTCACCCAGCGTCGCCCCGCAGATGCATCTCCCCCTCCCCTCATCGCCTTAGCCGCCACGGCACCCACCTCCCTCCCTTATCCTCTCCGCCACCTCACCCCAGGCGCCATAAATACCGCTGCCACCCTCTGTCGCACCACCACGCTGGACTCCACAAGGCCAGAGAGGACCCTCCCCTCGCTGCGGATGCACCCTCCCTCGCCATCCTTCATCCCCAAGGAAACCCATCCCCCCTTCCCTATTCTGATCCCCTCTACAAAGTCAACCCCAAATTTTATATCACAAGACACCTTACTTCATGAAGATAATGAAAGTTTAGAACCTTGTTTAGGTGAATGTAGTCGAAATGCAATTTACACTTTAGCAATAATTCATGTTTTGCATCCTACATGTGAAAGCATGGAAAATTGAACTATTGCATTTGCATCTTGTGTAGAAGCGAACCTTGCAGACGGAACCTACGAGTTGATGCCTGTTGCCGAGGAAGTACCTGCCGAGCTACATCACATCGAGGCCGAGCAGGAGATCAGCAAAGCATCCAATGAGCTCCCCACTAACTTAGAATAGGAAGTCAAGCCCCGGAGCATAACCCTGGTTTCTAAAATTATGCACTACTTATGCTAGTTATGTTTATGCATTAAGTTCATAGGAGTTGCTTGAAACCCTAGTTGCATGATTTTAGGTGCCTATGTTTGAATACTAGTATGATAGGTCGAGTAGCTGCAATGCTAAATAGGACCCGGTAAAAGTCGAGTGATTTCCTATCACTCATGAGTTATAGGAGTTGCCTACTTATTTATACTGCAACCATAAGGATGACAGACGGGGCCGGGCTTTGGTTCTGAATAGGTGAATTGCCCCGTCTATCTAGGAAAAATATACTAAGGTCAAGATGTGTTTAGAGCTGTGGTCAAGTGTTTGAAAGTACTAAGCTCATACCTAGTATGGGATAGGGAAGCCTAGTACCTGATTTGTCCGGCACGTGGGCATACTCCCCACTCTCTTTGAAACTGGGTTCCCCTACTGCAGCATGTGGGTACAAGTGCAGTCATGGTACGACGTCGTTCCGGGATCATGGGGCCTTATATCCAAGGAACGTGGGCCCTGGCCACATGTGGAGGATTGATGGGGATGGCTGACATGTGTGAACCTGGTGTGGTATGCATATGTCGTGGGTTTAGGTTCACCATGCAAGGTTCAGAAACTCGATTTGAATTATCTGCCGCTCACAGTTTGATACTGCTTGACCGCACTTTTGCATTGTGTAAGAAGTGGAACAAAGGATGACGATTAATACTGATGCTTGATTAAATTGCTTGATCACATGCTTGGTTAGAATAGGTGCTTACCTAGAATGGTTAATCAACTAGAACTTGATGCTAAAATTTGAAAGTAAGGACCTACTTTAGATGCTTTTGGCAAAACAAACCCCTCAGCCAAAAATCCTTGCATGTCTAAGAGTCGGTGGAGTAGTTACCACCTGACGGGTAAGCCTTGTTGAGTATTAGTATACTCAGCCTTGCTTGTGGCTTGTTTTTCAGGTGTGGTTGCTGGTGTTGACTTGTTTGGGACCCATCCTCGGTCGATGAGGATCGTGGTGCTTGATATCATGGCAGGCTTCACCATGGTATTTTGTATCAACGTTAGACTATCGTTTACTTTTTCGCTGCTTTTGAACTCTGAACTCTACCTTTATGCTTTTGAACTCTTGGTTTGTAACAACTCAATGTGGGACCTGTAATAATTATCTAGATTATTGTAATCTCTGGACTTGTCTTCGTGCGAGTATGCTTTGTTTCGATCCGAGACAAGTGGTTTTATCAGGTGAAACTCGATAGACTGCCATTTTAACTTGATTAAAGTGTCGGTTCACATATAAGGCAACGTTGAGTACACTTTAGCCAAGTTAATGTGGGCATTTCCGCCACAACTAGAGAGCTAGGGGATAGACACGTCAGATGGAGTTGGGCAAGGTCATGCGAATCAAAAATCGAGGCTAGAGGTTGCTCGACGAACTCACTTTGGCCACTGGGGTGGAGCTTGAGCAAGATGACCAAAGCTGGGCATGGGAATAGGTTTGGATGGCTCTCTAGTATTTTTGGGAATTTTCCGGGAATTTTCGGAAGGGGACTAGGTGATACGCGAATTTTTGCGTACACCAGAAAGGGTTTTTCTATTATGTGTGGGCTAGATAGTTTGGACAAGGACTCATATGAAGTGAACAGTGAGAAATGAGGGTATGAATAGGTTTGTAATATTTTGTAGTATTTTTGGAGAAATTTTGGAAATTTTTGGAAGCGTGGAAGGTCTCTAAGTAAAATTTGGTGTGCAGTCGTTGGGTGCGTGTAGCAAAAATGGGCTGGTGTGATGGGGTTGGGGTCTTGTTTGGAGTTCCAGTCATGAAGTTAGGGATGATTCAAGATTTTACTCATGGTTGCTACAGTACTTGCGGGCTACAATAGCCGAAGCTGTCTTCTATCAGGTTTTGTGACCGAGTCATGTTCTGCTTTCTTTTCTTTCACATTTTTCCCTAGCTGGCCACCTATATTTTCAAAACCCTATACCCCTACGCCTCCTTCCCCAGTGCCGCCACCTCCCTTTGCCATGCTCTAGAGGGAGGAGAGAGGGAAAGCAAGAGAAGAAAGAAGAGAGGGAAATTAGGGTACGCCACCGTCTGCCGTTGTCGTTCCTCTCCAGAAATTGGTGCAATCGACAGGGCTGCCATGAAGTTCGTCGCTAGGGAGAGGAAAATGACCGGGAGTCATCGTTGGGATCGCCACCGTCGCCGTTGCCCTTGCTGTTTTCATGGGGAAACCCTAGGTGGTGCGCCTTCGGATCATGCTTAGCTCACGTTCTTGGTCTTCAGTGAAGGTAAGTAAACGTAACGATGTGGTCTACATGCTTTAGGGTGTGTTTGGTTGAGCTTTTGAACCTGCTTTTGCTTTTGGAAAAGCCAAAAGCCAACCAAAGGGTCTAAAAGCCACATGTGCTTTTGCCCAAAAGCTACTTTTACTCTAGTACAAAATCAAAAGCACATTCCCCCCTGCTTTCAAGTGCTTTTGGGGGTAAAAAATTACCCACCTGCCACTGGTTATAAAGTGCCGTTTCATTTTCTCGCAGATTTATTTCTCCCCCGCACGCGAAGGAACCGTCTGCTCCTCCCCGCACAGGCACCGTTCCCATCCTCCAGCCGCTCCTGGTGGTTCGCCGCCCGCCGCCCCCGGCCATCAGCCGGCCGTGCGCCGCCCCCGGTCGCTGGCCCCCTGCACCCGGACGTGGACTCCGCCCGTCGCACGCCCCCGAGGTTTGATTCCGTTTTGATCTATTCCATTTTGACTCTGCTCGTCGTGCGCCCGTTCTGATCTGTTCGATACTGGACGCATGAGCACAGAAAGCAGAATTTGTTTGTTTATTGCTTAATAGAATAATGATGGTTCTCATGCCCCTAGTCTGAGTGTTTGGAATCAACAAGTTGATGGTGAGTATCGGTGAAAACATAATCTCACAATCTAGTTGGGAGTATCCTGAACAATGTTCAGAGGTAACAGGATGTCAGGGTCTGCTGTGTTCATGTTTACCAATTTGCTACTGCAAATTTCAGAATTCATAGCAGTTGTTCCGTTCTGGTGTAAGTTATAGCTATAATGATTCATAGCTTCCTTTTGGAAAGTTACAACCCATACGTCTCACTCAAGTGTGTACAAATTTTACCACATAAAGACCCAGGACCTTAGGTGGGCTTGAGACTTAGAATAATTGTATGGGTGACAACTCATATTCTTCTAACAATGATTTATTAAGGATGAAAACTGTGAGATGATAGAATAAGGATGTTGTATATTGCTTGTTTTTCATAGCAATTTGGTTGTAGTTCTTATGATTTATTGATGTCACATTATCTTTCATTAGTCCTATGAATTGAATCAAATAATATTTTTGGTTGGTTGAAGAATGGGTGACAAGGCAGATTGGGTGATGGTTTTTTAAGGCATTTGATTGATGCCTGCAAAGAAGAGATTGAAGCCGGGAATAGGCCATTGGGAATTTTCACTACTGTATGTTGGAAGAATGTTGTTTCCAAGTTTGCAGAAAAATCCGGTGACAGGAGAACAAAAAAACAATTGAAGAACAAGTTAGATCTTCTGAAAAAGAAGTATGTATTCAATGTTTATGGAGTTCAAGAATTGTGCCACTAGTCTTGGATGGGATGAGACAAAACAAACTATTGACTGTTCAGAAGAATGGTGGAACGAACGCCTTGCTGTAAGAACTATATTGTCATTGTAAATATATTTTTCCCATTATTTGTTATGGTGTGCCTTGCTATTTTTTTTTATTTTAGAGATGCAACAATCATGAGAAAGGAATCAAATGCCATCATGTGAAGTTTCGAAAACAAGGATCCAAGTTCCTCGATGATCTGCATATCTTGTTTGGCAAGGCACATGTCAGTGGGTCTTCTGCATCTTGTCCTGGAGATATATCCTCCGATGAGGCAAGTGATGAGGATGTGCATGAGATACCAAAACCTACACAGAAGGATATGACAGTGAACCTTGGAAAAAGCAAACGCAAGGGGACCTCCATTGGTGTTGAAGAGAAGGATGAGAAGAGCCCATTCTTTCATTTGTACAAGAACACTTGTTTGAAGATAGAAAATGCTGCAGATAGGATCTCCACAAGTGTTGAAGCATCATCAGCTACTCCAACCAATTTAGTTCCTACCATTGTAGAGACTATGAAGATGGTGAAAGAATGTGGGGTGCAAGAAGGAACTGCTCTAATGTACACCGCTGCCTCCCTAATTGTTAAGTCTGAATTTAGGGAGCTCTTTAGCTCTCTAGAAACAACTAAAGGAAGGCTTGATTTGATTGAGAGGGAGCTACAAAAGGAGATGATGAAGCACCACTGATTTGTTTCCATGTTTGTCAGATTATTTTCTTGTCATATGTGATAACATTTTCCCTATGTTGAACCAAAATTAGATACCCTATGTTGAACCATAATTTGCTTGGGCATGTGAAACATTATTTATCTATTATTGTGTTATATTGAGCTTCTTCATATATTATTGTTGTTGTATTTAATTATTAATGTACTAATGTCTCATGTAGATGGATGATCGATTGGGAGATGTAGCTAAAGAAAGGAAAAAAAGACTACTACTGCTAGTTGAACTTGCACAGCATGCTGGAGCTATTGGAGAAATGGGCAAATTATATACTGAGCAGTATTTGCACAAAAGTGAATACAGGGAAACTTCAGAAACTGGAATTCAATGGGTGATGAAGTGTATGTCACATCGAGGTATTTTTATAAGATGTTTCGAATGAGCATTGAGATTTTTGAGAAACTTCATGACTTGCTAGTCTCTACCTATGGATTGACCTCAAGCAATAATGTTTCATCTATTGAGTCATTGGCGATGTTCTTGTGGATCGTCGGAGGACCACAATCTTTTTCACAAGCTGAAAATCATTTCACACAGTCACTTTGGACAGTTCACATGAAGTTTCATGAAATGTTGAAATGTTTGCGCAAGTTAGCTAATGACAACATTAAGCCGAGAGATCCTAATTTTTCTACAGAGCATCAAAGGGTGAGAGAAGACCGTTTTTGGCCATACTTTAAAGGCGCAATTGGAGCAATAGATGGTTCACATGTTAAAGTGGTAGTGCTAGTGGACAAAGTGATTAACCACACATGCCGTCATGGATATACATCTCAGAATGTGCTAGCTATTTGTGACTTTGACATGAGTTTCACCTTTTCGGTTGCCGGTTGGCCGGGTTCTGCACATGACACACGTATCCTCAATAATGCATTGGCAAATTTTCCTTCATTTCCCGTGCCTCCTAAAGGTATACATGGTTCCTTCATCAAGTTAGCAATACTTGTATTATTATTTACCTTACTAACTTGATTTTGTAGTAAAATATTATCTTGTGGACTCAGGTTACCCAAACCGAATTGGATATCTTGCGCCTTTCAAAAGAAGCACGTTCCATATACCAGAATTTCGGCATCGTTCGGGGCCTCCTCAAGGAAAGTACGAGATGTTCAATTTCTTGCATTCATCTCTTCGTAATGTCATTGAAAGGTCTTTTGGAGTCTTAAAGCAGAAGTGGCGTATTTTGAAGGGCATGCCAAGTTTCTCACCTCGTACTCAGAAGCATATCATTATGGCTTGTCTTGCATTGCATAATTTAATCCGTGACATCAATTTGTGTGATAAAGAGTTTGAGACATGTGATGTTGATGAGGAGTACCTTGTACAACATACAAGTGGCATGAGACAAACACAAGGAGATGAGAGTGACGATGTGGAGAATGAGGAAACCATGAATATCATTCGTACTAGGATAGCTGATGCTTTGGTTAGTGCGAGAGGAGGACAATAATGTTGAGGGATGGCATCATTGTATAATCCTTTTGATGGATATTATTCTATTTATGTGGACCAAACACTTTGATGGATGAAGAACATATAAAATTTATTTTTTTTCCTTTCCAAAATAGTCATTTATATGCGAATTAGTGAACACATTATTTTATTACGAGCATTGCATATAAACACACCCACAAACCTTTAGAGGAATTACAGGTATTTCTTACACAGCCTACAGTTTCACAGCTACTCTAACCAAACGGTCTTCTACTTTTTCCACAACTGCTTTTCCATAGCCCACAGTTCACAGCAGCTTTTTCAAAAGCCACAACCCAACCAAACACACCCTTAACTTTGTTGTTTGAATTGCTTCCATTTAATTTCAGTACCTCACACTAGCAAGATAAATCTGAAATTTGTCTTTATATTGAAATATCTTCTTCATCTTTAGGCTTTACTTTTGAAGTTAAGAATTTTGAGGTATATGAAGTTCATGCATTGCAATCTTGCATTTGCATTCTCATGTTATTTTATTATCTCTCGACATATTAGATGGGTGGGTCATTGTGTGCCTTGTCCCATGTAGTGGAGTGGTGACGTTTCAGCTTGACCTCTGGTTTATGTTCTTTGCCTATAGAGTAGAGGCCATCTTTAGCTTGTCCTAGAGATGTGATGAGAAGATGACTTGAAAAGATTTTTGAGAGATCCCACGAGAGTAAGTGCTTGTTGTTTGGGCCTTAGCGATGCAGTTTGAGGTGTTGGTTTGGATGCTAGAAGTGCCTTGCTTCAAATCGTATAGGCTGTGTGGTTATTTTTGTTTTGTGTTTACAGTGGCCTTAAAGGTTACATTTTATTTTTGCATAGCGGAGTGGTCCATTGTGTTCAGCAACAGGAGTTTCATAATCATACCGAGTCATGATGACATGGAGCATTTGAGAAAAACAAATGGAATGTGATCAATTTAATACGGTGTCATGATCCGTTTGTGAGCGCTAAAGCTTGAAATTTTTATATGTTCATTCCCGAAGGACAAATTCAATGTTGCGAGATTGATCTTAGTGAGCCTTTTCATGCTCCCTTGGCAAGCCTTCCATGCTTAGCATAATTTTGTTTTATTTGGAGACATATGAAGTTAATTCACCTACCCTTAGTGGTGAGCACCATTTAGAGCTTACTTCAAGTCAACAACAAGTGGCATTAGGATGCAGTTCTATGTCAGTGTAAGTCTACCGAGATAGTGGAAAATGACACAATGTTTTTTCTTCTTGTTTGATTGAGCTTTAGTTGGCAGAAGGTCTAATGCGTCATGGCTTAGATGCTGGAGACGCTATTGTGGTGCAAGGATTGTAACCCTTCATGGTTATTAAACTAGGATCCTTTCCTTCCTTTGAAATTGTTCTTGGGTATTGAGAAGAGTTGGGAAAATGAAGCTATTGTTCTTATATCAAGTTTGTTTTAGTTGTAGAGTGGGTACAGTTCTTGTAGTAGTTCCAAGTTTATTGTTAAAATGGATGTTAAAAGAGGAGTGTGACTTGGTTGTTTGTTTTGATTCAAGGTTGACTACACTAGCCGAGCAAAGTGCTTGACAAAGCCGTTGTTATCGCAGTGGGTTGTTCCCTCAGAGGTGTGTGCTCTCAAGTGGTTGAAGCATACATGAGGGGAATTGTATGTGTAGTGTTTTTGTAATATATAGATGCACAAGCAATTCCTTGAGCAATTTGTCTATTGGAAGGTGGTATGAGTGTTTTGGCCTAAGAGCTGAAGGATATTGATGCAAGAAGTTTGTCTTATAGAAGATGTTACCAAATTTTTGCAATAATGTGCTCAAGGTCTAAAAAACTAGTTACAAGTGGAGGTTCTTTGTGACCAAGAATTACATGAGAAAATGTAGCATCGTGTTCTCCACCTTTTTCAATAGTACTTGGCATAGCATTTTCAGCTCGTGCTCAGCCATAGATAGATTAGTCTAATAAGGATGTTGCTCTTAAGTGGATGATCATGAGTCCAATTTTCACACTCTAAAGTTGAGTGTGATTAGTGCCTATATTTTTATTTTTCCTCACAGTGGCAAGTGCTTGCATATGGAGATACCTCCCGTTTGGTCTTAATTGTGAGCTCATCCAAGTTGTAAAAGCAATGGCTTATGCATTATGATATTTGAAGAAATATGAAAGAAATTTGTCCTACCCAAGATCTAGAGTCTGCTATAGTGGATTTTGGCATTGGAGATTTAGAGGCATTATCTCTATGGCAAATTGTGTCACATCTTTGTGGATCATCAAACCAAAGTGTATTCTCGTTCAGAATTAGTTAACTTGAGATAGAGAAGGTGGATTTAATGATTAAGGATTATGATTTGAATATACAGTATCATCCTGGTAATGTGAATGTGGTTGCAGATGCACTTAGTAGGATGTTGTTCCTAAGACTTGTATGCCATTGACTACTGACTTGGACCGTATTAGTATTTCTCTGTGCTATGCTGGTGTTGCCGTGAGGAGACTCAGATGTTGATTCAGTTGTCGTTTCATGAGTGGGTATGTGTGGCACAATTGCAGAATTGCTTGCTTCATGCTGTTCGTAAGCATATATTGAGGCAGGGAAACCCTACAAGTTTAGTATAGAGGAGGATGGTACTAGTTATTTTAGAGGTCATCTTTGTGTGCCGCAAAAAGTTGTAGTAAAGATGGAAATTTTGAGGGAAGCTCATCACACTCCATACATGCTACATCCAGGTGAGACTAAGATGTACCAAGACTTGAAGCAGAGTTTCTGGTGGAAGCGGATGAAGGTTAATATTGCTAAATATGTGGCTTCATGGGGAATTTGTTAGAAGGTGAAGGCTGAGCATCAGAGGCCTGCTAGATTACTAAAACCATTGGGGGTTCCTATTTGGAAATAGGAGAATATTACCATGTTTTTTGTGGTTGGTTTACCTCGTTCCCCTAGAGGTAAAGATGTTAATTGGGTGGTAATTGATAGGTGGACAAAGGTTGCTCGTTTTATTCCCATGGAGACTACTAATTCTGCTTCAGATTTGGTTCCCTCGTATATCAAGGAAGTGGTGAGGTTGCATGGTGTGCCTAAGTCCATTGTTTCGGACTGAGATTTTAAATTTGTATCCATTTTTTGGACTAGCTTGCATTGTGCTTTGGGCACTGGATTGGATCTTAATACCAACTATCACGCTCAGATGGTTGGTCAATCGGAACATACTGTTTAGTTGTTAGAAGACTTGTTGGATTCTTGCGTGCTTTCTAGGAAGGGCAGTTGAGAGGAAGCTTTATTATAATAATAGTTATTAGGCTAGTATTAAGATGGCGTCGTATGAAGCATTGTATGGCTGTAGGTGTACAACCCCACTCTATTGAGATGTTGTTGGGGAAAGTTCTTTTGTTGGTTTGGATTGGGTACAACAGACTCATGATAAGGTACGATAGATCCGTCAGAACTTGTTGACTGCTCAGGGTCGGCAGAAGAACTATGTTGATGTCAAATGGAGGGATTTAGAATTTACAGTTGGAGATGAGGTTCTTTTCAAGGTTTCACCAACAAAAGGTATTGTTTGTTTCGGCACTCAAGGGAAACTCAGTCCGAGGTACATTGGTCCTTATTTGATTACTGTTCGAATTGGATCCTTAGCATATAGATTGAGTTGATGAGTCGTGTGCAGCATGTGTTTCATGTATCTATGCTGAGAAAGTATTTAAAAGATCCACAACAGGAGATGGAAGTTGAGCCAATGATTATTGAGCATGACTTGACTATGGAGTGCCACCCAGTGCGCGTATCGGATTTTTCTGAGTGCGTCACCGGAATAGGACCATCAAGTATGTGAACGTCCTCTAGACTATCAATCGAAGCAAGAAGCCACATGGGAATTGGAGGAGCCCATGCGCCAGAAATATCCGGAGCTCTTCGAGTCTAGTAAGTAATTATTTGTTTACATGTGGTTTTAGTTCACAATTGTGAGTTAGCGATGGTGAATTCAGGGACGAATTCTTTTAAGCATGGGAAAATGTAACACCCAAAATGAGCGAAGGATAAAATATGTTTTTTATGTTGGAATACATAGAGTTGATGGCTGAAAGATGAATTTTAGATATGTCGCTCGGATGGAGGAACGGAGACCATGGTTGCGTAGAGCTTGTCGAATCCATTCCATTTGATCACTCATATGTCTTGTTTGGAGTTCCATGAAGTTAGGGACGGTTCAAGATTTTACTCATGGTTGCTACAGTAACCACGTGGCTACATTACTTGCGGGCTACGGTAGCTGAAGCCGTCTTCTATCAGGTTTTGTGACCGAGTCATGTTATGTTTTCTTTTCTTTCACATTTTTCGCTAGCCAGACACCTATCTTTTCTAAACCTATACCCCTATGCCTCCTTCCCCAGCGCCGCGACCTCCCTTTGCCGTGCTCTAAAGAGAGGGTAGAGGGAAAGCAAGAGAAGAAGGAAGGAAGGGAAATTAGGGTACGCCGCCGTCCGCCGTTGCCGTTCCTCTCCAGAAATTGGTGCAATTGACGGGGCTTCCATGAAGTTCATCGCTACGGAGAGGAAAACAACCGGGAGTCATCATTGGGATCACCACGGTCGTCGTTGCCCTTGCTGTTTTCAAGGGGAAATCCTAGGTGGTGCGCCTTCGGATCATGCTTAGCTCATGTTCTTGGTCTTCAGTGATGGCAAGTAAACATAGCGATGTGGTCTACATGCTTTAACTTTGTTATTTGAATTGCCTCCATTTAATTTTAGTACCTCACACTAGCAAGATAAATCTAAATTTTATCTTTATATTGAAGTATCTTCTTCCACTTGAGGCTTTACTTTTGAAGTTAAGAATTTTGAGGCATATGAAGTTCATGCATTGCAATCTTGCATTTGCATTCTCATGTTGTTTTATGCATACGAAGAAACCATAGCCGGATTGGTGCGGTAAGTACCGGTATAGCAACGCACGTTGAGATATAACAATGTGGTTGCAGCCCTCACCTTCTTTGGGGATGTGTGGGTAGAAGTGAAGTCATGCATTGCATTGCATTGCACCATTCACATATCATTATGAAGTATTGTTGTGAAAGATTTATTCATCTTACTAAAAGATATGTGCTTCTTTTATAATATTGATTCTTAAATTATTGCTTAATATATTATGATTTAAATGACTTGGTTGAAGCAGCTTGCTTGCTGAGATTTTCCATAAACCTCATACGCTTTTTTCCCTTCGCAGGTTCTTGAGTTTGGAGGGTGCTTGGTTGGATGGGAGTAGCAGCACTTGTGCATACACCTCTTCATATATATATATTTTGGACACATATGTTGTAATAAAAATATTTGGTTGTGAAGACTTTGCTTAGCTTATAATCTCTTTTGATCCAGTTTGTAAGATGTCTATCTAGATGTTTCTCTATTTATTTATCTTTGTTGCTGTTTTTTTATGTGTGTGCTTGTAGTACCTCTAGTGTAGTGTGGTAACGCTCCAGAATGTTCCTGCTATTCTGGGGTGTTCCACTGGTCTTGGGTTACTATATTCATAGGGTAGTTCTACTCCGGTACTATCTTTTCCTCCAGTAAGGCTTCCCTATTTAGGGTGGTTGATCTTGCTGGAATGTCTTTATTGTAGTCAGGGTTATATCCATTTGTCTACATTGAATTAGCCGTCTTTTGGACTTTACACTACTAGAAAACCCCCCTTAGCTACGCTATAGTAGTAACGCACGCTAAAAGCGTCTCTACATCAGTATGTAAAGATGCTTTTTGACACAATTTCGAAAACGTGTCAGACTGTTACAACATTAGACACACTTATAGTGTTATTAGTCATATAAAGACATTTTTAACACGCTATTAAAGTCGTCTTAAAATGACACGGAGTTAGACACGCTTTAAAGTGTCATTATCCCCCCTTTAGCTACGTTGTAGTATGTAAAGATACGTTTTGACACGATTTCAAGGACGTATCAAATTGTCACGATATTAGACACGCTTACAACATTAGTAGTCTTATAAAAATATTTTTTAACACACTATTGAAATCATATCAAAATGACATGAAGTTAGACATGCTTTAAAGCGTCATTAACCTCTAGATACATTGTAAAGCGTATCTAGATAATTGTATATAGTCACACAAAGATGCTTTTTAACACAATTCTAAAAGTGTATCAAAATGATACAAATTTAGACATGCTTCCAATTGTGAATAGCATGTAGATACGTCATAAAAGCGTATCACCATCAATAGGCACATAAACCATATATTAAATACTGAATTAAAAAAGGAGAAAAAAGATGATGCATCTGGAGTCCAACGATGACATGTAGGCTTAAAAAGTTCAGAACTAAAATGTTATTAGTATACTTTAAAAAAATGGGAAACAAAAAATTAGTGATGTGCCGAGAATCGAGCTCTAACCTGCACCTTTGAAAACCATACCCAAACCATTGCACTAATGATGTAATTTAATTTGATTGAGAACTAAAATATTATTTGTATTTCTTTGTAAGCCTCGAATAAGGCCGCGACACCGAGGCCCACTTGCTGCTTATGAAGTGGGCCTGCGCACCCTTTTATTCTGGACCGAGGCCGTGCGTGTCCTTACTCTGGCTTGGGCCGTATCCTGGGTCCAGCCCGTGCTCCTCCTTTCTCTGGTTTGGCCCATGGCTCCTAATAAATTTACAGTTCAGTTTCGGCATGGCGCAACCTTCTATTCTGAGCCGAGCTCTCGCTCCTCCTCTCGCTGATTTGGGCCGTGGCTCTTAATAATTGTAAAATAAAAATAGTTAGTATGGATGGGGTTTTGAACCCATAAACAACTTTGATGTAATTTGCCAGCCTCACCACTAGGTAAGAAAAGGAATTTGTTTTTTATCATAAATAATCCACGCAGCCGCTATGTGATGGTGTTGACACCAGATTTTGACACGTGTTTTGAATCGGCGTCAAGGGAGGAAAGGATTGGCCAATGCGGCACGCTAAAAGGCTATAATTGGGAATCGGTCGATTGGTGCTACAGTTGGGAATCGGCCGATTGGTGCTACAGTGTTTCGGGCGATTGGCAGACGGAGTTGGTGGGGGTCGGCCGATTGCAAGGCTGGAGCGACTGGGCCAATATGGGCTTAACGTGGGCTAGAGAAGGAGATTGGCCTGTGGGGGATAATAACCAACTCCGATACGAGTTGTATTTGTAAATATTTGTTATTATTTAAAATTAGAGATAGATCCTAGTCGGTTAGGAAATCAGTTGTAACAGGCTATAAATAGCCATCTCCAGAGATTTGTAAAACAACACATCAATCAATACAAACAATCTACTTTTTCATCATACTTTACTTTCAAGTCGGTGACTTCGCCAATACATATTTTCCTTCACGAGTTCATACGGGTTGGCAGGGCTGCATCGACATGATCTTCGGCCGATTTGTAAGTTTCGTTTACCGAGTAATATCTAAGCTTTAACTTCGGGTTATCGATATTAACTAGAATTATAGGTTTTTTATCTATTGCTCTAGTTTTATCACCAGTTATCCAGCTTGAGAACTGTCGGCTTTATCATTGTTATTCTTATTATCGCATAGCCGATTAGATCTATTTCAAGTGTTGCATCTGTAGCTTTGTTTAGTTTACTCTAGTAGTTTCTTCACAATCGCTACGTGATTATCGGCTGTATTATAGCTGGTCATCTCCATAGCAAATCGGCCGATTCACTGATACGCTTTTCGAGACAGATTGGAATTTTAGCCGATCGAAACCCCTAGAATTTAATACGTTTCTTCCTTGTCAATCAACAGGTCAGATTGACTGGCACGCCGCGTGAATCGCACTAGGGCGATAACCCGAACAGGAGCTAAGCACATTCTCCCGGGTCATGTGTCCGATGCTGAAGATCAATCGGCTGATTTTTAGTGCCAGCACACTTTTGGCACGCCCAGTGGGACCAATACAACATCCAACATGTCGAAAGCTGCCGAAATCTCCAAAGACAACATCATCAAAGTGATAGAAGAAGATCTCAAGGACGACCAGAAAGAAGAATTGGCAAGACACCTAGAAGAATACAGGAAGACATGCTTACAATCTTTCAGTGGTACCAGAAGCGGGGAGACCGTCAAGAAAGCTCCTCTTCCAACTCCCCGCCAGATCACCGTCGCTGAGGACTCGGGGAAGATGTCTGATATGATTCAACAGTCTGTTTACCAAGCTTTCATTGACCAATCCTCAGTGATGACCAACACGGTGTACAATGCCATCATCAGTTCCTTGGTCAGCGGAGTAGCTCAGGGGTATCAGAGACCAGCGTACGCCCCGCCCATAGTAGCTCCAGTCAGAAGCTTACTAGGCACATCTCCCTCGGCTCCTCAGCCGATACCGACACAACATGAAGGATACAACACTTCAATGCCTCTAGGATATAACGGCACGCCATGCTTTCAATCGCAAGCATCGTCCTAGCCTGCTCAGATTTCCTCCGTGCATTCACTGCCCTCAAATTCAGTACCTTGGGGGGCACCAGCAACGGCGGCTGTTTTGGACCAGTCAACCAGTTACAAAAACTCTCCGATCTAGGCTCCATTCCAATCGGCTATCCGGCTGACGGTCCCACAATATCAACCGGCCTCGTCAGAAATTGGCAGGGGGGCAGACACTGCAGAAACACATAGAAGTGCCGGGCCGATGATGCTATACGATGCGACGGCAGATTCTCTACGCCATCAATTGACAACTGCTCAGTCGGCCGCGCAGTTGCAAAATCCGCCACACGCTCTGATCTATCACCCAGCCATTGCACCACCGATCCAGCAACATGTGCTGATTCCTCAACCGGTCATTCATCAGCAGCAGGTGGATTGGACCGCAAGGATAGCGGAAGTGATTCAAGATCAGTTCGGGTTGAAACCAAAGGTGCAAACCTAGACGTACAAGATGCCATACCCGCCTGCTTACGACCTGCTGCCGTTTCCCCATCGGTACAAGGTTCCTGACTTTACCAAGTTTTCGGGGCTGGATGACACTTCAACCGTGGAGCACGTAAATAAGTTCATCATCCAGTGCAGAGAGGCCGCCACACAAGATGCTCTGCGAGTGCAATTGTTTTCGTCGTCCCTATCCGGGTCGGCCTTCCAGTGGTTCACTATGCTACCGCCTAATTCCATTGTTACTTGGGCCGATCTGGAGAAGCAGTTCCATAAGTACTTCTACGCGGGAGTCCACAAGATGAAGCTCTCAGATTTGACCAGCCTCAGGCAGAGGAGCGATGAACCAGTAACCAATTACATGCAGAGGTTCAGGGAGGTCAGAAACAAGTACTACACCCTAGTCCTGACTGACGCTCAACTGGCCGGTATAGCCTTCCAGGGTCTCCTGCCACACATCAAAGAGAAGTACACCTCCTAGGAGTTTGAAAGTTTAAGTCAAATCGTTCACCGACTGGCCGGTCAAGAGGTGCGCTCTTTCGACCAACGGAGGAATTTTCAGAAAAAGGTAGCATACTTGGAGGGATCTGAATCTGAAGAGGAAGCAGAAATCGGCCTAGCAGAATGGGTAAAAGGGAAGAAGCCAATATCATGCCCGTTTGGAAAGAAGGAACCGGAAACATTCGGTTTTGATACCTCAAAGGCCGACAAGATTTTTGACTTACTTCTCCAGGAGGGCCAGATCAAGCTTACACCTTACCATATGATCCCATCGGCCGAGCAGCTCAAAAAGATGAAGTATTGCAAATGGCACAATGCCACGTCTCACGACACAAACGAGTGGAAGATCTTCCGAGGGCAAATACAATCGGCCATTGAGCAAGGCAGACTCAAGTTCGAGATCCCGACAAAGCTAGTAAAGCCAATGAAGATTGATCAGCATCCTTTCCCTACTAACATGGTTGATATGGGAAGAAACGCACTCCAAACCAAGGTGCTGACATCAGAATCGGCTAGAAAAAGCGGCGTCGTGGACCCCAGAAATCAGACTACGGTTGAGGATGTCAAAGGAAAAAGATGGGCTGAAGACGAAGGCGAAGGATCAGAGAGATCACGGAGACCTATCACCTCTCAATTCTTGCTCAACAAGTACCAGCGGCAACAAGAAAGTTCAAGACACCACGAAGAGATGATGCGCCGACACGAAGATCACTGGCGGTGCCCGTTCTTCATCCATTGCTGGGAAAACGACCTTAGGTTACCATCGGCCGATAATTGCCCCAAGTGCAGCGGCCAATATCGAAGCGGTCGCCCATTCAGGAGGTCATGCTCCAGGTCTCGAGGATCAGAGCCGATCAGCAAAAACTGGCGTGAACAAGAGGATTGGCACCTTTCAGTGCATGATCGGCTGGGGGACAGAGTTGACCGGTATGATCAGCCAAGAGGCAGAGTTGAACAGTATGATCGCCCGGGGGGTAGGGTTGACCAGCGCAAACAACTGGGGGGCAGAGCCAGCGTGCATGATCGGCTAGAGGAGATAGCCGATGCTAGGGTGTCAGACGAAAACCCCCTAGGACGAGAACCAGACTGGGAGCGTGTAAAACCGCTGGTCAAATCGGTGAACCCTAGATGATGGCTTGACCAAATCCCAAAAACGAAGAATTCAGCGTCTGCGCCAATGGGAACAACAAGAAGAAGAACTTAGGCAAACGACGGGTAAGAAGGAAGACAAGTCTCGGATCTGGCGCTCCAAAAGAAGAAACAATAAGGAAGACGGCAATCAGGAATTGGCAGCGACGTCAGCATGGTGTTCATCTTGCCGATGGAGTTTATGGCTCCCGCTGATCGGGACAACACGACAGGAATAGAGGAGCAAATGGCACAATTGGCTTTGGAGCCAATGGCAGCCACTTTTGAAAAACCTGAAGACGATAAATGACAACATCTCAAAGCTCTGTTCCTCAAAGGACATGTCAACGGACAGCCAGTCACCAGGCTTCTAGTAGATGGAGGCGCTGCAGTCAATATAATACCGTATGCTATGTTCCGGAAATTGGGCAAAAGCGATGACGATCTAACCAAGACGGACATGATGCTCAAAGACTTCGAAGGCAATGTGTCCCCTGCTCGCGGAGCACTCTGCGTCGAACTCAGTATCGACAGTAAGACCCTACCCACTACTTTCTTTATCATTAATGGCAAAGGGTCCTACAGCATGTTGCTCGGTCGCGATTGGATACACGCGAATTGCTGCGTCCCGTCTACAATGCACCAGTGCCTCGTCCAGTGGGTCAGCGACAACATCGAGATCGTCACCGCCGATTCAGCCTACAATGTTGTTGTGGCTGATGCGCAACAGTGGAGCTGCGAACACGTCAAGTGCATATCTGGCCGAACCTGGGACACCGATTTCCTAAGGGTGTGCAATTTTGGCCTACAGCCGATCCAAGCAGTCAACCCTAAAGAATCAGATTAGATGGATCAATTTGTCCGGGAAGATGGGAAGCTTGGGCACGGATTTACATTGGCCAATTCATTGGAGATGGTAGACCTAGGAGATGGAAATAAGCCGAGGCTGACGTATATTAGTGCTAGTCTAGACCCCGAATACAAGCGTGAATTGACAAGTTTATTAAAAGAGTTTAAAGATTGTTTTGCTTGGGAATATCATGAGATGCCTGGTCTAGGCCAGTCCATTGTCGAACACCGGTTGCCTATAAAACCAGGATATTGGCCGTATCAACAACCCGCACGACGGTGCAACCCTAAAATTCTACATGATATAAAGGCTGAGATTACGAGATTGATTGAAGCAAGATTTATTCGGCAGTGCCGTTACGCCGAGTGGATTTCCAATATTGTACCTGTATACAAGAAAAATGGGAAGCTACGCGTGTGCATTGACTTCAGGAATCTTAATCAGGCTACGCCAATGGATGGGTATCCAATGCCAATGGCCGATGTTTTGATAGACGCAACCGCACAACATAAAGTCATCAGTTTCATGGACGGCAACGCCGGATACAATCAAATATTAATGGCTGAAGAAGACATTTCAAAGACGAGTTTCAGGTGTCCAGGCCACCTCGGTTTGTTCGAGTGGGTAGTAATGACCTTCGGCCTAAAAAATACCAGGGCTACATATCAATGGGCGATGAATTATATTTTCCACAAGCTTATTGGTGTCCTTGTGGAAATCTACATCAACGACATCGTGGTCAAGTCAAAAGGACATCAGGAACATCTGGCCAATTTGCGAGAAGTGTTGTAGTGTACAAGGAAGCATGGATTGAAAATGAACCCAAATAAATGTGCCTTCGGTGTTTTAGTTGGACAATTTATAGGATTCATGGTCCATGAACGCAGGATAGAAGTCAATCGGAAGATTATAGCTACCATCAACAAGGTTGTGACCCTGTAGAACAAAACTGACCTGCAGTCCCTAATCGGCAAGGTCAATTTTATCAGAAGATTGATATTCAACTTGTCCGGGCGTATTCAAGCTTTCACTCCTTTGTTGAAGTTGAAACCCGACCAGGAATTCGTGTGGGGAGAAGAACAGCAAAAAGTGTTGGAAGGCATCAAGCAATATTTGATTTCACCACCAGTGTTGGCCCCACCACAAGCCGACAAACCTTTAGATTATACTTATCGGCCGATAAACAGGCTATCAGATCGGCGCTGGTATAGGAATTCGAAGGAAAGGAACGAGTAATCTATTACGTCAGCAGAAGGCTCTTGGACACCAAAACGAGATATTCCCCGGTAGAACGGCTGTGCCTGTGTCTGCATTTCTCATGTACCAAACTCCAGCACTACCTGCTATCGGTAGAATGCATAGTCGTATGTAAGGATGATGTGGTAAAATACATGCTGTCATTACCAATTTTGAAAGGGAGGATTGGAAAGTGGATCCTAGCTCTGTCAGAGTTTGACCTAAGGTACAAATTGGCCAAAGCTATTAAGGGCCAAGTCATGGCCGATTTCGTGGCCCAGCATTGTGGACCAGAAATCGCTGCCGTTGAACCAGTTCCATGGACTCTATACTTCGATGGTTCTTCGTGTGGGGCCGGATCAGGAATCGGCATCGTTCTCATATCGCCTCAAGGGGCAAGTTATGATTTCTCTCTGCCGATAGAGGCGTCCGTGACCAATAACCAGGCGGAATACCGAGCTGTCCTAAAAGGTATTCAATTATTGAGAGAGATCAAAGCCGACGCGGTGGAGATTTTTGGGGATTCCATGCTCATTGTGGATCAATTGACAGGTAGATCTGAATGCAAAGATGACGTCTTAAGGATTTACTACGAAGATTGCCTCCAACTTTTAAAGGAATTTAAGTCTGCAGTTATTGAGCATATTCCCAGAAATTACAATGAAGAGGCCAATAGGCTTGCCCAACACGCGTCCGGGTATCGGCCGATTCAAGGTGCCATGACTCTGGAGCTTGCAACCGACGATTGGTGAAAGGAGATCGCTGATTACCTAAAAGACCCATCCAGGAAAGTGGATCGATGAGTGCGTTTTCAGGCCACGAAATATGTGTTACTCGAAGATAATTTGTTTTACCGAACGATTGATGGGGTTCTGCTCAAGTGCCTTAGAATGGAAGAAGCAAAGGTTCTGATGGGAGAAATTCACGAAGGCGTGTGCGGGGCTCATCAATCGGCTCACAAAATGAAGTGGATGATCAGGAACAACGGGTATTATTGGCCGACGATGCTCAAAGATTGCTTTAAATACTATAAAGGGTGTCAAGGTTGTCAGAAGTTTGGCAACGTGCAGCGTGCACCAGCCTCGGCTATGAACCCGATAATCAAGCCATGGCCATTTAGAGGTTGTGGAATAGACCTCATCGGACAGATTTATCCTCCATCAAGCAAGGGACATAAGTTCATATTAGTAGCTACTGACTATTTTACCAAGTGGGTGGAGGCAGTTCCCTTAAAGACCGTAACATCAGCCGCTATGGTCGATTTTGTGAGAGATCATATTGTTTATCGGTTCGGTATTCCTCAAACCATCACAACTGATCAGGGGACGATGTTCACTTCAGGAGAGTTTGAAGAGTTCACCACCGATATGGGAATTAAATTATTGAATTCTTCTCCGTATTATGCTCAAGCTAACGGACAGGCCGAATCATCCAATAAGGGGATAACCAAGTTGATCAAGAGGAAGATAGAAGAACAACCCAAGAAGTGGCACACATCCTTAACTGAATCTTTATGGGCCTACACGATGGCCTGCCACGGGGCCACTAAAATACCCCCTCATCAATTGGTGTACGATCACGAGGTAGTATTGCCTTGGGAATTAAGGGCGGGGTCCAGATGCACGTCACTTCAAGACCAGTTGACAGCCGATGATTATTCACTCCTCATGAAAAGAGAGCTCGACGATTTGGCGGGTCAGCGATTGAGATCCCTGATCAGCATCGAAGAGAACAAGAAAAAGGTGGCCAGGTGGTACGACAAGAAGGTCAAGGTCAAGCAATTCTCCCAAGGGGATTTGGTGTGGAAGTTGGTGCTGCCGATAGCGTCTAAAGATCCCAAATTCGGTAAATGGTTGCCTACTTGGGAAGGGCCGTATAGAATCGGCCGATGCGCTCTGGGAAATGCATACATACTAGAAACTATCGAAGGAGAGGAAGTCACAAGAGCTTTAAATGGGAGAGATATTTGAAGAGGTATTACCCTAGCATATGGGTAGATGCGTAGCCGATGATATGGAATGTCGAGACATTGTGGCCGACTCCTATGGGCTCGTATTCATATAGCCGATGCAAAGATAACGTCGCCTTGAGGACGAAACATTTGACTAGTTTGGCTGATTCATTATTCCGTACAGCAATAGGATACATGGCCGACACGGTACAAGTCGCCCTTAGACGAAAAAGTACCAATACATTCATTAACCATATTTCAACTGGGTTTTGTTCTTATTAATCTCTCTCTCTACCCAACCTAGTTCTATTAAGAGGCGGATGCTCTTTTCCTCCAGATCCTCCATGGCGGTTTCAGTAGCAACTTGGCGAGGAAGTTGGTGGTTTCTGTCGAGAGGCGATTGGGATGTCCCTGCCATGGCATCCTCGAGGGTAACCTGACAAGGAAGCGGATGACTCCTCTTGGTTGGCGGCCGCCTGGAACAGTTGGCGTCCATGTGGTCCAGGATCTTCTGGACATGAGCAGGGATATGATCTTTGAGTTCTTCATGATGAGTCCTGATCATATCTCTATCAGCCTGCATCAGCGGTTCGTCAGAGTGCATAACCTCGATGGCTCGTTCCAGGCCAGGACTAAGGCATCTCAGCTGAAAGGCAACAAACAACCACCCATCGTCAGATTGATTGAAATATCGGACGAAGGAACAAAGGGAGAATTCGTACCTGATTGACGGAGAAAGAGGAAGAAGAGGAAGACATCCCGGCACCTAGTCTAAGAGTATGGAAATCAGACTACTTGAGGAGAAGAAGATGGTCGGGGTGTGAATGTCTTTAGAAAGCAATGCCCCCCGTCTCATACTTATAGAAAGAAAACGATGAGGGGTTGGTAAAACACGTCTTGTCAGAGTAAAAGGCTATTAAATGAAAAGCTGCAACAGAGGACGGTCCAAGTTTGAATTCATACGTCAACGGCAAAAGAACATTAAATGTTTGTACAAAGCATTCAGTGTTGTACAATTCACCCGAGGAGGGCATTAACGGCCGCAATCGCATGCTGCTGAACCTGATCTGATCATCGTCGGCCAACCCAGGGACTTCTGGCATGTGACGATGGAGTTTGATTGCTTCATGGGCCAGGTTCTTGCTCTCCTGCTTTAGATCGGCAATGACAGATGGGAGGTCTTGGAGTCTCTTCTCTTCGGCAGCTATGGCCTTGGTCACCTGCTCTATTTCCTTGGCAAGCTCAGCCCTTCGCCGTTTGAGGCGGTCTATGGCGCCAATGATATTCGGGCGAGAGCTTTCGAGGAAGCTGATTTTGTGGTGCACTTCTTGAGCTTGGTGTTTATAGGAGTCCTCCTCTTCACGTGCTTTGACTAATTTGGCACGATCAGCCATGTGTCGTAAAGCTCTGAACACTGGGACCCGCATTGACTCGATATACGCTGCGGGTGCTAGAGCCTCTTTTACCTCTTCTGGGACTCGGCCTCTAATTTCACTGAAGAGCTGCCGAATCGGATTGAACTCAGTTTGGCGCTCTCGAGTTTGGCGCGGACATCATCAGGGATTGAACTCAGTGCAACTTGGCACGAGGCGACCTCCTCATCGTCAGAAAGTGCAACCGCAAAGGAGAAGAGATTGTTGTTGGGGGTATCCTGCTCCTAAGAAAAATAAACAATAAAGAGATGGGTTAGCCGACGGTAATAGGAAATCGGTCGATTTGGGTGTCAAGTTTCTTAGCTCTTTAAAGCGGATTTCTTCTGCTTGCGCCGGTGGGAGTGCTACCCTCATCTCGGGAATTGGCGCGGCTGGTTCATCGGAGGAAGAGGATTTGACGATTATTGGCGTCATGCTCGGGCTAGCCTCCTGGAAAGGATCAAGAAACGAGTCTCTATTGAGTATGAGGCAAGTGATTAAGTCTGATGATAGATAATGACTGCCATACCTCTACGAGTCGTCCGGCCGGTGGTTGTTGAAAGGGCACAATTAATGTACCCAGGGTAGCCTGCATCAGAAATCGGTTAGATTTTGATTAAGGATTAAGAAATTTGATCTGAACAGATTTTCTCTACCTCAGTAGGAGGGATTGCTGGCGTCCCGGCCTCTGCCTAGAATGTGGCCGATTGCTACGGAGATTGTACTGGGGCGATTTGCGCAGCCTAATAGAAGGAAGAAATTAATACCAACAGGCTACTTGGAAGAGTGCGAGGTGTACGGAGTTACCTGAATAGCTTCTACAAACAATGATGCAGTAGCTGCTCCAGCTTCTGTAGCGGCCTGGGCATCGACTTCTTCGATAATCGGTGGGGTCGGTACAGCTAAGGATTCAGATGATGCCACCGCCGATGGATCGGCCGATTCTATACGGGCACGCACCCGGCGGCTCGTTTTCTTTGAAGAAGTCATCTTTAGCTTTTGTTTTGATTGGTCGGTGGTGATGTCCTCGATGGTTGGGGCCTGAAAGCTGATAAGTGGAAATGATGTATACGGGTACCGATTTTCTATCGGCCTGTCGCTTTGGCTGCGCGTTAGGGGAAGTCGACTTCCAGACTGTAAAAGGAAATAAAAGTTAATGATAAATTTGTAGCATAAAAGGAATGACATTGAAATCGGCTGAGAAGAGGGCAGTACCACTGCGTTTGGGTTGATGTTGTCAGGATCCAGATCATTGCAATATGTTGCAGGGGATACACAGAAGAGATGCTGCTTCCATTCTCCCCACCATAATTTGAATTGTTGGACAGCAAAAGGAGCTACTACCTAGTTGTTTAGATCAATGGTACTGGAGTCGGGCACTAAATCGCACAGTCGATTATAATCAAGACCCTTAGTGAGCGCATCTCAAAATTTTGCGCGGCCGGCAAAGTAAACCCGAATTGGCAACTGACCGAGGCCGAACTGCCATGCTGCAACCGACGGATTATAAAACTCATAAGTTGGAGAATCCTTCCCAGAAAAGAAGTTTGCTGGTAGGATCCCTGGTTTAATCAGGACATCTGTGAGCTCATTGTCAAAGGATCTGGTCGTCGAGTCAAAGCAGAAAGGGAGCTCAAAAAGTGGCTCAGTTCTCTGGTATGGGTACCAACTTGTAGTTTCTTCACTAAAGCCGTTGTAGAAGCATCTGAAATACTCGGCTGTCTAGGTAGGGGTGAACTGGCTGCCAGGAAAGGCAGATGCCGCTTCACCAAAAGAGGTGCACCATCGTCGTACTATGGGGTTTTCCTCTGATTCAATGTTGGGGAATGTTTTGGTCTCTATTTGCTGCTGGAAAACCTTACTCATGTACAAGTTGAGCTAGAGAGTGATGAACCACCAAGGACCGCCAGGATTACCAATCGGCTCTCTGATTGACAGTTTCACAACGATCTGATGCATCATGTGATAGGACGATCCTAACAGGTGTTTTCCTAGAGGGATAGTGGATCCTCTTGCCAGGGCTTCGGCCAGAGCTTGTGTATTAGAAGAAGGGCCGACTGCTCTGCCGCAAAAGAAGTGCTTCTCCAACCACATTATTAAGAAGGCTATATATTCCCTCTCTCCAATCGTCCCGGTCTTCATGTTTTTGTTGATATATCCCTTCCACCCGCCGATTCTTTTCGTTTCCAGCCGATGGGTCGGCTTGATCAGATAATTAAAAGGTGTATCGGAGGAGGAGATTTGGATATCGGTCAGCATCAGAACATCTGCCAGAGTCAGGGTCATGGGTCCGTGACTAAAAAGAAATGCATTGAGTGCGTCAAACCAGAAATAAGAAGCTGCTATCACCAGGGGTTCATTCTTCTCCATCTGGGACAAGGATAGATTTATGCATTGGCCGATTTTCAGTTCATCCCAGAGAACTCTTTTGGAGTTGGCCATTCTTTGATACCATTCTTTCCAGCTAACGGTTTCGTTCGACCAAGATCTAAATGTGCCTGTCAACTGATTCAAATCCATGGGCGATTGCTTAAAAGAGATCCTATGGGTTTGTAGATTGATCAGATCAGTCGGGTCTGGATTTCCCATAGGGCCTAGGCTGATAAGACCAGGTGCATCAGGGAAGCGGATGGTGATTTGCTGTCTGACCGCCTAAGGAAGGTAAAAGGGAAGAACTAAGAATAGATCTAAAAGATGCGTGGGCAATAAAAAGTAAAAAGGAAAGTTTCGGGTGTTCACCTCTAGAATGAAGCTCATGGTCGCTGATGGAGTTGCCGATGGAGCCACCATTGCTGATGGAGTTGCCGATGGAGCCGCCATTGAGGAAAGAGAAGCGGACGAAGACGAAAGAAAGATTGCCGGAGAGATTCGACCGGGAGGCAAAGGGGCGCTGTGATGTGATGGGAGATGATCCGCCGGGAAAAGGAGAGTTACTGAGCTCGTGGACAAGAAGCGGCGGAGAATGCTGATATTTAAAGACGGTCCGAGAGAGGGGGTAAAGGTGGGATTTTTACCGTGCCGTCTACACGAATTTTGGAGGAGCGGTTGTCTTAGGTGCCCAGTTCGAAAAGATTGCAATCATTAGGTTGAAGACCATGAAATAGAAGGGAATTTTTACCGCATTTGTTTCGGAGAGAAGGTTCAAAAAAGAATTTCAAAGTAAAAGTTATGTTTTACTCCGAAACTGGGGGGCATGTGTTGACGCCAGATTTTGACACGTGTTTTGAATCGCCGTCAAGGGAGGAAAGGATTGGCCGATGCGGCAGGCTAAAAGGCTATAATTGGGAATCGGCTGATTGGCGCTACAGTGTTTCGGGCGGTTAGCAGACGGAGTTGGTGGGGGTCGGCCGATTGGAAGGCTGGAGCGACTGGGCCAATATGAGCTTAAGGTGGGCCAGAGAAGGAGATTGGCCTGTGGGAGATAATAACCAACTCTGATACGAGTTGTATTTGTAAATATTTGTTATTATTTAAAATTAGAGATAGATCCTAGTCGGTTAGGAAATCAGTTGTAACAGGCTATAAATAGCCGTCTCCAGAGATTTGTAAAACAACACATCAATCAATACAAACAATCTACTTTTTCATCGTACTTTACTTTCAAGTCGGCGACTTCGCTAATACATCTTTTCCTCCACGAGTTCGTACGGGTTGGCAGGACTGCATCGGCACGATCTCCGGCCAATTTGTAAGTTCCGTTTACCGAGTAATATCTAAGCTTTAACTTCGGACGCATCGCTATCGTTTCGTTTAGATTGATTCACCAGTTATCGATATTAACTAGAATTATAGATTTTTTTTATCTATTGCTCTAGTTTTATCACCAGTTATCCAGCTTGAGATTCGAACTGTCGGCTTTATCATTGTTATTCTTATTATCGCATAGCCGATTAGATCTATTTCAAGTGTTGCATCTGTAGCTTTGTTTAGTTTACTCTAGTAGTTTCTTCACAATCGCTACGTGATTATCGGCGGTATTATAGCCGGTCATCTCCACAGCAAATCGGCCGATTCGCTGATACGTTTTTCGAGACAGATTAAAATTTTAGCCGATTGAAACCCCTGGAATTTAATACGTTTCTTCCTTGTCAATCAACAGGTCAGATTGACTGGCACGCCGCGTGAATCGTACCCGAGCAATAACCCGAACAGGAGCTAAGCAGATTCTTCCGGGTCGTGTGTCCGACGCTGAAGATCAATCGGCTGATTTTTAGCGCCAACAGAACCCTAATCGTTTTCCTCTAGTACCCAACTGATCGATTCGCCTCGATCCGTCACCCAGGCCCATCGCCCTCACCTTGATCCGCCGCCGTCGCGGCGCTGGCGACCGGCTGAGTTCCGTGATTGGCACAACACGATGCAGGGCCGTCTCCGTGGTCGCAAGCGGTTTCCATTCGCCCCGTCATTTCATTGCCCAGCATCCTGTCGCGCAAGCGGCGAGCCACCGTGATGCAGCGCGCCATGCTATTGGTGAGGGTCACGGCCGTGGAGCTCTGGCTGGCATTGATTGCGGTGCCAGCTGCCGAGTGCATGGGCTGGGCCCTCGATTCCTATAGCCGCGCTGCAGTTAGTCAGTTCCGGTATGCACAGAAAAGAAATTCCCCTTTGTTTATACATTATGGTTCGAGCAGAATACCATGCAGCGGTGAACGTCATTGGTCTTTTGTACCTGCTCTTACAGTTCTCCCTAAGAGTTGTTCTTCTATCATCAGCGAGAGGCGCTATACGGCTACTTTTCCTAGATTTTAATGGATCGGACGAAGCCCTTTAAGTGCACTCGGATCCCATGAAGAAGAACAAGCATTTGATTCTCCATACCAAGCGCGATCTATTTGACTTCATCATGGATCAGGTTTGTGCTTAATCACACTTTTACTGCTCCTTTTCCTAGGTTTCTTTAGGGCCCAAATGCATACATTTAAATTGTGCCATCCTTTTATGAAATAGGAATTTTTTTGTCAACCTAATGTCTGATTGCAATGGATCTTATGGCTGTTAATTCATTGCTATGCAACAAATAATTAATTAAAAAGTAACCTAATGTAAAGAGATCTAATCACTTGAGATCTAATATAGCTCTTGTAGTTCACATATAAAGTGGCCTCACTGGAATTCGATCATATGTATTTTACCCTGATATGCTACAGTTCTGAATTATATTTTCTTCGCCTGGTCAACTCAAATTATCATTTCCTTGCATACATTAGCATCTTTCTTGCCAGTATCCTTCATCTTCAGCGATTAGCGCCTTCATTTTTTGTTGCAATATGATGCAAGTATGCTGAGTTTTAAACAAGCATGGGGATTTGATTGTTTGTATCTTCCTGTAAACATAATTTTAATGTCCATGCTACCTCTGGCTCACGAATAATCCCACTCTATTTAGATATGCATATCGAAGGCAAACATTATATTTTTTTTATGCTAGCGCAGAGTACTAACACTGTGCACAAACAAATGTTAACATTGCTCCTACCTGCAAAAGCTCATTCTCTGCAGAATTCTTTGATGCTAGCGCAGAGCACAGTTAGAGGAAAACAAGATCACTGAAATTCACTCTATAAGCTGCCTCGGTCTACTTTGTAAGAATATCAACTTAATTGCGAATGCTCCTGTTGCTCCAGTCCTACCATGGGCTGTTGCTGATCCTTGATATGTTTGATGAATTACAGTTGATGATGTCTATCTCTTACAATTGTCTTATGCTATTTTATGTTGATAACAATCAACATTTGGCTTCGGTTACACTATGATGATTAATGTATCTATGGTTGATTTAACTGAAACATTCACTGGCTTTTGTTGCAGAATACGACTTATGCAAAGCTTAGGACAGTAGTTTCTTAAATAGTTTTTGCATTGTCTTAAGTTTTTGCACCCATCTTTTTAATTTCTTGCTTATATTTTCTTATGTCTTTGGTGATGGTCAGTGCAGTCTGGAATGCATCCTCACCACCCTTTATGAATGCTTGATTTATCTTATTCCATACTAGTCTTATCTGCATGGTAATATATTAGTGCTTTTTAATTACCTTGAGATGGCCTTGCTTCTTGCTTTAGTAAAAATAATCTTGACCTGTATGAATGCTTCGTGCAGCTAGGACTAGGAAGGAGGGAATTGATGGACTCATACAGAGATCGATTGCCTAGCCCATTAGGTTTGTTCAGAGATCGATTGACTCGATGAGCAGCAGCATCTGGTGAGGATCAGTGTTGCAGTAGCTTTATAATTCCCCTGCTACAGCTCATTGGTTTATAGGAACTTGGACTCATTAATTGCCTAGCTCTGTAGCTGCCTGTATTACCATTCCTGCAGTTCTTTCGGTGGAGAGCAGCAGCTAGTTTATGTCTTTGTTCCTGTTTTGATAGGCCACCAGTAGCATTGCATCGAGGAAGCTCAGCTTAGAATGTTTGGAGGGTCACTGTCATACAGCAGTAATAATATTGGATAATCATTTCTTTACATATGTAGCGGGGCAGCATTGATTTTATTGAGCTCACTGTTTCAATCATCCATGACTGATATGATGAACCATCAGCTTGTATGCTTCAGCATGTTTTCCATTTGAGCTCTAGTATTAGTATGGTTGTGTCCTTTAGCCTTTATCTTTAGTAGTTATTAAATCTTGCTTTTACTGTTTTGCCTTTCTACTTGTTACAATAATTAGCTTGCCCTTTAATTTAGTAATCTTTGCTGTTCTGATTGTGACCATATTCTGATCATTGATATGGTCGTTAGACTATTCCGAATTTATTTGCCGGGCTTCGATCACAAATGGATGACATGTAAAAGAAACTGCAGGAAACAGAACATGCAAGGGACCAAGAGGAGATGAAGATAAAGCATACTGAGTTGGAGGCGAAACTGGAGCAGACAGAGTTGGAGGCAAAACTGGAGCGTGTGATGGGTCAAATCTGAAAGTTGCAGGTGAAGAAAGCTGCAAGTTCAAATATGTGATGTAACTTTTCAAGGGAGAAGTGAAGCTCAAATCTGAAGTTGCAGGTGAAGAAAGCTACAAGTTCAAATCTGAAACAACCTGGTGATGTAACTTTTCAAGGGAGAAGTGAAGCTGTGATGGAGAGCACAAGAACGGGCAATGAAGCGTAGGTTTTAGTTGTTTGTGAAAAAAATTAGAAATAATTGTTGATATTGTCACTTTATCTGTGTTTCTTTATCAAGGTATTCTTGAATGAAGTACTCAGTTTCTTTTTGGTGAAGCAAAGAATTGATTGCCAATGCAATTTCATGGATAATTTATTTAGGCATTATTAACCTATTTGAAAAATAAAATGATATATTGCATTTATAAATGCAAATAAAAGAATCATTATATATTAGTACACATGAAAATATGTATCTATATATCGTTTCTACATTTCTTAATACGCAATATGGTGTTACTATAAAACGTGTCTATATCCGTACACGCATAATAAAACTATATCTACGATATTGTTTCTACATTTGTTAATATGCAATTTGGTGTTACTATGAAACGTGTCTTCCACCATGTCACTCGCCACATCGTCCGCAACATCACGTGCCACAACACCTACCACATCACGTGCCAGTCATCTGTCACTCTCTACTAAATCGTCTCTATACTAATTGATGCGCAATAAGGCGTCATTATAAAAAGCATCTATATTAGTAGGCATGTTTTGTATACATATCTATAAATTGTATCTATATTTATTAACACGAAATGAAGCGTTACTATACTACGTAACTACACCACTAAAGATGTTTTATACATGTGTCTGCAAAATTGTATCAATATTTTTAGATATGCATCTACGTGTTTATAAAATGTCTCTTTCTTTCATAGCAATGCTTAAAGGATTCATCTCTACAAGGTTTGACGCGGTACGTACGAAGATGCTTCTAACACGCTTTATGAAAGCGTGCCTACAATGACATAGAGATGAAATAAAGCGTGTCTAATTCTAAAACTGGTGTAGCTACAGGGGGGTTTTCTAGTAGTGTTATAACCCTGGCTATCTTCCTATCTTCAAAATTTCGTACGGTGATTCTTCCACCATATCTTTCTACTGTCCTAGTTTTGTGTGACAACTTTTCTTTAGTCATTGCCATTTCTTCCATTACCTTGGGTTATCTACCTTTATTCCTTTGAGGGGTTCTCTTGTGCCTAATACTTCTCCTTTGGATTACTTATTTTGGTTTCTAATGGGTTCCTATGGTCTGATGTGTATCCTTGAGTATTGGGTTGAGGGTAGGCTATCTGAGGTCATGAACTTGGGTGACCACTTCTCATCATAAACTTGGTATGATGATTTTTCTGAGCAATTGGAAACCCAATGCCTTTTCCAAGCAGTACATGTGGTCGTAATCCTTTTTCCAGGCTTCTACTTTCTTTACTTCATCCTTCTGCATGGGTGTTCATGTGAACTTGGGTTGCCACTCCTTGATGGTTGGGAGTATGATTAGGTGACTACTCCTTCAACGAGAAATTGGGCATGTCTCAATGTTCAACTAAGTTCTAAGGTGATTTCTTATCTAGGGTTGGTTCTGGTTCCTAATAGTTGGGGCTGGGTTATTCTTTTTCATTGAGAAATTTATGTATCTTAATGATTTGGTCCCAACTTGGTCGCTTTCCATCTAAGGTTGGTTCTAGTTTTCTATGGTTTGGGTCGAGCTATTCCCTTTCGTCAAGAAGTTTGTATGTCTTGACGATTAGGTTCTATGTTGGTCGTTTTATCTAAGGATGGGCATACTTTCTTTGGTCGATCTCCATGCTTTACTGGCCTATAAGTTTTATAGGCTGGTTGCTAATTATTCCTTAGATTTTCATAGGTTTATCATTATTATTACAATTTTATTACCATTTGTATTCTTATCTTCTTTATTTCTATGGGCTGCATTTTTAGTTAGTATCTTTATCCTTAAGTTCATTGAGTTTTCTTCCCTCTCTTTTCTTCTTTTTTTTAACTTTCTAGTTTTATCCTAGATGGGTTATTTTGTGTTTATTATTATTGTGGTTGTATATTTTATCCATTTTAATTTTTATTTAGGTTCCCTATTGCATATTTATTTAATTAATGTTTATTTAAAGGGGGCATTTATCCAAGATTTCCTTATACTTGGATATTTCTAAGTTTTCTTTTTGCCTTAGATTGGTTTTAACGAATATATTGTTATCTATTATTACTCCTTACATTTCATCTATTTTTAGGGTCCTCTGAGGCTTCATATTTTGTGAAGGTTCTTCTAATATTTTTATTTCGTTTTGCTATAATTGTATTTATTATCCTATATGTGTTGTTTATTATTATTATTGGTTTTTTTTCCTAGTTTAGCTCTATTTATAGGAACTATATTTACTTGTTAGGTTTGTGCATTTTTTAATTAGGGCTTGGTTGTCTATATTTATTTATTTGAGCTTTTATCTTTTAGATGGTTTTCTATACGTATAAGTTTATCTTAGCTATACTTATTATTATTGTTCCCCTTCTATATCTTTTTTAGAATTAGTTATTCCTATATGTTCATTCAAACTTTTATCTTTTTGTGATTTTCTATAAGGGGTGCTATCCACCTAGGGTGTTTTGATGTTATCTTTGTTCTAGGAAAGTTTGGTATATGGTGATTTCTTGGTGATTTTTAGTGTATTCTATTATCCTTCTTTGTTCTTAACTATTTAACTATGATATTTACTAGTTAAGTTTCACCCTATGGATTTAGAATAAGGATTCCTTTATTTCCCCTAAGGGCTTCTTAATATCCTTTCTTTCCTCGGATGGTTCCGAGGTTTACTAACCTAGAGTTGCGGAGTCTAAGGGCTGGAATTTCCTATTTAATCTTTACTGGAAACTCTTTTATCTTTTTCCTTCTTTCTTTCCCTAGCTTTAAGAGTATTCCATTATATTTTCTATTAAAATTCTTCCAGGATTCAAATCTCATCACATTAGGGATGTAGGCTTGTCCTACATCTTTCCTGTGATTTTCCGTATTATTCCTAGGACTTGGGGGTTATGGGCCCACTTTAATCAATTTTTGGGTTTTCCAAGTTTAAAGTTCTATTTACTTTGGGATCTACCCCACTGGACGGGATTCAAACCCGTATTCTGTGTAGAATATTTAGGCTATCATCTAGAAAATGTCCTTTATTTCCGGGTCTTCATTTGATGGGCAAGTTTAGAGAGGTAAAGACTAGAGTAACTCCTTAGGTTTTCAGGAAAAGAGAACCTTCCACACAACTTTTTGTTGACACCAATTTTTTACCAGAGTTAACTGCTATGGATAAGGTTCTATAGCTGATGGAAGAAAGAGAAAAGGGACCGTTGATGACTCCGCGTTGACCAAAACCAGCCGCAGGAGACTAGCATTCCAAAAGCCGATAGAAGACCGGGCGAAGCTTGATCCGAAGCAAAATCGACCCCACCAAATAAGGGAAAGCATGGAGATTTATCTTTAGTAGTTTTTAGAAATAGCTGTGATAGTCCTGTCGTAATCAACTAGGATTTTAGCTTGCTCCAGGGTATAAATATAAACCCATGAACTTTGCAATGAATAATAATCAATCAATCAATACAACGTTTCGGCGCCATGCCACCAAAATCTTAGAAGTAGGAGTAGAGTAGTTTCGACAAGTTCCTGCGCGCAAGGCTGCATCAGCTTCGATCTCAGGTGAGCTTGTAAGTACCGTCACTCAGTCATTACGGCCTCTATCAGAACTTTCTAAGTTAAGTCTTATATATGATATTTGGTTGTGCGGCTAGTTATCGAGTTATCTTAGATTGCAAGTAGAACTTTCAAGACTTTGTCTAATATTATGCTTGTCTTCGATGGTTGCTCACAGTTATCGAGTTGTTTGGTTTTATTAAGTTGCATCATATTGATCTCTTAATTCTATCAAGTGCTCACAGTTATCGAACGGCTCAGATCTGGTTAGGTTGTCTTCATCGACTCCTTAACTTTGTTTAAGCGTTCACCAGTTATCTGATCATATCGGTTGGTTAGATCTTACATGCTTTTATTGCTTTACATATGCTAGGTCTGACAGATCTTTACCCTGCCCCTCATATTGCTAGCCGTCAGATCCTTGATGTTGTTATGCTACTGTTGAGAGCTGATGCATCGGCTGGGTATTATCGGATGGCATCATTGAGCTGATAGGGGCGCGTACGAGGTCTCGCTGCTGCAAGCTTGTCCGATTAGGTTAATAGGATGAATTTAATGCCTTCTCACTATGTTATCTTGTCTAAGTTCAATTACACTATCATGACATTGATTACGTTCCATTAGCTTAATTAGCTCGTAAGCGGTAGGCAAGAGGTCCTTGCTACTGTGTTCTAATCTTTTAGGTTAATAGATTGATGTCAATGCCCTCTCATTCTATGACCTTATCTAAGTCCAATTACACTCATCAAGACATTGGCTAGATCTGTTAGTCTATCTGGTGTGCGCATGGTTAGCAAGAGCTCCTTGCATGGCTGTTGTTTTACAATGCTTTATATTAGCCCGTCGGCTCACATAGCTAATGGCACATGCCATTAATGCTTTATTTATTTACACTGCTTGATTACATTGAATATCTATCTGTCATGGTGTTTATTCTAAGAACGCATACCCTTGAGTTCGAAAGCCTTTGCTGCCAATCAGCTCAGGAATTTAATGTTTACCTTGTCAATTTTCAGGTCAAATTGACTGGTGCACCTTGCACCTTCACGAGCCAATTTGGAGCCTGCATTGGAGTTAAGCAGATCTCCCAGGTTCTCCATGTTGTTCAACGTAGAAGCCTGAGGTCCAGATTTTGCGTCAACATGCTCTTGGCATACCCAGTGGGACCATTTGTTAAAATAGAAAGCTGATCAATCAGTTCATCAAAAGAAATCCTAATGGATGCTGCAATTGATGACATTGAAGGCAAACTAGGATAAGGTTTTACATCGGCTGATCTACTAAAAGAGATTGACATAGGACCAGGCAATAGACCAAGGCTGACATTTATAAGTTCCAAGTTGCCTCTTGAGTTTAAACAAAGATTGAGAGCACTACTGAAAGAATATCAAGATTGTTTTGCTTGGGAATATTATGAAATGCCAGGATTAAGCCATACCATCATGGAACATCGGTTACTTATCAAACCAGGTTATTGACTGTTTAAACAGCAAGCTAGAAGATTCAAAGCAAAACTGTTGGAAGATATTAAGGCCAAAATTACCTAGTTGTATGAAGCTAAATTTATCAAACCTTGCCGGTACGCGGAGTGGGTTTCAAATATTGTTCCCATCATCAAGAAGATTGGAAAGTTAAGGGCCTGTGTGGATTTTCGTAGTCTGAATAAAGCTACACCAAAGGATGAATACCCGATGATAGTTGCGAACACCATGGTTGATGCAGCGTTGGGTCATAAGATTTTGAGTTTCATGGATGGGAACGCGGGGTACAATCAGATATTAATGGCAGAAGAAGACATTCCAAAGGCTGCGTTTTGATGTCCTGGAGCTCTTGGACTTTATGAGTGGTTGGTTATGACCTTTGGTTTGAAGAATTCTGGTACGACTTATCAATAGGCTATGAACTATATTTTCCATAGTCTCATCGGTAGGATTGTGGAGTTTTACATTGATGATGGGTAGTGAAATCCAAATCCCTTGAGGAACATTTGGCCGATTTACGCAAAATTGGAGTGTATGAGGAAACATGGTTTGAAGATGAATCCAAATAAGTGTGCTTTTGGTGTATCAGCTGGAGAGTTTTTGGGGTTCATGGTACATGAAAGAGGGATTGAAGTTGGCCAAAGGAGCATCAAAGCTATCAATGCTATTGTTCCACCAATGAACAAGACAGAGTTACAATCTCTATTGGGAAGGTTAATTTTATCAGAAGGTTCATATCCAACTTGTCAACACGTATCGAACCATTCATGCCGTTGTTAAAGTTAAAGGCCGATCAAGAGTTCATTTTGGGAGAAAAGCAATAAGCCGTCTTGGATTTGATTGCACCGCAAACTAATCGGTCGTTCAAATTATATTTATCAGCTGGTGAGTAGGCGATCGGGTCAGTTCTGGTTCAAGAAGTTGATGGGAAGGAACGGGTGGTCTTTTATCTAAGCAGAAGACTTTTGGATGCAGAAACAAGATATCCGCTCGTTGAGAAATTATGCTTGTGCTTATACTTCTTGTGCACGAAGTTACAACATTATCTGTTGACCTCTGAGTGCATGGTGGTATGTAAAGCCGATGTGGTCAAGTACATGCTATCAGCTCCTATCATGAAAGGAAGGATGGGCAAATGGATTTTGGCTCTAACTGAGTTTGATTTACAGTATGAATCGGCTAAAGCTGTTCAAGCTCAAGTTGTGGCTGATTTTAACGTTCAACATCGAGATGATTCAATAAATATGATTGAGCTAGTTCAATGGGTCTTATTCTTCGATGGACTGTTATGTGACAAAGGGTGCGGTGTCGGCTTATACATTGTGTCGCCTCAGGGGGCAACATTTGAATTTGCTTTTCCTTTCAAGAAGGGGATGACTAATAATCAGATTGAATATGAGGCGATGTTGAAAGGATTACATATTTTAAGAGAATCAAGATCCAACATCGTGGAGATTTTTGGTGATTCATTGTTGGTTATTAATCAATTACTGGTGATTTATGAATGCAAGGATGATTTGTTACAAGAATACTTCAATGATTGTAAGCATATATTGGAAGCATTTGGGATCATATCATTGCATCACATTCCACGAGAGCAGAATGGAGATGCCAATCGATTGGCTCAGATGGTGTCAAGGTATTGGCTGACAGAGCCGATTATGAATGCCACAACTGAGCAAATTGACCAAACTGACCAATCTGATCGAACTATTAAATGGAGAAAAGAAATAATTGAATATTTGAAGAATCCTTCTCAATCCGTTACCAATAAATTACAATACAAGGCTACTAAATATGTGTTACTCGGTGAATCCTTGTATTATCGGACGATTGATGGAATCCTACTGAAATGCTTTAAGTCCAGAAGAAGCCAAATCTACATTAGATGAAGTGCATGTGTGGTTCTCATCAATCGGCTCATAAGATGCGATGGGTAATCTTAAGGACTAGATATTATTGGTTGACGATGCTGGAGGATTATTTAAAGTATTATAAAGGTTGCTAAGAGTGTCAACAATTTGGAAATATTCAAAGAGTACCAGCGTCAGCTATGAATCCAATCGTCAAGCCTTGGCCGATTAGAGGATGGGGAATTGATCTCATTGGCCAAATTTATTCGTCATCAAGTAAAGGTCATAAATTTATAATTGTAGCAACTGACTACTTTACGAAGTGGGTGGAAGCAATGCCTTTGAAGAATGCCAATTCAAGTAACGTCATTGATTTCATCAAGGAACATATCATCCATAGATTTGACATTCCTCAAACCATTACAACTGATCAAGGGTCAATGTTCATGTCTAGAGAGGTTGAGGAATTTACTGATGGACTGGGGATTAAATTGTTAAATTCTTCACCTTATTATTCTCAAGCCAATGGCTAAGGAGAAGCTTCCAACAAGAGTGTGATCAAGTTGATAAAATGCAAGATTGATGAAACTCCCAGGAAGTGGCACACAACATTGAATGATGAATTATGGGCTTATCGGATGGCTTATCATGGGGCCATTAAAGTTTCACCTTATCAATTAGTTTATGGGCATGAAGCGGTGTCGCCTTGGGAAGTCAAAATCAGGTCAACAAGGGTTGACAGTCAAGATCAGCTTTCAGCTTTCGGCTAGTTGCATTGGAACGAATTGAAGCTGATAAGGTTGGGGTTGCCAAATATTATAATAAAAAGGTGGTACCCAAGAGTTTTCAAGAAGGGGACTAGTTTGGAAAATGATCTTGCTGATAGGGACTAAGAATAACAAGTTTGGAAAATGGTCACCTAATTGGGAAGGACCCTATCGAGTCAATCGTTGTGTCACTGGAAATGCGTACATTTTAGAAACCCTTGAAGGAGAGGTATTTGCAAAAGCTTTAAATGGAAGATATTTAAAGAAATACTATTTTAGCATCTGGGTTGATACATAATGTTGTCGCCAAACATTGCAAGCAAGATGGGTGCATGAGAGTTGTGTAAAAGCCGACGTAAAGAAGGGAGTGAAGTATTTTTACAAAGCCTTCTCAAGGGCCTCAATCTCACGCAAGCAAATCTGATCCACGTCGGCTATTAGCTTCATGTCCTGAGATCTTAATAATGTTTTGGTGTTGGCGACAAGCTTCATTGACGAAAGTTGCCATCTCCTTCTTCTTCTCTTGGATGGTGAAAGGATAATTGTTGATCCGACCCTTGGTTGGTGTGATTTCCTGATCGACTCGGTTTAATTCTTGCAACAGCCGATCTCGTTGAGTTTCTAGTTCTTTTAGATTTTGCTCTGCATAAGTGGAAGAGGCGACTAAGTTGTCGAATTGCTGCTTGATCTCCTTAGCTTTTAGTCGACTAATTTCCAACTGAGCTTTTGCCTGCTGATATATTTGCCTGTTGGCTATGAGCTTTTTGGCTGATTGGACCTGGATATAGTTTGATTCAATGAAGGCTGCAAGGTCAACATTGACGCTAGCTCTGGAGATAGATGATTTCGGATTTGCCTATACAACTTCTGTATCGACTTTGCATCCTCCATGAGAGTCATTGTGCCTTGACGAAGCATTTGCAGCATAGCCGACAGTTGGTCTTTAATATTTAAAGGAACTGGTTAAACTTTGGGATTTGAGCTTATTTCTTCATCATCCACATATTCATCAATACTGAAGGAGAATAAAGTCGATGTTGATGGCTTGTCAACCTGAAAAATTGATCAATATAGACAGATATTAATTGCCGAAATCTATTTTCCTGGCAAGCGGCATAAGCACCCACCAACGCAGAAAGTACATGTGCTGGCGGGCGACTAAAGATGCCCACCGACACAGACCTATATGTGCTGGTAGGCGGGCACTCGCCATGGTATTTGTGCTGGCAGAAGGATGCTGGCATGTGCGAAATCTGTCTGCACAAATCACTTTTATAGTCGCCAGCACAAAGTTTTTCTGGAGTAGCGTCAACTACAATTTTTATAGCTTAATTCATCTCTTTTGTTAAATGTTAATCCTATATAACCGTGCATTGTTCTGCAAAAGGTGTGGCTGGATGAATTTAAAAAGGCACTAGTCCTTGTATTGACACCACACGGGTGATCTATATATGGCTCGCACGGTACATCTTTGCCCTACCTCAAGAAGATAGAACACGCCCTGCAAGTGAAGAGACATAAAAATCACATTTTCTAATCATTCCAGTATAGTATCATCTCTCTAGTTGTCATGGACGATTCCGAGTTAGCACATATCGTCTCATTCCTTAAATCTATGACGTTTATGATGAGCAATTAGTTAAAAATAAACTAATTTTCTTATACTCAATGCCATATACACTAGTAGAGAATTGGCCTTTAGTCCCGGTTGGTAAGGTGCAAATTGACCTCCAGCCTCGCGCGTAGCTTCCTTGCCATCCCACCTACACAGCACATCTAATTATATAGGGGATGCAATCCTTTTGTATCAACTCGTGGGGGACTCTTTTATCCCGGTTGGAAACACCAACCGGGATAAAAGACCCCCTTTTATCCCGGTTGGTATTACAAACCGGGATAAAAGGGTTTGAGGGATTTACTCCTCTTTCAGCCACCCCGTTGGGGACCCTTTTATCCCAGTTTGAAACACCAACCGGGATAAAAGGGGGTCTTTTATCCCGGTTGGTATTACTAAAAGGCTCTCGACCCTTTTATCCCCAGTTGTTGTTTCAAACCGGAATAAAAGGCCTCCCAGGGTCTTTTTTTCCACTAGCCTTTGCAACCGGGATAAAGGTTCCGGTTGGTGAGCCCCTCACCAGTGACCGAGCTTTAATCCCGGTTGGTGAACCTTTTGTCCCGGGCCAACTTTAAACTGGGACAAAATGGGGCGTATGGAAGGTGAATTCTCTACTAGTGATATATTTAAAACCTGAGGGAGTACAATGCTATGCAAACCAGTGAGTATGAGATTCATGAAATCCTCGAAGCCCTCGAAATTGCAATTTCAATGAATACATTTTTCAGAGATGAGAAAATGAATTAAATGAATATATAAAATGCGAAACAGTACAATAATTGATCACAAGTCGTTTGTACCATGCATGATCTCTCGAGGTAAGAATAATCCTCAAGGCGTACGCATCTGAGAGTAGCATTCGGTACTCCCAGTGGTCGCAAAGCAATCCCATTACAATACACAACCTCCTGGGATGCAGAATTATAAATGTTGCATATATACGTATACGTATATACTTATTGATGTACGGTGAGTAGTAGATCGAGAGGATGGAGTACGACGTGGAGCTCGAGAGAGCTAATAAGCTAGCTTCATCAGTTGAAGCTGATGGGGTAGACGCGCTGCTTGTTGGGGTAGAAGAGGCCCCAGTTCTGCTCCACGCCGCTCTCCTTGAGGTTCTCGTTGAACATGGAGAAGAGGATGGTCTCGATGGCGCCCGGGTGGCGCGGCGTTCCCCGGCCGACGTGGTTGATGAGGTTCTGGTTGTAGAGGGCCGCGTTCTCCGGCGACGCCGCGACTCCGCCGGCGGACGGCCACCCGCTCTCCGACACGACGAGGGTCACGCCGGCGCCGCCGTGGTTGGCCATCGCCACGTAGAAGGAGTCGACGGTGGCGTCGAAGAGGTTCTGGTACCCGTAGGTGCCGTCCTGCAGGACAGTGCCCGGGGCGGTGAAGAGCGCGTAGCTGAGGTCCATGGCGGATGGGTTGGTGGCGTAGGTGAAGTAGGGATAGATGCTGGCCATGAGGGGCGCGCCGGTGCGGGCCAGGAACTCGAGGACGGGGCCCATGAACCCCTGGGCCTCGTCAGTGAACTCGGCGGCGGACGGCGGCTTGTACCCGCCCAGGATGGCCTGCGACACCGACGTGGTGACCTTGATGCCGTCGAGCCCCGCGGCGGCGAGCGCGGCGCGGATGTTCTCCATGGCCGGGACCAGGTTCTGGGCCGCGCCGCCTTCGACCTCGTTGCCGACGCAGACGCAGCGGAAGGTGACATCGGGGTAGGCCGCGATGTTGTTGCGGACCCATGCGGCGGCGGCGGCGGGGCTGGCGGCGAGGCTGGAGAGCACGTCGTTGGGCGCGCCGACGACGACGCGGATGCCCGTTCCGCCCACGGCCTCGAGCGCCGCCTGGTCCGGCGCGTAGATCCGCATCAGCGGGATGCCGTTGGCCTTGTACATGCCGACCACGGTGCTCGCCGGCGGCAGGTTGTCGCCGCTCATGCCGTAGGACACCCCGATGGACTCCACGCCTGCAAGGACGACGACACAAATACACGCTTATGCTTTGCATCTTTTTTTTTCCTGCTTGTCGATCTGTACGTGCTGGAATCTTTGTGACAGTTAACGTTATGTGAAACTAATTGTTTTACTGTGAGCTGGCGTCAAATGGTAGCTAGAGGGCCGGACCAGAGCAGGGAGAGGCCGGACGCGGCCACGCGAGGCTGATGGCATAACGCTTTTGATCCAACCTCTGCAGTACGGCCGTTGGATGGATAGTCCACGTATGATCTCTATGGATCACCAAAGTCCTTAGCTAGCCGTGCCATGAAGCACGAGGCTAACGGCCTAGCTATACCAAAGCCGTTAGCTAGCCGTGCCATGTTTTTAACACAACGTCAATGTTTTTAACCTTTGTGTAGAAAAGTTACCGTTAATAAAATTAATTTGTATATATTCTACTGAAGTCCCATATTGTCGTCTGTAGCTACTATACAAACACTACCTTGAAATGCAAACAATGCTGTAATAAGCAAACGAGAGAAAAAATATATGAGCGAGAGAGGGAGAAGGGAATCACTTGGAGCGATGTTGGCAAAGACCCCGAGGAGCAATGCGGTAGCCAACATGGAGGCTGCGCCCTGCCTTGCCATCTTCTCTCCTCGCAGACCCCTGCCTGTCGTCAGGAGGCTACTGTTGAATCAACTGGCTTGTGCTCACACGTCTCTCCAAAACTCTGCGCTTGTTGCTTAGATGAAGCAAACCGCTGCCCACAGCCCTCCTTATATAGCGAGCGATCAGTATCTTATATCACTACTTGGCCCAGTGCCTCCAGCACCGACAACAATTTTTTTTCATGGCCAGCACCGACATTAGTTTAACCTCTCCATTTTTCTTATTGGAAAAGCCTCTTCATTTTTTTAGGGGCCCCCAACCCACATTTTTATTATTTTTTCCTTTATTTACCATGGCCCGTGAAATCGCCCTGCCGCCCGGAGCCGTGGCGGCTCGTGCACCAGCCTCTCTCTGTTTATCGTCATGTCGATATAAGATGTAATCAGTGTTTAGCAGATCAATTAGCGGTAAATAACGATTCCAACTCAAAGGCAACGTTACCAGTTTCCTTTCAATGACACACATCTTATTTTGGGAATTGTTTGAAAATATGAAAGAAATGGACTTGAACCATCACGTATATACTATAGACTTATAGTTATTGAACTTCACTGAAATTACTATGCGCAACAAAAATTTTGCCATGAGAGGTAGCATTGCAAATAAATGCAAAAACATATTGCTTTACATGATAAGTTCTTACAATTTCTATCTGAAACAACTCGGAAGGTGATCGAAGGGAAATAGAACATAATTGAAAAATATTCCATTTTGCTAAACGTGGCCATCTCAGTTAGAAAGGGACACCTAATCGCATTGGATTGAAATGCCGTAACTCACTGCTAGCATAAAACAACAGATGGAGATAAAGGGACAATTAATCGCATCTGATTGGAATGCCATAGCTCACGGCCAGCTTACGGCACACGACCGAACTAAAGATTTTGTATAAATGTATCCAAGCAGACTTGGAGATTGCGCACACATCATTTCAGTTGGTTGCCTTGCGCCTATTCGATGGATCCATCTTTCTTATTTGGACGCAGTGGCATATATTATATAGACATCTCGACATCGTCCTGTCAGCAGCTAGCGGACTGCTGATCCGTAGCGTTAGCTCGCTGGAATTCTCTTATTAACGCTCTTGGCCATGTTGTTGCTTTCTTGGAGTGCGACAGATTCTGCATTCTACAAATGTAGTGTATCAGCCGTGTGTGCTGTTTTTGTGTACCATTTTTGCTTTAGCTAGTTTCGCGGAGTCAGCTCCATCTCTTGCCATTTTAGATTCTAACAAGTAACACCACGCATTTTCCTCATTTTTAGAGAGAATTAATAAAAGAAACATGTAGGTTTAAACTTTGTTTTTATGAAATCAATTCAAATCAAAGCCTGCATTTGTGTACTTGTTGAGGTAAATAAACGAACTATATATGCAGGAGTACACACACCCGGTCCCTTTTCCAGCTTTCTTCCTCCTATTGTCACAACTCCACCTTTTTCGGGACGCGATTTGCTGGTCGATCAACTGATCGACAAGTGACGGATCCACAACAGGAAAATGACTGGCCGATGGGCTAGGACGAGCAGCACGCTGCTGTGTGACCCTGATCGAGGACTACTGGTGATGGAACCACGCAACATATATGACACGCCGTTCCAACCGGGCGGGCGCGATGAAATTAAACAGGAGTAGTAGTTAGATGAAACAAATCGTCCCACCGCGCGCGCAGCGTTAACTTTTTCCAATTCAGTTGGAAGAAATCATCAGAGGTGGATCATGCATTCATGCGGCGTGGCAGCGCGTGATTGGTGTGGCTCGGCACCTTCAAGAACGTCATGGGGTTATTACATTAATTAGTCGTTTCATTCCTTACTTAACTTGCATCATTATTCCTATTTAGCCACAAGCTAGAGCAAGTGGCAGCGTGGCACTACCATGGAACGGATGTACATATTGCCGACCCTCTAAACTAAACCCCGTCGTGCAAATCCATCAGTGGTAATACAATATTAGTATATTACAAATGGTGTTATTTTTAAAAGAAAACATTTGTTATACATTACATGTATTTTTCATATAACAACTATTTAGATGTATCTATTCATTGTAGACGGTTTTAAAATCAGTCTGTAACATATAAAGTTATTGTAGACAGATTTCTAAAATCCATTGGTACTCCGGAACATATACCGATTTATTTATTTTTTTCTATCTTTCAAATTAAGTAAAGTTTGGCAAGCGGATTGAGCATGATATACCAAACAATTGAATTAGATTTTGAAAAATATTAAATCTTCTATTTAATTTTTTGATGTGTATAAAACATAAAACATCTAATACCCAGTTAATGACGAGGATTACAAAGTAACATAAATAAAGGAAATAGGGACAAAATAAGAAGCAAAAGATAGCACACCTGGACTTCTGATGGGCCGAACAAACCTAGGGTAGGCCCAACAGCATGCCCATTTTCTCTCTCGAATGTAGCAGGACCCAGTGACCCTCAACTACTCAAGGACTGGACACGGGCACCTGATTCCTGTCACTGTTAAAACAGTTTACTTTTCATAAGTCATGCGTCTTTTTTACATGTCGGTGGCCACATAACAAATCGCCTTCTTTCTCCTCTTACTCGTCCCTCCCTTCCTAATAGATCCTCAATCGGTTTCTAAATGTTTGTCCTCTATTGACTTTTGGACACGACTTAATCTTTCTCTGATTCAAAAAAAATAATAAATTCATTTTCTTGGTTTTTTGATTAAGGAAAATATCCGATCTCGAACATTCATATGTGAATGTCTACGACCACAAAGAAACAAATCTGGCCTCATAGCCAGAAATTATACTAGTACTTAGACTCCAAATCTCAAACCAAGGAACACAAAAGACAAGAAAGAAAGAAATGAAGAAAGAAAACTTGAAAGACTAAGCTTCGAACTTCTTCTACGTTCTTCCTTCAACCTTGCTTTGGTCCTTATATAGTGACAAAACGCCTCACATCAACTGTCTTCTTAGAAACTTTTGATCTTAGGATCGTCGACGGTCATGTGCTGCCTGGTAATCCTTATCCTCTGGAAACCGCACTGAGTCGATCTCTACCACGAATACAGATCGAGCACCGCCATCGCTCCAAGATGATCATGGTGTCACTATCAAGGACTCCAAGACGACGCCTCAAGAGGAAAGCACCATCAAGATGCTACCGCCGCCCAAACCAGCGAGTCGATTCTTTGGTTTTCACCTGGATCTGTCCGTGAATGGTTGAGGTCCTCACGACAACACCTTCAAGAAGGAAAATGATGCCCACGGCATCATCATCACAGGCAAACGATCGACCGAGCTAGGATTTTGCCCAAGAACCTGCACGCCCAAGAAAAGCACTACACGGCGACAGCCGAACCCTGGTCGCTCCACCAGATCCTGGCAATCGGATGCAACCCCCCCTCCCCCCACCCACCCAACAGTGGCCACAAGCCGAAGATGTTGGCTTCAGCGTGCCACCGCAGCCGTGGGCCGCCGTCCTACCGCACTCGCCGCCACGGGCCACCACCGCCGCCCTGCCGCACCCGCCGCTGGGGACGCTGCCCTGCCGCACTCGCCACTGTAGGCTGCCACCGTCGCACTACCGCATTCGCCGCCGCCACCACCACTGCCATCACCGCCGTCGCTGGCGGCAACCGGATCTAGGTTTTGTTGGGGAAGGACAACTCGGGAGGGTAAACGCGTGGAAGGAGACCTCACCGCCGCCGTCCTTGCACCCGCGCGGGCATCCGGTGGCAGTGAGGCAGTGAGGTGAAGGTATGGGAGGGGAAGGTGCTGTAGGGGCGCGGCGGCGGTCGCTCAGGCTGCCCCCGGGTGGGACGCGAGCGGAGGAACTTGCAAGGTATGCTGTGAAACCCTCATTTTCTTGGTTGTTGTTTGCATCAAAGGTACTTTAAGGTCGACTAATCTTTTGCATATGTTCACTAACTTTTTCCAGAAGTCGAATTGTTAAATATCGTGTCAAAAAATCAATAGTGACAAACATTTAGAAATGGAGGGTGTTCAATTTTTCCAAGAAAAATAAGCGTGTTGGGCTTCTTAGTTCTTACAGACACAAGCAACCACAGGCCCACAGCTCAGTGCGTTCATATCATTTACAACGAATCAACTCCTTTCCCAGTCAAAGCTTCCGGGCTTGGGCGTGCACGGCGCGCCAGTGCTCGTCGAGCTCCTGCTTGTGCTTGTCTTGCAGTGGCCATTGCCGGTTCAGCACCACGCCGAGCGCCATCATTGCGTGGTCCTGGCAGTCGATCTTCGCCGGCGCAAGCAGACGCCGCGAGACGTGCTCGCACTGCAGCTGGCTGCCGTCGGCCCCGATTCCGACAACCGGCAGGAAAGCCTGCCGGTAGAGGACGGCACCGAGCCAGTACTCGAACAGGCTCCCCCGCGCAGCTTCAACTCATTTCCTCTGTCAAGCTTGCCACCTTGGGCGCGCCAGTGCTCGTCTAGAGCCTTCTTGTGTGCTTATCTAGCTGTCTTGCAGTGCCTCTGCCGGTTGAGCACGACGCCGATAGCCATCTTTGCGTGCTCCTGGCAGACGATCTTCGTCGCCGCGGCCGGCGCAAGTGCAGATGCATATGTGCTACGGGAGGTAGTCTTGCTCCCGCTGGGTGCAGTTGACCCCGATGAGCGGCCGGACCAGCCTTCCTGCTGCCCCTAGAGGCGGCGACGCCCATGGCATGTGGGCGGCCCACGGCACGGGATTTTGGCCCAGTCCCGGCACGGCACTGCATGGCAGCCATCGTGCCCATGTTGGCCCAGCCTATACCATGGGCTGTGCTGGGCCGCTCTCTCAGCTCGCGTGCTGGCCCGACACAGTACGCCCTATTTGATCCGTCACAATTAAGTGGGTGGCCTAGCTTGTTAAGGCCCGCTCAGCCCATCGCCATGGGTATATATATATACCGGCCGGCGGCTGCCCCCCCCCCCTCCCCCACCCCCAAACCCTACCTCCATTCTGCCACCTCCCCCGCTCCCTCGCCCCTTCGCCTCCCTCTATCCCTCATCGACTCCACTCCTCGCCTCCTCCCCTTGCAGATCCGCCGCCTCCCTCTCTCACCGCTGGCTCGCCCCTCCACCTCCCTCATTGACTCCTCCCATCGCCCCTCGCTGATGCACTGCCTCCCTCATCGACTCCGCTCCTCCCCTCGCAAATCCGCCACCTCCCTAGCTCCCTCATCGACTCCGCTCCTCCCCTCGTAGATCCGCCACCTCCCTCGTCGACTCCGCCCCTCTCCTCGCAGATCCGTCGCCTCCTCCCTCTTGGTGAGTTGGCTCTACGCCGCCTCCCTCATCGACTTCGCTCCTCTCCTCGCAGATCCGGCTCCTCCTCCCTCTCGGTGAGTCGGCTCTACGCCGCCTCTTCTCCCTCTCAGTCTCCGGTGCTTCGGGTGCGCATGAGGAAGAGGTAAGCCAAACTCTGATGCTTCTCTGCTTCTCCTCTACCGTGCTCTGGTGCTTCTCTAGTGGGTGGATAGACGACATCGATGGCGACTCCAGTGCTCTGGGTGCACTCGAGAATGAGGTAAGCCAAACTCTGGTGCTTCTCTTCTTCTCCGCTACCGTGCTCTGGTGCTTCTCTGCTTCTCCTTTACCGTGCTGACGTGCTTCTTTGCTTCTCCGTGTGATTGTCTCTGCGGGTCGTCGGTGCACACCTGTTGAGGAGCCGGGAAGCCGACGATGGCAGACTATCCAACCTGCTACAATAACGAGTTGAGTATGATGGGGGAGACCGGAGATGATGAGTCTGACTTGGAGGAGATGATCAGTCTGACTTGGAGGCGGATCGGCGTGAGCTAGTCAACATCCCCGTCCCCGATGCCAATGGTTAGCCTGATGGTGGAGATCTGCCACCGTCTGCTGCTGGTGCTAGAGGTGAGACAGGGATGGGGATGGAGAGTACGGGCAGCAAGAGGAGTCGTTCTTGCACCTCTAAGGTATGCGACGACTTTGAGCCACTGTACGAGGTAAAGAGTAGCAAGAGGGTACGAACTGGTGCTAGGTGCATCCATTGTAAGAAACTCTATTCTGGTATTTCCTCTAGTAGTACTAGACACTTGCATAGGCACCTTCCAAGGTGCCCAGTCTTGCAAGGAGCTACACGTTAGCTCAGTCCCAACTCAAGTACAATCTTGATGGCTCTGTCCATCTCTGGGAGTACAATGCTGGTGTTGCTCGTACCTAGCTGTGTAGGTTGATTGCTAGACTAGATCTTCCTTTATGCTTTGGTGAGTTTGATGCATTTGAGGAGTATATTCAGGTTGCTCATAATCCTAGATTTACTTTTGTGTCGAGACAAACCACACCAGAGATTTTGATAAGTATTTTGATGAGCGTCGTACTAATCTTGTGGCTTCTTTGCAATCTATTTCCTCTGTTGCTCTTACCTCTAACATATGGCCTGGTAATGCTAAGGAAGATCACCTTAGTAGGGTTGCTCATTATGTGAATGCTGATTGGCAGCTGGAGAAGAAGATCTAGGCCTTCGTTTAATTCATGCATCTCATAATACTGATAATATTGCTCAGCGTATTACTTCTGTTATTTCTGATATTTCTGATTATGGTTTAACTGATAAGATCTTTTTTATCACATTGGATAATGCATCAGCAAAAACACTGCCGCCATTGGTAAGCTCAGTCCTTCACTGTCTGGTTATGTTGGAAAACTATTTTTGCATCAGCGTTGTGCTTGTCACATTATTAATCTTATTGTTAAGGCTGATCTCGATGTTTTCAAGCCTATGATTAGTGCATTTAGAACTGCAATTTCATTCCTAAATTCTTCTAATCAACGTATTGTTGCATACAAGTCCTATTGCATTGCTGTTGGTGTCCGTCCTCGTAAGTTTGCTTTGGATATGGATGTGAGATGGAATTCAACTTATCTCATGCTCAAGCATCTAATGCCCCATAAGAATACATTTTCTGTGTTTATAACCACTCAGCACCCTTTGGTTGAAGGCCAGCCACTCCTGACAGAAACGCACTGGTACGTTGTTGAAAAGATTTTGTTATATCTTGAACAGTTCTATGATTCTACTGTTGTTCTGTCTGGTATTTATTATCCTACTGCTCCATTAGTATTGCATCATGTTCTTGAGATAGATGGACATCTTAGTACCTATAAGTATGATGATGATCTCAAAAATGTTGTTGCACCCATGAAGGCTAAGTACTTATGTTATTGGTGTGATATACCTATGCTTTATTCCTTTGCATTTATATTGGATCCTAGAGCTAAGATGACAGGTTTTAGCAATGTTCTTCAGCTATTGTCTTAGCTCAATGGAAATGATTATTCTGTTACTTAACTGATTAAGGGTTGAATTGTCTACAATTTTTTCCAAGTATCATGCTAAGTTTGGTTCTGTGAGGTTGCAGAGGGCCACATAGCCAGGACCTACAGGTGAGAAAAAGACCGCTTGGGTTAAGATTTTTGGCTGGCCTGAGTTCTGGTTCTGCATCCTCCTCCCTATCTAGGAGAATATCTGCAAGTGCTTTGTTGCAAGCTACTAGTACTGGTGCATCTTTTGCTGCTGCATCTGGACTGTCTACGTACCTAGACAATGACACTGTCAACCAGTATGATGACGACTTTAACATATTGCACCGGTAGCATGAGTATAAGTTATCCTATCCTGCTCTTTTTATCTTAGCTAGGGATGTTATGACTGTGCCTGTTTCTACCATGTCTTCAAAGTCTGCATTTAGTACCACTGGCAGGATCATTGAGGAGCGGCGACGTCGTCTGGCCCCTGAGATGGTGGAGATGCTGGCTTTGATCAAGGATTAGGAGCAAGGAGATTCAAGACTGCAACATACCGTGGACGATCCAGAACTTGAAGAATCATTTAAGAACTTGTATTTTGATGATTAAATGTAATGCAACTGTGATGTATCTGAACAATTATAGAGTTGATTGTACTCTTTTTTCCTTTGTAGGATTTTCTCAGGAGGTGTGAGTTTTTACCTATAAAGGTTTTTAATGAGGTAGCAAAACAAACAGCTCAAAATAATATTGAACTCTTTTGAATTCACATGTGTTTGTGTTATTGTGCATGTGTATGTATGACTTGTGAGAATTGTGATGTGGTTAGCACAATAGTCCATTCCATTTTGAACTTGCAAAATTTAAATTACTGTGTTAAATCTGATTTTGGAGAAGGATTGGTTTGATGCCGTGCGCGCGGGCTGGCACGAGCATGGCGAGGCCGTTAAGGTCGTGCTGAGCCCGCCTAAGAAGGCAGCGTGCCATGCCTGGGCTGCTTCTTCGGCACGCGGGCCAGCACGGCACGACATGATCATTATACGGTCCTAAACGTGCCGGGCCAAACCGTGCTCGTATCATGCCGGGTCGGACCGTCCGTTTAGCCATCTATAAATGTGCGCCGGCAGTAGGCCAAACCGCATGGCGTTGCACATGATTTTGACTGTTGAGAGTCAAGAGGATTGCTCAAGGAACCGCGAAGATTGCAGATCTGCAGGTTCGAGTGCAGGCTCGGCTTTCGAAACGATTACCAAGAAACGGCCCGGGACAGGTAACTAGTAAACTATGATATGCAACATGCTAGCATCACGAAGACACGATTGAGTGTATATCATTGATTATTGATAGGAAGGAGAACAGAAGAGATGTACGATCCGCTCAAGTTTTGTCACACAATTTTTTTTTGAGGGAAACCCTTAGGTTGCCTGAATTTTATTAAATCTTATCGGAAACAATTTACAAAGGAGAAAGGTCAGATACAAAATGTCCAGGCAGGAAGCTGAACAGAGAAAGGAAAAAGAGAAGGAAACAAGCAAACACTATCCTATTCTAAGAAAAGAAACTACTCCACCCAATAAGCTTATCCTTGTCTGATGAAGAAAAGCATCTATTGAGACGGAGATCGTCGTAGCAGCGCCTGTAGATCCGAGCATTGGTTTCGTCTTCACCTCTAAATACCTTTGCATTTCTGCACTTCCAAACATTCCAGAGAACACAAGTTAACACCGTCGTTCTCACCCTCTGATTTGGTTCCAGAAAAGGATTGGCAATCCATAGTTGCTCAATGTCGTGCACATGTGTCATTGCACCAAGGTCTATGCTAAGAGAGGCCGAGAAGCTTTTGGTTCGCGGGCATGAGATAAACAGGTGCGAGCAGTCTTCTTGTTCGGGGCAGAAAGGGCACAGATCATCAGGCCTCATATTACAATAGTTGAGACGGGCATTGGTGCTCAGCCGTCGTCGATGAAGGAGCCATAAGAAGAACTTGCACTGTTGTGGTGAGAAGTTGTGCCAAATTTCAGTAGCAAAGCCGTCATCTTCTTGTGAGCTGAAGCTCAGAATGTAATGCTCTTTTGTAGTCGGAGGTTTTCCATTGTGCCGAAACACCCTTTCGTCAGATAGTTCTTCGTTGAGATGTGCTGGTGAAACTAAAGCTTGGAGTTCCATTAATTCCCGAGTAGCAGCATTGATCAACCCTAAACCCTTGTCACACAATTTCGCAAAGGATGCACTATTGCAAGAACAAGAGAATCAGATGTAACTATGTTTATCCAGAGAGAACCATAAGTCTTGTGGTCCTTGATTCTTGAATTAACCCACACAGAGGGTTGATCAGTAGTTACATGCATCACAAGTTCACAACTAACGTACATACAGCGCGATGAAAAGAATAAGATCGGTGGTCGTTGATTCTTGAACCCTAGCTATCTATGTCGCGACGAAGCAACGGAGAGCTCAGAGCTTCATGGATGAATCATGCACAGCACATGAACCAGAACCGCCTTGTCAACCGTCGACGTCCCATCCGGTGGGCACCGGCACGAAGTCGTCCCGCAGCTTGGCCTCCTGCAGCCTGACGTTCTCCTCCCACGCGTCCTCCATGGCGCGCAGCTCCGCCTCGTACTCCGCGTCCAGCTCGGGGTCCACGCCACCCTCCACGATCTCGTCGCAGTACATGCCTGGCCCCGGCGGCGGCGGCGCGACGACCTTGAGGCCGCCGTTGATCTCCGCCCAGTAGCGCTTCTTGGCGGCAAGCAGCGCCTCGACGGCGCCCGAGTCGTCCCATCGCGCGACGCCGCCCTCGGCGTCGGCGTTGAGCCCCACGTCCGGGTCCGTCACCTTCCGCCACGGCACCCCGCGGGACTCGCAGAAGTCCTTCTCCCACGGCGCCACCGAGCGCCGCGCCGGCGGCGGCCGCGGCGGGCGCCGTGCACACCAGGGCCGCGCCGCCGCCGCCGTCGTCATCATCAGGTGGTTGTGGGTCCTGCCGCTGTCCGAGCAGCTGACCGCCGCGGCCATCGTCCTTCTCGCCGGCTTCTGATCAGCCGCGGGTCGCGTGTAGGGCTCCGGTCGAGTCGAACAGGGCTTGCGATCTGCGAGATGGATGTGGGATGGATCGTAGATCGTCGACGCGCTGCGGGATGGGGGGGCAAGAACGAAGAAGTTGATCGTTGCTGCATCTCGCGCTCCGGGCCGGCTGCTTGGTTTTATATAGACGCGGGGGACGACGGCGTACGAGGGGCGCGGCTCCGACTTTGGCGCCACGCGTGGATCCGACGCGCGGAATGTAGGAACGCGGCTTCGTTACGAAATCGGACACGAGTTGCGGCTGTTAAGTTTTCGTGAGGCCTGAGTTTCGTTTCGTTTCGTTCAAAACGAAGAAGGGGCGAGTCTTTTTGAATCTTGTTTTCAGCTGCCAGCGCACAGTCCGACAACGCATCGTAGCAAACACCATGTATACGCAACAAATTGGTTTAGCGTCTTGATTGGCATATAATGGAGAAAAATTACGAATGGTACGTACGGCAATGTGAATTTATACTGAAACAATACGTATTGCAGAATGTTGCAGTTACGACATCGATCTAAGCGAATGACTCAACACGTACAGTTCGTGTGAAGCAGCGCTCGGCGGCGCCAGAGGCTGGAGTGGAGGCGAAGCATGTCGGCGTGGGCGAGCCAGGCCTTGTAGCCAATCAATGCGCCGAAGTAAGCCGCGGCATTGTCGCGCGTACGCCCGTCGCCCGCAGCTCGCCGTCGGCGGTGCTGCTCTGCGGCGGCGCAGAGCCGGGCCACCACCTTTACTCCTGTGCTCCCCGAGCCACCGCCCCCGAGCAGCGCCGTACTCCAAGTTGAACATCGCCGCTCTGCATCCATGCGTGGGCACGTCTGTGCGTCCATTACAGATCAGCTGATCGCGTAGTATATGCATGTGCAGCCATTTTTCCATGAGTTTGATTATACTGTTGATGAAGTTATGAACTGGTGGCGAAACAAACCCGGGCGAGTTCCTCTACCCATCGTGCACCTTGTATGAAGTTTTTTTCTCATTTTTCAGTCGGTTTTCAATCATTTTTCATTCAATTTCCAATCAGTTTTCCTTATTGTTTTATTCTTTTTCAATCAAATTTCGTAGCTGTGTTTTGTTTGCTGTATGTGCCGGCGGGAGAGTGGGAGACAGTGTCATGTAAATATGCTGCCACTGGACAAAAGGTTTTTATTTATGAAATTTTAACTTCTTACATTTACGAAAACACGTAAAATAAATTCTCAGTGACCATTTCAAAATTTAAACATAATACAATACTGAATCTTGGAAGTAGAATTTCGAAAATTGAATACGCGGTTTTGAAACATAGATCTTGACCCCGTTGTTTTCACAAATTGAATGAGGACTAACCTCTAAAGTAGCTAGAAAAAAACTAAACCATTTAGCATATTTCAATCATATATTATATATATAACCTATGCAAAGATATCAACAAAATCTAAGTAATAATAACCAATAACTACCTGATGAGATAAAGAAAACATACATTCCATAACCTGGTTCATTATTGGAAATTCAAATAAATCTCTCCTATCACCAGTTTTCCGCCACAGGCGGGCATGATTGTGTTTTGAATCTTAGAATGATAGATCTGGTAAAATATCTATTTTGCCTCTGCAAGACTTTTGGATATTTTTAGTAGTGTTTAGGATTGCTATGCTTAAATAGGACCACCAATATGATCATAATTCCTCAAGGAGCAGCAGTGTACAAATCTTCTACAGCTGTTTTCCTCAACTTGAAAAACATAATATATCAATCTACAAATATACAAGTGGTTAGTAAAAGAGAACAAGTCCTGTAGAACTAAAACAACAATAGAATCCACAAATCCTTACCCAACAGCACCACTGCTTATGTTGAGCTTATGTTTATCAGCAAAAAAAAGCCCATATGGACTACAGATTCAAACTGCATAGCTTCAACAACAGAGGGCCGTACTTCCACAGGCTCGAAGTCAAGATTACGGACCATAATTGCAGCAAGTTTTGATCGTGTGCCACCAGAAACAAAATGTTACCTTCAAATTCCTTCCCATTGCTGAAGCTTACAAATATTCTATCAGATTCATTGATGATATTATCTCTCGTAGTAAGTACAATACAATGCTTGCCATCAATTCCAACCACAAAACCAGACCCGGTATATTTTCTCTGACCAAGATTACCCCTTACTTTGGGATGTTGACAAATAGAGACAATATATAATTCAGTATCTCTTCTGATTCTTGTGAAATACAGCTCGGGGATTGTTAGAATCTGCAACACATCATTTATAATGGTCTAAGAACAATATTCACATAAGAAAATGAATAATTCAAAACTCATATTTGTCTACAAAGTTGTTATGAAGCTCAAATTTCAATTTCTTTTACTTTGGAAAATAGATGTTAAACAGCAACAGATACTAAAGAACTAGCAAAGATATGAACAAAAAGCAACCCTAAACTGTAAGGAATCATAGACAGTATAATTACTGCGCCATCAAAATCCCTAGGCTTTTGCTTCCAGGCGTGATAGATTTCATTTTGGCACCACAGCCAACAACAAAACCTACAAAAACTTAGTCATTGATACCTACATCTTACATATTCAATATGAAGTGTAAAATGAAGATCAGTTTCCTGTGTAGCTTACGTTGGTGGCTTCTAATAAGTAACACAACAATGAGACAATTCCACACGGTATTACCGCGTGCTGAACAAACCTAACTAGAGTACCAAATGAACCTATGTGTAACATCCCACTTTTTAGAGCATTTAAAAATAAGAACTTTTTTAAAACATTATTTAAATTAAACATACTCTCTTTTCCCAAACATTCAAAACTCTTTTTCTTCTCAAACAAACCTTGCATAAATATGAGCATATGTGTTGCACTTGATTGCTCTAGAAATTTCTTGGCAATCTTTTCTCTCAATCAATAAACCATTCTTTTAAAACCCTTAGAATTAATATTTGAATTTTATTCGAATATTAATCCTACTCAAATTCTATGTCAAACTCCCCTGAATATTATTCAAATATAATATACAAATCCTTGATCTTGTCTTTATCAATACCATTCCTCATTATCTTCAAGAACTTAGGAGATAACCCACTGGAAACATCTTCCATTTCGAAAATCCTAGATTTAATATTCAAAAACCATTTCAGTATGAGCCCGAACCTATAAACCCTATCCCAATAACTCTAGATCCTAAAATCTCTGAAAGATTCCATTCCTATATCTAAATCCGGTCTATACTTCAAGCTATATTCAAACTTGAATATAATTTGAACCAAATTCAAGTTTGAATACAAAAGCCTATTCAAAAACCCCTTCAACAAATAATCTAAACCCCTATCCACTAATCAGGCTGACAACCACTGATTCGGCCAATCTCCCGTTTCGGTCCAGCTCACTCCGCCTCCGGCCCTCCTCCACCTGGGTCATTTCTTCGCCACTTTCCAGCCCAACTCGCCTTCAGCCCAACTCGCTCGGCCCACCGCACGCGCTAGCCTAGCGTGCGTTGGCTCGGCTTGCTCCCACATGTGGCCACGCCTCAGCAGCGTCGCCACCGGCGGCGAGGCATTCCCCCACCTCCGCCGCGGTAAAACCGTCGCGCGCACGCCGCCGCTCCTGCCTCCCTTCGCCACGCCACCCCGCAAGTGCAGCTCCCCACGCTACCTTCACCCCCAAGGCCGTCACCCCCTCTGCCCTTCCCCGCTGACGCCACCTCATTGCCTATCGGGGATAAACCCCAATATCTGCAAGGAAGGAAGAAGACAGACTCCTACTAAAATTCCTGTGTAATTCTACTATGACTCATACTATGTAATCCTACTAGGACTCCTACCTTGTAACCGACTCATACCATGTAATCCTACTAGGACTCCTACCTTGTAACCGACTCATACCATGTAATCCTACTAGGACTCCTACCTTGTAACCGACTAGTAATCCCACCCCCTGGAGTATATAAAGGAGGGCAGGGGTCCCTAGATCGGTAGGCGAAGACCTCCGAGAACCACAACAAAGGACCAAATCCTCAACACCAAACAACACCCAAGCGCAGGGTGCAATATACAACACCCCAAACAGGACGTAGGGTATTACGCTACTCTAGCGGCCCGAACATGTATAAATCTATGTCTTGTGTCCTCGCTTTTACCTTCGACTTTCAGGTCCGACGATCCCCCACCAACCAATCTACTACCTCAGGATACCCCTCGGTAGATTGTCGGGTATAAAATACCGACATCTGGCGCGCCAGGTAGGAGTGATCGTTGAAATCATCAGGCGAGCTTGAAGGACCTCATCTTCAAAATTAATCTACTCGATGAGAAGCAAGTCGTCGAGTTCCAATTTGAAGCGGATACGAGAAGCTTGCAGGAGATCAATCGGTTGTCGGCTTGTTTGCATGCAAAAAGCTACAACACTGGTCGCACTGCTATAGCTGATCATCCTCCGTGGCTCTATGCGTCGCTCAAGGCTAATGGTCCGCTACTGCTCCACGCCCGTGGGAAGGAAAACTACCAGCAGAATTATTTTTCCATCTCCGAGTCGAAGTCACTCAAGATGCATCTTAAGCTAATTGCCTCCAATTGCCGAATCCTATACTGAAGCAATGAAGGCCAATCAATATTCCATCTACTGCTCATGCACGGATTGAGAAAGCTATCAGCTCGAGTACTCTCCGTGCAAGGCTACTTTTTGGAGTTTCAGTACACGTACTAGGAAGGCCACCAGGAGATCTGTTCCTCTTCACTACACGTACTCAAGAAAGACACGTGGGACTTCAGCATGCATGATTGCGCTAGCTTCACCAGAACGCTCGGTGACACAATAACAACTATCTAAAACTTCTCGTCTCGACTACAAACTAGTCGAGGACGGGTTCCACGTGATCAACAACTAGTCAGAATCGACTCCGTTCATCAACAATCGTCGCGGCTTCACGACGACGGCCACGGCTTCGTTGACAATCGTCCACGAATCAAGCTAAGTTACTTCTTTAATTATTTTATATAATTTTTTCGGCTTGTTTTCCACATGCAGAGCAACGCACCGAGTACTTTTTTGTGTAAGCCTCTAGACGTGTCGAGAAATTACCCTCCAGAGCTACACTTTGCCAATTATTCCTAGGGCATGTTAACCGATAGTCATGGGCTTGGTATACTGAAGTACGGAGGCTATAGCCATGGGTTTTGTACATTGGGTTTTGAAAGCTCCGCTAACAGGCTTGGTACATCGAATTTTGGAGGCTACGGCCACAGGTTTGGTGCACTAAGTGCTGGAGGCTCGCAGCGGCTACACCCTAAGGAGGCACAAATCCTGATGAGGACATCACCTGCTTGGATATAACCACATTACCAACTTTTGATTCCTAGGTGAAACAATTCTTTATCATGATTGTATTTGATCCATTTGATAAATTGATGCTGCACTATGATGTGTGTTCATTGTCATTTTCAGAAATACATACGTGGATCAAAAGGAGTATTAAACATAAATGGAAGGCATGGAGAACTAAAGAAGTTGATTGGAGGCTAAGTCCAAGCACTCCCAACGTCCTCCACCATGCCACCATGTCACTTTTGGTCTAAGGAAAGAAAGAGATCAAATCCAACACGTTTTGGGGCTGGATTCGGACTGTAGCACTGCGCCAACTTGTGATGGCCGCCACGACGTTATTCGGACTCCGTTTTTGGCGTTCAAGTATTCTTTGCAATCCTTATGAAGTCTATTTTCATACGGATTTGGACTCATATCCATATCTTTCCTGAGATGGCCTCAATGATCAAATTACTCCCAAGAGATTTTTCTGTCAAAGGTGCTGTGTCGTCTTATTTTGGCCCACCAATGGGCCTTGTATCAAGTTGGGTCCAATAAGGAAGTGTCCTAGGGTTGGAGCATGACACCAGGACCCCCTTGTCATCCTCCTAGGTATTAATAACGATTAGAGCTTCCACAAATAGATTGGATTTTATTTTGTTGAAAGTTTAGCCATTGCTACTTCCTTGTAGACGCGTGTGTCGACTAGACCATCCGTTCTACTCAATTCAGAACCCCAACTTTGTGAGTTCATATGTATTTTTATCTCCATATTTTTAATTGAGTTTCTTGTTCTACTTGTTTTTACTTGTTCCTCGATTGCTTGCAGGAATTACCCTATAGGTTTGGTTGATCGTGCTCCATAAGATTGCAGCGACCATTGGAGGTGGTGTATCGGTTGCTAAGGTGCAGCATCCTTGAATGGTTGTAGTCGGGCCGTGAACGTCATCTCCATCCCCAAATCGAGTTATCCACCATCTCTCATCGAAAGATTGGGATTCAACCCTAGCGGGTTCCTATCAGTTGGTAATCAGAGCAAGGTTGATGGTGAGAGACTTCCAATCCTTCACTGTTTTTAATTTCATATAATCCAGAAAAATCCTAAAAAATTAGTAGATTAGTTTCCCTTAATCCTAAACACCCTTTGAGCCTTTCACTATTACTACTTAGTTATGGCTTATTGAATTAACGGTTGCATCATCGTGTTAAGTTGCTGGTCTTAGCGTCTAGTCGTTTAGAGTTTCGAGTTCTAGTCACGTCTGTGTCACCATCTCTGATTAGAGTTTCTTTGTTTCTCTCCACGAATTAGAGTAGATTTTCAAATTCCCTTATTTTATTTACCACCATTAACCTAACCACGTCCTTTGAGGTTTCATCCATGTCCATCCTTCCACCTACAAAAAGAAAATCCAACAAGTTCAAAAAAAGAATTCGATACGGAGTCCTGTTTCATCCTGAAAAGAAAAGCACCATATTTTCTTTGTCAAGATCCGAATAAGGAGTTTAAATACAGTCTGGAAACCTTAAGTTGTGCTCTTTCCAACGGATGTGACCTTGGTCCTAAATTCATTCTGAGCACTTCGCAATCACCCTGTAGATTAGCGCATCTGCTGAATTTGCAAAACAACCACTTGTTTGACTTTGCTACTGAACCACCCTTCCCAAGAAAACATTTAATTGTTGTAAGTAGCTTGTTATCTCTTGTTGCAAAATTTCAGGTTTGTGCTACCTGAAAAAAAAGAAAGATAGAAAGAAAGAAAAGAAAGATAGAAAGATAGAAAGAAAAGAAAGAGAAAGAAGAAGAGAAGAGTTTTTATTTTGTTGTTATTCCTCTCCTTGTGATCCTTCTTTGCTGCAGTTTAGTGACTTCGTTTGTGTCCAGGCGCGCGTCTCTAGCACGTACTAGCCTAGGACCAACACAATAACGTCGTTAAGCGTTTGTTCAATTTGCTTGAAACTAATGTGGTTCTAGTACTTCCTTGTAAATTACTTTCAGCCCACCTAAAGCTCCACATATTCGACTACAACTTTACAGGTTTTTATTGCTGCAGCACTGATACACTTCACTCCACGGTTGCACACTTGTTGGTTGCCATCACCTCCTATTTGGCTTGGTAAGAACTTGTAATGGCTTGTTTTGAACAAGTTGAGTTTGAGGGAATTACAATAGACAAATCCTAGTAGTTGAAAAGAGGATATATACATATTACTTTTGTGTTTCTTGTTTTCTACTAATTATGGCAGGTGATACGGAGATTTTTAACCTTTTGAAAGTAGACCCTCATATCCAGGATATCATTCAACACTTGCAGTTATATGATGGTAAGTTTTATCCTAAACCTTACATTGATTGGGAGCTAAAAGTAGATAATGAATTTGATGAGTATGACCTGTCCAAGAAACAAAAGTTTTATATTGCCTCTAATGTTTTCAATGAATATGCTTTGCTAGAATGGAAACACATTTGTTGGTGTAACAAAGTTTCAGAATCTTGGGAAGACTTCAAATTTATTTTTAGAGATGCATTTATTCCTACATATTATGCTGATTATTTGCATGCAAAATTAGACAACTTGAAGCAAGGTAGTAGAACTGTGAAACAATACTATCATGATTTTAAAATTTGTATCTTGTTTGGTGGTTTGGATGAATGCATGGAAGATGTTATGAGTAGGTTCATGAGAGGGCTCAATTCTGAAATTCGAACCTTATTAATTAGCAAATCATAGAGACATATTGGTCAATTGTTTTGTCTTGCTCTCAATGCTGAAAAGGAGATTCTATTATCTGTGAATACTTGCAAGAATGATGTGACCCATAATATCCAAAATTTGTCCACTCTACATGCGAATCAAGAGCAACAAATAGTGGAACCTCCTGCTGATTTACTTTTATCACAAGATGAATTACTTACTATTCCTTATAATAAAGAGGACTTGTGTGTTGATGATTCTTTTACTCCTATGCCACAAGTAGCAAATAAGTGTGATACTTTTGATTTGGAACCATACAAATGTGTTAAAGATAAACTTTTTCATCCTACTACGTGTGCACAAGATGAACTGAATTTGTTGTCCTCTTGAAATACTTTGGGTTATATTGAATTTGATATTATGTGTAATCTAAATTGTCTAAAAGAAAAACTTAAATTTGATTATGGTTTTCAAAGTTTTAATCATTATTTGCTTTATGCAATTGGCAAATATGATAGCAAAGGAGAATATTTGGTGCACAAAGTATATATTTGCTCTAATCTGAAATATCCTTTTGGGCTACAATACCATGATCAAATAGGGGGTTGCACTAACACTAATAATGTCTTGCAAAGTTTTCCTAGTTTTTTCTCTTATGCAACAGGGTAAACCCGAAGAAGGGGAGTATTGCTGGTTATGGCCGTGCAGCATAGCCATCGCTCCATGTTCCAACATCAAAGTAAGCACCTTTGAATGTCATTGGAGCAAGTCGAGGACGACTTGCAACCAAGAAGGGGAGAATGATGAGGACATCACCTGCTCGGATACAACAACATTAGCAACTTTTGATTCATAGGTAAAATAATTCTTTATCATGATTGTATTTGATCCATTTGATAAATTGATGCTGCACCATGATGTGTGTTCATTGTCATTTTCAGAAATATAAACGTGGATCAGAAAGAGTATTAAACATACATGAAAGGCATGGAGAACCAAAGAAGTTGATTGGTGGCCAAGTTTAAGTATTCCCAACATCCTCCACCAAGCCACCACGTCACTTTTGGCCCAAGGAAAGAAAGAAATCAAATCCAATACGTTTTGGGGCTGGATTCGGACTGCAGCACTGCGCCAACTTGCAACGGCCGCCACGACCTCATCCGGACTCTGTTTTGGACGTTCAAGTACTCTTTGGAATCCTTATGAAGTCTATTTTCATATGGATTTGAACTCATGTCCATATATTTCTTGAGTCAGTCTCAATGATCAAATTACTACCAATAGATTTTTCTATCAAAGGTGTTGTGTCGCCTTATTTTGGCCCAATGGGCCTTGTATCAAGTTGGGTTCAATAAGGACGTATCCTAGGGTTGGAGCACGACACCAGGACCCCCATGGTTGTCCTCCTAGGTATTAATAAGGATTAGAGCTGCCACAAATAGATTGGGTTTTGTTTTGTTGAAAGTTTAGCCATTGTTACTTCCTTGTAGACGCGTGTGTCGACTAGACCATCCGTTCTATTCGATTTAGAACCCCAACTTTGTCAGTTCAGATTGATTTTTATCTCCATATTTGCAATTGAGTTGCTTGTTCTACTTGTTCTTGCTTGTTCCTCGATTGCTTGTAGGATTTACCCTAGTGGTTTGGTTAATTGTGCTCCACAAGATCGCGACGACCATTGGAGGTGGTGTATCGGTTGCTAAGGCACAGCATCCTTGGATGGTTGTAGTCAGGCCGTGAACGTCATCTCCATCCCCAAATCGAGTTATCCACCTTCTCTCATCAAAAGATTGGGATTCAACCCTAGCGGGTTCATATCAAATTCTATGCGTGGCAACACGTGCTCTCCTTGCCCAAAAGGTAGAAAAGTCTCAATGACTTCTTTAGGCGCAATCGCGCAATCTTTTTATCTCAATGCCGACTACTTATTTTAAATGTCTTCTCTTAGCGTTCACTAATCTCCTCGAGCAGAACATGCCTTAATTCGTGAAAGTCTCGGATCTTCTGTCATACCTAAACTCTAGGATGTGAGACAAAGATCTCTGTAGTAGCAGTGCCAATACGTACAAACAAGACAAAGATCTCACATGCAATGGCAAGGGCTAAACTGGGGCTGTGAGCCTAAACCTAACTGTCTAACTACTCGGGAGAAATATGGCCGAAACAAGAGCATGACACACAACATTTACATTCATCACTGAATAAATTTTAGTAGTATCTTCAAAATTCTATAAATATGCTACCTAATGTATGCATCTCTGTTTGCAGGTTAAGCTTCAGCGACGACTTTCTACGACACTCATCGTACCACTAGTGGCTCCACTATCTCCCAGGCTCGGGGCTAAGCACCAATTACTACTTGAAATATTTTCAATGGCTAAGCTAATTTCCAAGCTCAGGGGCTAAGCGCCAAATAACTACTCGACGTGGCTCCTACAGCTCACCTGGCTTAAAAGCTCAGGGGCTTGATGTTGTAAAACTACTCGGATGATGACTTGCATGAAGACTAAAGACCCTCGGTTTGATTATTTAACCATTCCAAGGCTCGGGGGCTGATAAGCTATAGCCAATAGTTGATTTTTTTCAAGATGAAATTCAAGGATTTATTGATCCTCAGCCTGATTCTTCGATTCAACCTAAGGCTCGAGGGCTACTCCATATGGAGTGTGACTTTCGCCACCCTCCGTATAACATTCCAAAGAAGAATATTACAAATTCAAGACGATCAAGGGCTTGAGCACATCATAGCCTCGTGGCATCCTTGAAGCACTTTGAAGATTAAACCAGACAAAGTACTCGAAGAGCACCAGAACTACTCGACGAGGATCTGAAAAATACTCGAGGATTGCTGCACTTGTCTACGAAGCACTCGGGGGCTTGTCGGGGATAAATCCCTAGTACCCGCAAGGAAGGAAGAAGACGAACTGCTACTAAGATTCCTATGTAATCCTACTATGACTCATACCATGTAATCCCTCTACGACTTCTACCTTGTAATTGACTAGTAATCCCACCCCCTGAAGTATATAAAGGAGGGTAGGGGTCCCTAGAGTGGTAGGCGAAGACCTCTTAGAACTACAACAGAGGACCAAATCCTCAACACCAAACAACACCCAAGCGTAGGGCGCAATATACAACACCCCAAATAGGACGTAGGGTATTACGCTACTCTGACAGCCTGAACCTATATAAATCCATGTCTTGTGTCCTCGCTTTTACCTTTGAGTTCCAGGTCCAACGACACCCCACCAACAAATCTACTACCTCAGGATACCCCTCGGTAGATTGCTGGGTCACCGACACTACCGGCCATTAATGCCGCTGCAACCTTATCTCCACCGACCACCGTGCAGCCCCTCACCCATCCTTGGCCCCAAAGGCATCCATTCCCCCTCTCCTCCCCTACCCCTGCCGCCAGACTGAACCATGCGCACACATGCGCGCCGCTTGCACCACCACAACCACAGCCATCCTCACCCGCTCTAGTCAAAGCATCCCCCTCTCTCTTTCCTTCGTTGCCATGGCAGCAGCTGCCCTTATCGCCCTAACAGGAGATGTGGTGCCCTCCCATGCCTCCTCCACCCCTATAAATAGCGCCTCACCCTCCCCTCCCCTCCCCCCGCACTGGAGCCTCACAACCCAAGGCGGGCGGTGCCCTATCCCCTAGGTGCCGCGCCTCCTCCCTCCCCTCTCCTACCACCACAACATCACCAACGTGTTCCACTACTCCTCCCCTCTCCACTGGTGGTAGCCATAGGGTCGGCGGCGACCGGAACTACCGTACCGGCGAGATTCCAGCACCTCGCGTGGCGGTGCCTATCGTGCCCCAACGGTGGTGCCCGACCCCGACGCGACTCAGCCACCGCCGTGTCGTTGCTGTCTGCGGCCGTCATCCTCTCTCTCCTTCCCTTAACCCGATTAGCGAGCCTGGCTGGCCAACGTCATCAAGCCACCGACACCCCAACGTGTCTGAGCACGGTCCACTGGGCCGCACGCCCAACCCGCGCTGGTCCACGATGTCCACTGAGCTGGCGCATAACACAATGTGCCGGGCATCCCAACCCCATGCATCAGCCAACCTAAAAACGCTAAGGCCACCAAGGTAAGTGCACACCAAATTCCATTTCAAGCCCTTCCACACTTCCACAAATTCTCCAAATTTCCCCAAAAATATTACAAACATATCCATGTAATCTTTTCCCATTGTTCATCTTATATAAACCCTTTTCCAAAATATCTAGCCCACACATAATAGAAAAACCCCTTTTCTGTGCACACAAGAATTCGCGCATTGGTTGTTCCTCTTCCAAAAATTCCTAGAAAATTCCTAAAATATCTTAGGGCCATTTAAGCCTATTTCCATGCCCATCTTTGGTGACATTTCCCAAGCTCCACCTTAGTGGCTGAAGTGAGTCTGTCGAGCAAGCTCTAGCCTCGATTATCAATCTGCCTGATCGTGCCCGAGCTCCACCCTAGTGGTCAAAGTGAGTTCGTTGTGCAAATTCTTTGGCTTCCACTTGATCTTTCCCGGCTCCACCTGATAGCTAACCTCTAGCATCAGGTCAGGTCAAAATGATGCCCATCGTGCAAGCTCTCAAGCCCTTAACTCTAGCAATCAAGTAGCACCCACACGAACTTAAGCCCCTGGAAACTTGTCAACACTCCACCTGCCAAAGGGCTAGACCCCGGGTCGAAGCCGAGCTCATCGTGCAAGTTTCCTAGCCTTGAAATCTATTCACAACACCTAGCGCCCGAATCACACTTAGGATCCATTCCAAACCCCAGCCGTTATGCTACCCAATTCAAATCACATATATCAACCCAATCTAGCCATTATGCTGCCCAACTAAAAACCCTAAATATCATCCAAACCTAGCCGTTATGCCGCTCATCCAAACCCTAGAAAATCCATATCTAATTCTCTTAGAAATTCAACAATTACATCCATTAATATAATTTAGAAACTTATTTCTAAATAATTAATGAACCATTCATCATTTATCCAGGAATTATCCTTAGAAATCTGATAATTCCCAAAACCTCCATCAACCGTCCTTTTCCATTTTCTTTAATCGTACATTGATTGCTAGAATTGATTGTATATTTATTTATTTGTTTATATGCTTGTGTGATCTGAGCACATGAGCAAGACCCAGCTAAGGATCCAGAAGATGTGAAGCCGAAGGTCCGGCTATCAAGAAGATGTATAGAAGCGCTAGCCTGACCAGGCTCTAACAAGAAGATGAGGATCCAGAAGGCGAGAAGTCAAGACCCTGGTCAACCTAGGAAACGTCGATGAAGGCAAGTCCTAGCACCCACCCCTTGATCATATTTTTATCCTATATTTCTAGATAATAAAATTTACCAAGATAATAACTTGACCTGCATATTCTACAGGGAAACCCATCCATATCCCTTTCTCACCTTGACTTGAAGCCATTTCTGGCCCAAAATCCTAACAATGACCCCGATCATGACTAGATCATGATCGAGTGTCATTTAGAAATAGAATTTTTAGAAACAACATTAATACAATGCTTTTTATGGGAAACCCCCAAATGTGTGAGTTTAGAGTTTAGTAAATACAATCTACCAATTAAAGAGTTAGAAACTATTAAGGACAAGACAATGGAGTAAAGGGGTAGAGGATCTTGTCCCAAAAGCTTACTTTGGTCACATAAGCACCGGCTTGCGGGAAAGTCTTTCTAGTGATACATAAAACTATACGTGCCAAAAAGGTACAGCTTTTGGGAGTGCCTATCCATATGAGGCCTTGATTCACACCCCACCAGCGGAACCTAGTAAACCATCCCAAGGGGTCACGGTGGGCAACAGGTAGACTGGAGCAGGACCTTTGCATAGTCCCACGTCCGATTGGCATGGGTCACAGGTTGAGGTTCAGAGGACCTGGTAGCATTGTGTGCCACGTTATGATGCATCTGTTTCCTAGGAAAGTGTCCATGTGTGGACGTACAGTCGTATCTGTGGATGGAGTTAGGGAATTTTGTCTAGAAATAGATGCCAGTGGGTACGGGTCTCATAGGTCAGTACCGCCTGAAGCTGAGGTATGGGCTGATCGAATGTATGGGTAAAGTATACACCTCTGCATAAATCTATCTGGATAGCCAAGGCTCATGATCATGAGCCCACATAGTCAAAGCTCCCATTAATTAGTAATCATGTGTGTGTTGGCGAGACAGGGCCATGGCCCTAAGAGAGGGTAATTGTGAAATAAGGCACAAGCTAGTCTAGTAGGACCCTGATGGCCTCTGATGCTCTTTAAAACTTGGGAACTAGTAGGGGAGGTAAGATTCCCCCTCTAGAGCCAACAACTTAAAAAGAATATACTTTGTTCCTCTTCTTTTTCAAAACTCACCTCACCTTGCATGAAATAGGTTTATTAATAAAAAAACAAACCACATATCCTTTTCTTGATTATCCCTAGCATTTAATATAATTTCAACACTAGGATTTGCTTAGTACCATTCATAAGTGTACTCAGACTTGCTTTCATTTGTACAGGGTTAGGACTTATCAGGTGCTATAAATTCATTATGCCTATGGAATGGGTAACTGCACCACTTTCCGCTACATAAAGGTGAAACCTCTTTTCTATGATTTTATGTGTTTTTTTATTTTTACGATACTAATTTGTGATGAGAAATGTATTAGTCTACTGATCCAGGGACTAATACAGGTAATCAGCGGGACCATCAGAGTAAGGCCCCCACACTATGAATCTATGTGCTTCCCTTTGATTAGCTAGATGCGTGTTTCTTCCTTGGTTGATTGTTTTTCTTCTTTGGATATGTGTGTCATTCTGAAATGGCCACTCCTGAACATCCATTACCAGTCTTGAATCGACACATCCCTACATTGTGGTATGCACGTTGTTCCGACAGTCACGGTCGTGAACGCCCGTTACCAGACTTTAATGATCTGTTCCAAATGCATTTTAAGTTGTGATTCGCATCCTTTTGGGCCATGTGGTATGACATATTCTGCCTTGGTCTTGTCGTATCGACCAGTTCACGTTTTCTGGGCTCCGCTGCACTGAGAGAATCATCTAGTGCGAATCGATGGTGCCTTTGGCAGCCTTTTGAGCCACGCAGCACACATAAGGTGGATTTGTCATGACATCCTGCACCGTGTGTCTGAAGGACTATCCGACCTTATCGACTTGTCCAACATGCCAATAATTATTCTCTCTCTCTCTCTCCACATGCAGTTGATGCTAATAAGTACTAGAAATGAACAGTGGCAACATCTTTCTTACTGCCCATAAGGTCATATTCTTCTCTTTCTTACATCAATCACACCTGTGTGCAGGGAACGTATCACTCATGACATCGCATGAGTTGTTTCTGCAGGAATGCCTTGTGTTATATGCCAAACAGTCCAACAAAAGGTACACATGTACTCGTCGAGCTTATCCCCTGACACCCGTCGTGCACACATGTAAACAATGTGCAAAATTGAAGATTCTGACCTATATTTGTGGCAGTCTTAGGCCTGAATATGTCATCGCTATAGGAGACAATGCCATGATTGGGAGAGGAAGATGTGCACTGCCGGACTGGGGTTTTTTTTGGAGGTTGCAAGAACGAAGAAGTAGCTTACTCGACAAGCAGGCCGACAAGCGGGGTAATTAATACAAAGTGGTGATGCCCGCATTGACAACTGGCCTCCACTATCCTTGCCCTCATTGACAACTCCCCCCCCCCACCAGCCCAACTAAGTTAGATGGAGTGTTTCATGGTGCTATTTCCAAAATTGCCAATCTTTAGAGGTTTTAGGTTGATTAGGCTAATCTCAATGGGAGGTTTCATAGTGATGTTTCCAAGGTAGCCACATAAAGTAACAAAAACATGAAAAGGGTGTTTGAAACTACCTCTCCTGTGCATAATTTCATGGTGTGGTTTCATAGGCTCTAAATAGCATTTAATTTTATGACTCATAAAGAGTTGGCATCAGTGTACATGTGGTTTCATCAGATGAAACTGATTCGCAGATTTCAGTGATTTCAATGAGGACCGAAAAAAGGGTTAACATGAAATTGAGAACCCTGATCCTATGTGGCATGCTAATTAATAAGAATGAAACTCCCCATTGCGAGTAGCATTATGATACAAATACATAATTTCATTTCACGATGCACAATTTCATTTCATGTTTTCTTATGCAAGACATTGCATTTAAAGCGGTGCATTGTATTAAGATCGAATGTGCCCATGGATTATGTGGCCACTTACCAAAAGCATGGGAATAACCAAATATCACGGTTATAAAGGAAAGTCTGGTATGGAAACCAACAGCTACATAAGAAGATCTGGTGTACACGAATAGTTCTTCCTCTACCTTCTTCATTGGTTGTCCATTCATTTTCTCCTCAATCATGGGATCTTCATGGGCAAATCTTATGCCAGATCTCATTGTAAGCATCGCCAATAAGATCAGTGATGCAAGAGATTTCATCAGGTTCAAAGCAATCTGTAAGAGTTGGGACTGTGCTCGTTCAAGTGAGGCACTATCGTTTGACCCTTGGATTCTAAAAACCAATAATGTTGGTGATTCTGGAGCAGTGGCATTTGCATCCATCGTGGATCATCACCTTTTTGTGGTCTCATTTCCAACATTAGCTGAGAAAAGGTCTAGGTTGATTGGTTGTGGCGGATTTGGACGCCTTGTCGATATCGATGCCTTCGACGAGCAGACTGCGCTCCTGCTACATCCTTTGTCCCATCAGGAGCACATTGACCTTCCTTAACTTCCCACATGGTGCCATCGGGGTTCTCTTGAAGCTTGTATCTTGGGTTTGGCAACCTCTACTAGCACCAATTCATTCCTTGTGTTAACCAACTTATGGCTCCCGAGATCTTGTCCACAGCTACAGTCGTTGCCCGTCTACATCTGGCATTTGGGAAGATTTGTAGTGTCGTTCTTCTGAACATATGCGGATCTACTTGGGGCATCATCTTCCAGCACCTTCTCAAGCTGTTGGACTCCAATTATCATGGGTTCTTGGGATGGGAAACTCTTCTCTACTCCCAGGTCAAGACCGAATGTTCTTTGTTGTTCGGGAGAATAGGCTCTAGAGATCCTGGAGCTGGGACATCAACTGGAGAGAGGTGGTGGAATTTACTCTGTATTCATTCGTCGATAATATCTGGGAGCCGATTCCCTAGGAGATAGCTCTAGAGTTTCATAGTAAGTTCATCCTATTTGGACCAAGCTAGTGCATTGTTGTACAAGAGCATGCAATTTGTGGCCTACCTAACTTGAAGGGAGATCACATTTACTTCCTAGGAATGGATCGGTACCCATAGGAGCCATACTAGCTCTATCAACAAGGACTAAGAAATGTGGTAGGCGTCGATGAAGATCTCGCGATCCACATTTTACATGTTCTTAGGACTGGATTTGATTGCGAGTAACATGGTTGTTGCCTAGCTATGAGTAGATTAGTGATCTTTCATATTGTAACACCCGTGCCGCTCGTTGTATTATCAGACAATGCATTTGTATATATAGTACTAATATCAATATTATTAGTGATCATCAGTTATGCAGCGTTGGACATAGGTAAATGAATATTGGAGTATCTGAAAGGTAAATATGCTGGAATCAAATTGAATAGCCATTAAACCAAAGCGGCATAAACAGATGGCATATCATATTCATTTATTACTACAAAGTTCATAATCATCATTCATACTTATCCTAATTTGCAAGATAGTACCATCAGCTACCAAAATACAAGCACGATCCCACCTCTCAACCATCTACCTCAGCAATAACACCAAACATCACAACAGCAACAACCCCAAGTACTACAGCAAAAAAGCACAATGGCTAGTTTAACATTATATCTTTAATTGTCCTCAATGGACTTTTAATCCTTGGCCTCCTACAATGATTCCTTGACCTTCATCACCACATTGGTAGCCTGCTCCAGGTATCGCTTCACCTTCTGCAACTCATCGGCAGTCTCTTTAAGCTCCATATTAGCCTTTGCGCATTCTTCCTTCCACATCCTTGCATTGTTTTCAGCTTTCTAGTTCATCCCAATTAGCTCCAAGGTGACCTTCCCGAAGGTCTACCTCTCCATTGTCTGCCCATCACGTGTCTCTCACAATTTTTGCTCCCACATCCTTTTATCTCTTTTAGCTTTTGACTTCGTGTTCATCAGCTGCAAAGTCATCTCCCCATGGTATCGCTTCACCTTCTTCAGCTCACTGGTAGTTTCATTGAGCTCCCTCATAGCATTTCCCCAATCTTCTTGCCACATACTTGCATCCTCTTCAGCTTTTTCCTTCCTATTCATCAACTTCATCAGAATATCTTTAGTCCTGGCATCCCATTTAGGATCAACCCACTTAAATGGTCCGCATTCCTCCCCTTCCTCCTGCAGACACGAGTTACGTTTACCTTTAGTCTAGCATCCTAAGATCTATGATAATTAAAACAAGTTGTCGTTTACCTTGCAGCAACATGCAAAACGTCGCCTAGGGTTGTCAAATGTCCAATCATACTTCACATGGACAGCCATCCCGTGCTCGCAAACATCTTCAAGATCCACCAAGGTAATGTCATAGCCAGGCGACCCCGTTCTGAAGCTATTAATGACTCTAGGCGACCGTGGAAGCTAGTAAAACACAAGAACCTATCAATTCATACTACCGACCCGAATTTAAACCTAACTACATCATGAAATTTAAATGTAGTTCCTTCAACTCAGATCCCTAATACCATAACCTGTAGTCCCAAGAACGATCGGGACAAGAAGCCGCAACAATTGGAACTTGGAGCCCACCTGATCGGAGTTCGTCTCATTCTCCATTCTGGTCCAATGTGCTATTCCTATCGCGGGCCACCACACTACTGAGCTGCGGATATGGGTGCCGATTTCCGCAAGGAGGGGGGAGTGGCTTTTCTCGCGCCAAGCACGCTGATTTTTCCTGGAAGCACGGCTTTTCTCGTGCCAAGTATCAAAATATATTGCAGCAACTCACCTTATACTTACATATGGGACCCATGTAAGCCTGGCTTATCGACTATAAAAAAAATTAAGGATACAAAATGAGAAGTGGCTATAGCATAGCGGTTGGCTCAAGACTTCCCAATTGATCAATGACAGGTTTGACCCACAGGAGGAGCATGTTTTCCTTTTATTTTCCCTCTGTTTTCCTTTTATTTGCCCTCCCTTTTATCATCTTATACTTACATGTGGGTTTATGATGTTTCCATGGACCTTATATCGTTACAAAACCACCATGTATCAGTGAGTGACGTTTTCTATTTGAATTCGGTGGCAACTTTTATGAAATTTCATAACTTTATCATTAAATTTGCTCAGATGCAAAATTGTATGATGTTTTTAAGAAAAAACATCATAAATTTATGACGTTTTGACATGTGCCGTAAAATTTTCATCGTAGATCGGAAGATTTCTAGTAGTGAAATATGGTGTAGGATCTAATGGTGTAGATTGAATGTGTTCAATGTGAAAAAATCCATCGGAATTTTAGCGGAACCGAATGGTGCATTCAGGTACTGAAATGTACCCATTTTCGTACCGATTTTTGTGCAGTAACAAAATTCTTGAAAATATACGCAAACATGGTCTAAGGTCTAATGGATCAGATTGGATGCGTTCGTTGTGAAAAAATCCTTCTGAAGATAGGTGATCCCGAACAGTCCATTCAGGTATGGATATGGACCTGTTTCGAGCTAGTTTTTTACTGCACTTGATATGACCAGATGCGGCCACTTAACCCCATCCGAACGTGCACTACTAGCAGTCTAGCACCTCCCAGCGAGATGGAGAGCAGTTTTTTTTTTTATAAAGGACTTCATTCAAGATTAAAAGCAATGTACATGGGTGAGGGTCAGAAGACCCCAATGTACAGACAGCAGTGCTGAAAAAACAGCACAGACATGACCATGATGTGAAACCTGCATGACAGACAAACAAGGTGGAAGTAGCAATGTCTGCATGCATTTCATGATTTAGTCTACAAATAGACCATTTATTGTTGTTGAACCTAAAATTATTCCTTACTTTCCAAAGATACCAAAGCCTAGTAAAGACTTCCTGCAAAATATCATCTGAGAGGTTGTTTGATAAGATTGCCTCCAAAGTACTTTGAAGGCCATCTAGTTCTTTCAACAAGATGTCAGTTCTCAAGGGAATAGGAGCAGCAAACCAAACCGCTCTAGCAAAATCACATTCAAAAAACAAATGGAAATCAGTTTCATCAGTACCACAAAGTTTGCAGGTGTTATCAATTCTAGTACTGAAAGTTGCTGCTCGTTGACCAGCTGCTAGAGAGTGCCTAATAAGCCTCCAAGAAAAAGCCTTGATGCGAGGAGGAATGGTTTTATGCTTCCAGATTCGATTAAGAATAGAAAGAGCCGTCGCAGAGATAGCTCTAGAACCCTGACTTTGCAAATAATGAGAAGCCTGAGAAGCAAGGTACTTGTAGGCCTCTTTGGTGGAATAGGTACCTTTGGAAGAAGGTTTCCAACAAAGTTGGTCAACAGAATTGGAACAGACCTTAGGAACATGAAGGATGGCATCAGCAACCGGTTGATAGAAGGTGGAGTTAACCAGATTTTCATTCCAAGTGGACTGATGAGTATTCCATAAATCAGAAACTAAATTTGGAAGATGTCTGTTAACATGAGGATCTATCAAGTGGTTATGAATATCTTCCCAATTATCACACCAAGGATCTGTCCAAATATTCGAATTACCTTTATGAATCTGCAGCACACTTTGCTCATGAAGATGATGCTTAACCTGCATGATAGAAGACCAAAAAGCAGACCTAGTTCCAATGCAATTAGTTCTCTAGAAACTGTTACTAGGAAAATATTTTGCCTTTAGAACAGAAGTGAGGAAAGGATCCTTATTAGTAGCAATTAACCATGCAGAGTGGAGAACTAAACTCTTATTAACAGTGTGAATGTTTCTTATACCAAGACCCCCCGCTAATTTTGGTTGGCAGGTGTCATCCCAAGACCTAAAATAAAAAGGTTTCACGGAATCTTCTTCTTGGACTCCTTGCCACCAGAAGAGTCTAAGGATGGAATTGATCTTCTATGTAAATGCTTTAGAGAACAAGATATTCTGCATGTAGTAGATAGGAATGGAAGCCAAAACAGAATTAATGTAAGTGATTCTACCCGCATGATTTAGCTTATTTGCCTTAATACCAGTAAGCTTAGCTCTGAACTTTTTGAAAATGAAACTGTAGGCTTTGGTTCTGTCTTTATAGGAAAAAATGATAGGATGACCAAGATGAGTGGTTTGGGCGTTCATCAAAGGAACAGGGAAAAGATTCTTGACCTCTTGTTTGGTGTAGACATCAACATGTTTGCTAAAGAGAATGGAGGATTTGGCCCAGTTTGGAGTCTGACCAGAGGCATGGCAGAAATTATCAAGAATAAGCTTAATCTAAGTAGCCTTAGCAGTAGTGGCCTTACCACAAATAAGAAGATCGTCAACAAACAGAAGAGAATGAATGGGTGGGCAGTTCTGACCAAGGAAATTTCCTGAGAGGTGGTTATGTTGCAAGGAAGTTTGCGGGCTGAAAGAAATCTCATTGATTGCCAAAACAAAAAGGTACGGAGATAAAGGACAACCTTGTCTAATCCCTCTTTGAGAATAAAAACAATCCGAAGGTTGGCCATTGATAAGAACAGAAAAATCAGGAGTAGAAATACATGCCTTAGTTAGATTAACAATCTGAAAAGGAAGCCCCACTCTAAGCATAGCATCAGTAATAAAATTCCATTCCACTCTATCAAAAGCTTTAGCTAAGTCAATCTTAAGAAGGAAGCCTTTATGTTTCCAAGAATTGAGAGAAAAAGAGTGAGTAATTTCCTAGGCAATAATAATATTAGAAGAAATATGTCTACCAGGAATAAAACCTGACTGAGATAAAGGCACTCTATCAGGAAGAGAAGGCTTAATCCTATCAGCTAAGCTTTTAGCTATGATCTTGTAAATGACATTGCAGAGACTAATAGGCCTGAAATCTTGAGGAATCACAGGAGCATTCTTTTTAGGAATTAACACAATGAAAGTGTTGTTTAGATCTGGAAGCAACTGACATGTACAATAGAAATTATGAACCAGGTTGGCAACATCATCCCTAATCCATTCCCAAGCAGCTCTATAAAAGGCCACATTAAAACCATCTATCTGGTCCTAGGGCAGCATCCTTCTTCATGATCTTTATAATTGTCCATAACTCAGATTTGTCTAGAATGGTTGTTGTGAAGTCAGTCAATAAATTTTCTTCTATTCTGTTCTGCTGAGAGAAATAGTGAGTCTGATATTGATTAGTTTGACTTGGGAACAAATTTGTGAAGTAGTTCTTGAAACAAGTGGCAATCTGATCATGTGTTGTTAAAGGGTTTCCCAACTCATCAGTAAGAAATAGAATTCTGTTTCTTCTTGCTCTCTTGATGATTGCTTGCTGAAAGAATTTGGTATTTCTATCTCCATCAGTTACCCAAAACTTTTTGTATCTTTGTTTATGAAATTCTGCCTCTTTGTCCAAAATCACCTGATGTTGCTGTACAAGATCCTTTTTCTAGAGAGTGGTTCTGAACAGTTGGATGAAGACTTTGAAGTTTGAGGATGTTTTCTTCGATAGCTTGCAGTTGAAGTTTAAGACTGGGATTCTTTTTTCTCCACTTTTGCAAATCAGCAGACACCTTGTTTTAAGGTGAAAAGGACGGGCTGAAGATTTTTGCCGGATTGTAGCTACTGCTTTCTGAAAATCTTCTTCCATTAACCACCAATTCTCAAACTGAAAAGTTTCTTAGGTTTGTTTGTAGAAGCAAGAGGCATTGCTAGTATTGGAGCATGGTCACTCTTAATCATAGGAAGACGAAAAACTGCAGTTGAAGGAAAAACTGCACACCATTCTACATTACCTAAACATCTATCCAGTCGCTCAAAAGTAGGATTAGCATTGAAATGTTTATTAGACCAATTATAAGCAGGACCATTATAACCCAAATCCATAAAACCACAATCTTTAACAAGATGACAGAAATTAGACATATGAGCAACATTAATAGGTCTAAGACCTAGCTTTTCATTAGGATGCATTACATTGTTAAGATCCCCCATACAGAAAGCAGGAATATTAGGATATTTTACAATAAAAGCATGATGTCCTGCCAGATAGACTGAGTTTTTCTGTGATAGGGATCACCACAAACACGAGCAGGATAAACTTCGTAGCAGTTGGCTTATATTCACAACTAGCTAAGATAACATTTGAACTAGATTGTTCTACTTGCAAGGGCACATCTTCTTTCCAAAGCAGCCAAAGGCCTCCTGCAAGGCATTCAACTGGAACAATATGAACAAGAGTAGTTTTTCTAGTTTTTTTTCCCTAGTTTCTGAAATAAAAATTACCTGGGCTTTAGTAGACACAATCAAACGGGAGAGATGTTGCATCTTAGGGCTGCAGAGGCTCCCTCCTGTTCCTCTGTAGTTCCAGGACAACAGACTCATGGCGCCCGTGGCACCTTGCAGGCTGCAGGACCTTCCTCTCTAATACTAGGAGGATCACCTTGAAGTTGAAGCTGGAGACATGGACGCTTTTTGAGGTTCTGGAGTCAGCAGCGGTGGAGGCAACAGAGAGCTCCCGCCGCCGCCTCCTGCTCTTAGAAGATTGCGGATCCGAGGCATCCGGGATCCTTCGATCCGGGCATCTTCCTAGAAGGTGCGAGTTGAAGTGCCAGGCCGGGAACCAAGCGGAGCCTCCAAATCCATGAGCATAACCAGCACCAAGAGCCGGATGGAGGTCAAGGACTCAAGGTGGCTGCAGCAAGAAGGAACGAGAGGGAAGATGCAGGAGAGGCCATGGGAGGGCGTCCGAAGCAGGTATCAGGTATGGACATGATTGTAAGAGGTGCCGCATGGGAGCAGCCTATTGACGGTGCGACTGCTAGCTGCAGAATGGGTGGGTAGCGCGCCGGAGCAGCAGCAGAACTGTAGAAGACGGCTTGGCGGCATGCTGGAGGCGACACGGCGTGGCCGCGGTGGGAAAGATGTGCCGTGATGTGTCCTGGCCTGAACATGAGATAATAATGCTAACGATGGCTCTATTTCTCCATTAGTTCCCCTCCGTCAAACAACATAAGAATTTCTAGATATTTAGTGCTGATTTTCAATGCCAAGGTTTTATACAAAAACACATCAAAACTGGAATAGCTCCTGCATGTAATTTTCGATTTAAAACAGGCAATCACTTTCACAGGACCAAAACTAGTTTTGAGACTACTTTACATTTTGCAACTAGGTAAATAAGAAAATCTGTATATCTACAACGAACCAAGAGAAGAACCGAAGGAAGAGATGCCTTAGGAAAAGCAAGACTTCAGCTGCTGCCACATCAGAGAGATACAGTGAACTGAGGCGCCTCAAGGTCAAGTTCCTGCTTCATGACACAGCTCATGAACCAGTCACTACTGAATGTTTTGATGCCACGTTTTGCTGCAACCAACGCAAGTTCTGTCTCCTCTTCACACACCAAAAAGATTGTCTGGGACGGCTCATCTAACTCGCTCAGCTTTTTTATGATCTGTCAAACGTGTAGACATGAATTTTGTTCAAGAAGAAACATAGACATGAATAACTGTAATTCTGAAAGATAGTCTGAAATGAAGGAGTAATCTGTAATCATGTTTCTTTCTATAAAATTAAGCTAGTAAGCATGCCTCATGCAGGATTTCGGGATTAAACCCCAAATTCATCTCAAGTTAATACATTTATTTTATTTATGGATAGTCTTTATGTTCAAAAATCATTTCAAAACCATTCTCCTGCCATAAAAAATATGCATGCCTATAAGTTTTGTTTTTGAACTACTATTATCATTAGCTCTTTAAGTATGCGATAGCATAAATTCAAGCCACATATTAGGAGTTGCATTGAGCAAGGTCTGCCCTTCCAAGGTGATTACTTCAAGTTCGTAAGTTATCTGGGATCTGGATAAATTCTTGAATCTTGTTTCGTGCTTCTCTTAAAAAGCTTATGCATATAAGATGCTGGAATGGAACATTATAAATGAGGTTACCTTGCCCCCAGTAGATTTAATAATGGATGAGAGAACATCAAAAGAGGGCTGAATGTACTTTGACAGACAGAAAGTGTAGCCAGAAAATAAGGAGTTGGGCCTTTCTTTAGCTCTCATAACTGCATCCCTCAGTACAGACTTGTATTGCATCCTAAATTCTTCATCTTCCAGAACATATTGTGCTTCTCCTGCAAAATAGAAGAAAGGTGGAACAGAAGATAAGGACTCCATTGTATTCTGTAGTCCATTTTAGGTAGTGTTCTTTTACCAAAAATAACAAGGATATAGTAACATAGTTCATTCTAACAGAAGCCCCAGGGGCTAAAGAAGACCACAAACTGCACCATTGATATTTTCTCTTCAATATACAGACGTTCACAATAATATTTATATAATCATCTTAATGTCAACTTTCAACTCACCTACAAACTGCCCTTGTCTGAAGCTTTCTTTTAGCCAGTTTGGGGAAACTATCCAAGCACTGCAAGGAGCACATGAAATTTTAAATTAGTTAAATAACAATAAAATCAGGAAAAAAAAGTATGTAGGTGTTAAAACACCATATCCAACTTTGGATCTCAGTCAAGAATAAGATACCATATTTTATTACAGGTTAAACAAGCTGGAGTGTCATTTGGTTGATCAAGGATAAGGAGGCGTACCCAGAGGACAAAGCAATACAGAAGTTCATAGTCCTGCGAACTTTTCCAGTAACAATATGTGTGCATGCATGTCCTTCGCAAGTAACAAACCCACCAAGCGTTTCAACTACCTGCACCATAATGGTTGGCTTATTATATTTCAGAGGCAGCAAAAAGGCAAAGCATTGCACTGTTGAAAAAAGAGAAAAAAAGGGCATGCAAGATTTGCGTGATCACAAAAAAAATTAATGAAACAAGTTTGATAAAACTTATTGCCATGTAAAAACTCCGCAACTTCCTGTGAGTTTAAATCTCATCTCATGACATATTTGTATGTATGCCTGTCATGAGTATGCAGTTTTCTGTTTGAGAAGAAAGTGCAATTTACTTCATTGTCTGAATGACCATATCTTCAAGATCCGTGTTTGAAGCTTTCCTGAACCTAAGGCATGCTGGTTATTTTTTCTCAAACGTTAATGTGACATGAACTTATCATATATAATTATATATTACCTTTGTAAGGCGTGCCTTCTTTTGTTCATCTGCAATATTCATGAGCATGATTGTAGGGTTACCATTAGAATGGACAACAGCCTTCTCCTCTCCAGACATTTTGTTCTCAAAATGAACTCCCAGGCTAGGAGCACGATTCTCTTTTGGAATTAGAGGCACTGAATTTCCAGGGGAACTGCAGAAGTAATTGTCATGTGCATCACTTTGATTCATGTCTTGGCCATTGCCACCATCATTGCTACACCTTATTCTTTTTGACTTTAGTGATGATGAAGACATTTCATATATACGTTTCTTTGGCTCTTGCTCAGATAATGAAATTTCACCGCAATCAATGTGAACTCCAGTTCTTGCTACATTTGCAGTCTTTCTGACTTTACGGTGTTTAAATGTCTGGAGGACCATATTGTCATCTGTATCATCAGGAGAAATGCCTGCATGAAGAACCTTATAAAACAATAGAAAACATAACAATTTGAATTTGTTTTGAATGCTACGAAGTTTATACAGTGTTAAGTTGGCATTTGTACCAAAGCCAATCATCTATAAAGCTATATATATGTCTATTTTCATTGGATAATGATGATAGTTTAGAAGATTATTGACTAAAATTCAACTTCACTCTCACAATATCAGTAATTAACTTAAAAATAAATTTGAAGTGTGCACAATAAAAAAGATTCGTTCAAGCATATATATCACATCAATGGGTTGCTTTAAAGAGAACATATTAACAGAGGACAAATATCTGAGCTCAGTGCTCTACAAATCTGTCTTAGCGTAATGATGCATATAATGTAGATAATTCTCTGTTTTTCTATACTCATTTGGATTAATTGTGGTTACAGATAAATTTAGAACAAAGCAAAATAGAAAAACAATGTCCCTGACACAAAATTTATGAGTGTATACTTTATAAGAAGTTTATAGGATGTAGCTTGCACCAGAGATCAGACTTAAATTTGACATGACACAGGCTCCAGAAAAGGCATATTTGAGATTTGAAAACCTAAAATGTTGCATGATTAAGTAATGTAGACTTACTATCTGGCACTACAGTGTGGAGTGGAGATGTCTGGGGTTTCTCCCATGCTTGTAGGATCGGCAATTCCTTCTTGAGGTGTGCAACCATAAGTGTTGATCCTCCAGGAAAGCATAATGCTCTCTTTATATCAGCCCTTACTGGAATCTTTCGAATCTTACCTCTAGTATCCACTTCTCCAATAGATACAAAACCCTGCAGTGTATTCAAGGTATAAAGCAAAATCACATAAGCACAACATACTATTAGTTCTTGATCAAGTACATAAGTACTCAAGAAATCATGATAGAACCTAAGAACATTTTTTTTATTTTTTGATGATCGGGAAGGAGAATAAATTTTTACATTAGTTCTAGACTTGCAGAATATACACACTAACATAACAAGTCTAGCATTTGTTTCCATCACATAGCCATGTCACCCTACTAGGATACACTGTCTGAAATATAGTATCAATTATCAAACTTAACACTTATGAATTGGTATTGCATGCTGGCTTCATTTCTTCTTCTTTAAACCTAGGAGATTAACAAATGATCACAAGACTAACACAAGTGTTGAATTGCTAAGTAACAACATATGCACCAAAAACGAAAAAAATGGCTTATCAAATATGCTCTTTACTTGCCTGTTTTAGCCAAAATCCCTCAGAGACCTTATCCGCCCAGCAGAATATGGTTGTGATACCAACATTTTGAAGCCTCTGGGATAGTTCCTTATATAAGAGGTGGCCAATACCCTGAATTGTACATGAAAACAACCGGGGTCAGCCATGAAATGCTTCGAATAGAGTTCATAGGCAACTCCAAGCATTCGTTTAAAGAGTATGTGTCTAAGATTAAGTATTGAAATATTCAAGCAAAATTGTTCTCCTTAGCATCTAATTTTAATCATGCAAAGCACAGTAGGTTTACTGAAATGAAAGTAAAATTCAGGTGTGCACAAGGCAAGCAGTTTCCATTACTGGTCCCACAAAAACATGCATATCTGCTACAAATTTTAAACCCAGAGGAAACAAGATGTGAAAATCTCATACTGTTGGAGTGACTTTGTCAGTGTTACAGCTCCTAATAAGAAACATGATTATGGGTAACAGTCAAGAAAGCCCTAGAGGTAATTGAACTTTACTAAAGAATCCAAATAAATTTAATGAAACTTTGCAAAAGGGTGCATACCGCACGTTGATGAGATGATCTCACAACTGCCAGAGGTATTTCAGCATATTGAGTGTCAGCTGGCACAATCTGATATGACACAGCAGCTACGACCTGAATGAAGGAGTAGCTGTCCTCAGTGAAACCCATCATAATAGTTTGAGTGGAAGCAACTCAAGCCGGAAGAATATTTCATTTCTCTTTCATACTATCCAACGTACACTTTGCTTTTAAGGAGAATGATAGATACCACTAGTATGTGGAAACTAGTGATCTTATAACAAGTTTCCAACAAAAGCACATCACAATTGAAAATATGTGGCACGCTAATTTTTTACTCAATAGTTCTTCAAAGTTATTAACAGAAAGTTAGGTTGTCAACACTCAATAATTAACAGTGCACATTAGGTATAAATGTTTGCACAACAGAGAGTGTACTAAAGTAATTGGAAAGTGGCATAAAGTAGTATAATTAAGACATACTTTAATGAAAAAGGAAATAAATTGTGCAATCAAATTTCAAAATTTAATGCATTGTCAGGATCAATTCATTGGTAGACTCCAGTGATGTTTTCAAGTTGCCAATTAGTCCATAATTAGCCATCTAGCAATACATGGGTAGTGACTGGACAGAATGAATCAATTATGGGACCTAGTAGACCCCAACCCGAGTGACTAATTGTCAACTAGTGCAACTAATCACGGCCCCTGTTGAGGCGACATGGTGTTGCCTGTCAATCTCAAGCATGGAAGCTCACTAGGAAGTAGTAGAACTAAATGTTCGATTAAAATTTAAAAACAAGTAATTAACCAACTCATCTCCTCTTAATCTCATGCGGTACAAGTACAAGATGTATATGTTCTTAAATTATGTCATGCTGTAGACTATATGAGTCTAGTTGGGACAAGTTGGTTGACTAGGTGACCAAGTGGACAAGTCCGTCCTAATCCTCTAGCAACTTGACTCGATTAAGACTTAATAACCTAGGAGCACATGAACTCTCCACTTGATTTGAAGCATTTTAATTTATTGTCTTTTGGTTTAATTTTTGGTAAATTTATGTTTAGTGAGATATCAGAATCTTTGTGCAATTATCTAATAATAGCAAATGAGTTATCAGACAAAACAGCCCAGAGAGTAGTGTTTACACACCATGCGGTCAAATGGAAAAATACACTGGTAAAATTGTAAAGATGTTTACCTCTTCATGCTGTGCAGCCTGGGTAGACATCAGAATTAGAGTCTTGTACTTCCTGAGTAACAGGAACATAAATCAGGACATTAACTCTTTATTATACCATAATCAAAATATGATAGTGCTGTCAAGGAAAAAACTCAAGTGAAAATAATTTTATCAGTACCATTAGTCATACTAAGTAACATCCCAAGATTATGGATGAAGTTAAGATAAAGAAAGAAAAGGAAGTCTGTACCCATTAGTTGTGCATTTTTCAAGAAACCCTGAGTTTCTCCCAGTGTCAGCAGCATAGTCCATAGAAGGAAGTTCTTGTTTATAAATCGTCAATACTTCCTGCAAATATCAAAAGAACAATGCACATGAACTAATACGATATTGGCACATATATCATGTGTAAGTGTAACAAGTGCTCATGGTCATAATTTCTTGCAACTTTCCCTTTTTCTGAATGCTGTCTAACCAAGCATTCCACCATCTTAAGAAATGTAAAATTCTGACGAGGCACAACATTTTTCCTAACTCATGATGCCACACGGAATGGTTAAAGCTTAAAACAAATGTTCCAAACTTGATTACCTGAAGCAGTGACTTGATTTGGCTATCTGCATCACTTGGATTGAGGAGGATGAATTGAGAACCCTCGCCTACACATAGGATACAAAATTGCATGACAGGGATGAATAGAATCACAACTGAATCCAAACGAAAAATGGTTGTAGACATTGCAATTCACTCACCAACGCCATTCGAAGCACTCTTCTGATCCCCATGAACTGCACAACCGCCATCACACACCCAAAAAAATGAAGTGTCAGTACATGAATCAATCATTTCGATTAAACTTCGAGACCGAATAAAGGGCGTGCTCCACATCCTCGGAGGAGCGCAGTAGCGTACCAGAGACGACAACCTTGGCGCCCCCCCTAGGCCCGGAGACGGTGAGCGCCTGCTCCGTGCTCTCGCACCGCAATCCGCCCCCGTGGATCTCCACCTTGCAGTTCCCTGCCCCAAAACAAACACGAAGTCCTTAGTAAACGCCATCAATCGTGGGGATCAGATCGGCGGCAGGGCTTCGCTTACCAATCGAGAAGGCGGGAGCTGGCTCCGGTTCGGCCTTCGTCTTCCGCGGCCTCCCCATCTGATCCGAGAAGAGACTTCCTGCGCTGTTCGCTGCTGGGGAAGGATCTGGCTCTGGGGAATCGGGAGGAGCTCGAACGCGGGGTTGATTGGATTGGATTGATGGGATCGTGGTGGGTTGGATTGGATTTCTCGCGTTCTTCGTGGGAAGCGAAATGTGGGGGCGGGTGGAATTTGGAGTTTCGGGCGGAAATTTTTTGGAAAGGCGGGAAGAGGGGAAATGCTACGGGCGCACGCGCGCAGGGTGGCTTTTATGATGGTTCCCGAAGTCACCGGAAGGTCCGGAATGCATTCCACGTTTTGGGCCGACATGCTAACCTACTGTTGAGACCCAGTTTGGGCTAAGCCCGCGTCCATCTGACACCTACTTCTTGGGCTGTTTGGCCCAGATTATTTCTATTAGCTCACAGCACATCGGCATTTTTTTTTTCTCGTGGCATCTCGCTATCGCGCCATCCCTCTCAGGTCCCCCGGTCCTCCTTCCTCTCTCGAGAACCACCAGTAGATCAGCATGTTAAACGCGAGAAGTTCGAACCGCTTAATTTTTAAAGAAAATTCGTGTGAATTCGCATGTTGCAAACTTCTTTTTATTTTTGAAATGAAATGTTGCGATTATGGCTGAGGCGAAACATGTGTCAGCTCTTCTGACGCGCTGCTGATGGGTGCACTGTATAAAATGTAATTATTATTATTTCAATTGTCTTTTCTTTGCTTTTTTAATCCTCTGTAATTATTCAGTTTGGAACTTCTTTTTAATATAATCAACAGTTCTTCTGTCTACTTCGTTAAAAAAAAATATTGCAAACTATAGGTTCCGGATTTAAGCGAAACTGAACCATAAGCCAAACGGCACTCCATCGATCGGTTATCGGTGTGCAAATGCCTACATATGCAACGATGACAAGCAGCATGAGCGCTCAAACGGTCAAACCCCGGCGCACAACACTTCAGCAGCAATCTCGGTCGGAGTTTGCCCGTCAGGATTGAACTGAACTGAAGAAACTAGCTGCAAGGTCTCATACATGAGAGGGAGACGGTCGCCACACGGCTGCCTAGGGGCACTTGGGTCCTCCCCGCTTGGTCTTCCAGTTGTCGTAGCAGGGGCAGGAGGCCTTGTTGCCGTAGGTGCCCGCCGGCACGCACAGGCACGCCGCGCAGCACTTGCGGCAGAAGAAGAGGCACGGCTTCCGGTACGCCGTCGCCGAGCACCGCGCCGCGCACCGACCGCCGCACTCTGTCGCAATGCAACACACAGCAGCACCTTCATTTTCCCCTTAATTCATCGGCAACTAATGCGTGAACCATTCGTATCGATCAGAGGTTATTGCGTTTTTCAGTACGGACCTTGGGGCTGGAGGCTGCCGGGGGTGACGCCGTACTGCAAAAAATCGATGAACACGAAGGTGAATCAAGGCCGAATTCTTCGGTTGAGGAGTATGCACTGTACTACTTGGTTTACACTCACCGTCGGGAAGGTGGTGGGCTGGGCTGGTGGAGGAGAAGCAGAGGAGTTCGTCGCGGGGGAGGCGGCAGGCGCCGGAGCTGGCCCCGGCGACGGCACGTAATAATAAGCGGCAGCCTGGAATAGAAAGAGATCGGACCTCGACGGCAGATGCCAATGTGCTCGATTACCAATGCGAGAGGGAGAGAGTGACAGACCTGGCCTCCTTCCGAGAGGAGCGCGGCCACCGCTGCCACGCAGCAGAGCAGCCGCAAACCTCTGCTCTTCATGGCTGCTCTCTCACACTTCCAAGTCTGATGAACCTTTACCACCTCCAAGAGATGGAATGGAACATGAGTGCAGGTGAACCTCCAGCTGCTCTACCACTTCCAACTCAATCTACAATGCCATGTACAATGTAGTGGCTCCCTTGCCCCTCCCTCCAGACCCTGTTCGCCTTGTGAGGGAACAACGCAGACGCAGCACACCGCACACGGATAGAGGGAATTCCTGTTACATCAGCCATTCAGCCGCATGACATTGAACCAGAGGTAGCGAAGGGCCGAGCAATAATAGTTGGATCCGGACAACGGTTGCAGTTTTGGTAGCTTCTGGCGCGTGGCCGCGCCGCGCCGGCCATGCAGGCCAGGCGGCCGGCCATGGCGCTTGGAGCGTGGCGGCCGGCAGGTGAGAGCAGCGGCTGTTGTTAGGCGAGCCCGTGTGTGGCTGGCCACCTGGCGTAGGCCCCCACCCATTGGAGTGGAGTGCGCCAAGCCGGGGAAAAGCGTCGCTAGCTGCTGCCCATGTGAGGGCCGTCAGCCGGGATAACATCCATGCCGTTCTCGCGCGCGCGTGCTCGCAAAGTCGCGGGGGCTCGCTCGCCCGATCACATGCGCGGCAGAGAGGCGGGCAGTAGTGGCGGAGCTTGAGGTATTAATCAATCGGCAGGCAATGGAGTTGGGGCTCGGGAGTCGGGTCGTTTCGTTGGATTTGCCTGACGGGCCGTGACTATTGTAGTACTGCGCTAGGAGTCCAAAATCTTCAGCTGCCGTAGGGTCATCGGCGCGTCTGTAGGCTGCGTCGGACACCTGTGCGTAGATTGTGTACATTTCGCTCGGAGAAAAGGTATGCGTATACTATAATTGACAAATAGAAGGGAAAAAACGCAACCTACAACCGCTGTCCTGGATCCCGCTGTTCCCTCAACTGTCTGATGCGTGTGCTCTGAATGTCGCCGAGGAAATGCTCCAGCTTTTGCAGTAGCCAGTAGGGAACTTAGGATACTTGCAGCCGTCACATTTTTCATGCACTTTTTTTTAGAAAAAGGATAAAATTCCAGCACGGCCATTGTTGATGTCAATGGCATGTTTGGAAAATGGTAGTGGTAAAATATTCGAGACTACATGTTTGGAAAATGCAGTCGTCACATTTTTCATGCATGAACTGGGTAAACTGAAATCTGCTCCACAGGGCTATCGGCGAGGGCGTACTACCTCCAAAAAGAAGTAGCCAATTTCAAAACCAAAATCGGTAATCTACCGCTTCGCACACAGCTTATCTTGCCAACCCCTTTCCTGCTGTGTACGCTTATCCTACAATCCATCCAGCACCACGAATTTGCGCAACAGACACAGAAAAAAAAAATGGATCTAGAGATTACTACTGACGACTTCCATGCACCGTGTGCACAAGTTTGGCCGCAAAAGGTGTTCCAGCACCTGCAAATGGGGTCACAAATCCACAACCACCAATTGGTAGCCGGTTTATTCCAACATGATCAACACAGAGAAAGAACAGACTTCCTATCCATTGGCAGGTGCAGCCAGAAAAACTTCAGGCCATGCACCCACTTGGGCAAGCTACAGCAAATCGGTTCCGTGCCTCATACAGGTTTTGGATACAAAAGTGCGTTGGAACGGGAAAGAAGAAATGCTCTTATTTTGCTTGGGGATGTGAGGCGATGAAGTCGACCGCTGTCTTGATGGAGTCAATCTTCTCCGCCTCATTGTCAGGGATCTCGAAGCCGAATTCTTCCTCAAACGCCATCACAACCTCGACAGTGTCCAAGCTGTCAAGTCCAAGGTCCTTCTGGAAATGGGCGGTAGGTGTCACCTGCAAGATTTGATGGAGAAGGTTCGTCAACATCTACAATACTGCAGATTCCTATCCTCGTAACATTCTCTATACCAAAGCACTGCAAGTTTAGTATCAAGTTCCCAAAGTATACATTCATGCCAAGTTTAGGTAGCCAAAAAAGGGGAAATGGATCAAAGCAAGCATCTAACATAGAGCTGAAATGTGAATAAAATCAGCAGTGCATGACAATAATTTAACAGATTAAATCTTTGTTGCTAACATCCTAGTTGCAACTAAGAACACATTAAGCATGAAACTGGGAGCTGTTACACTCACTTCAAACCTATGAGCCATGAAAGGAATGTCTATTTTCATTTATAACTTTGGTGCTTATATCATGAAACAACGTGCACTACAATTTGAACAAAAGCACAACAGTCAACTCCTATCAACAAGAATTCAATACAATGTGTGTGTGTGTGTGGGGGGGGGGGGGGGGGGGGGGAGAGAGGGGGAATCATTGATAACCTCCTATAGATATTTAGGTGGAAAATACTGACATTACACAATTTGGTGATTTCAGGTATCAAACACATCCAAGCACTACAAAAAATAACTAATAAGAAACTGGCTCAATTTCCCATATGACAGACAATGCCTCAAGCATCCATCTAAGCATAGATTTTGTCATTTCAGTCACCACTTGACGTCTTCGCAATCATGAGGTTAGGTTTAGCAATAATTTTCTCAGCTCCTCAATTCTACAAAAGAAACAGGGCAGCAAAGACTGCAGAAGCTACTGTAAATTCAGAACTGCAGAAGCTACTGTAAATTCAGAACTGCAGAATCTACCATGATTTTGAAAACAGAGCCAAGGAAACACTGCCCTGGCACAAGGTAACACACTTCTCGACAACTCAGGGGGCAAGTATGATATTATGGATCTATTAACCCACATGGATAATTAGACTCGTGCACATCCAGTGACTAGTGTCCACTGAGTGCCATACTAATCAATACTAATAAAGGAACTTCGAAATTTCTGAATCAAACATATATAACTACCAGATCGAATAGTCAACAGTAAAGAAGCCGTGGAGTCCATTCTGTATAAGGTCTCCATCTCCAATCTGAGAACTGCTAAGAAGATCACTCGGTTTCTCAACTAATGCTTCACAACCTCTTACACATTTACACCTAGCTCTTCATGAAGCGCCTAATTCACTCGACAAAACCAAGCCAACATCCGGCGATGCGCGCTCAAAACCCTAAACCCTCCAGCACAGATCCGGATCCACGAACTTAGCAAAACGTACGGGCGGCCGCACAAGCGTCCGCCGCGAGGGGATAGATCGCGCTCACCTTTGCGGGTTCAACCTTCTGGAAGTTCTTGACGACGGAGACGACGCGGTCGGCGACCTCGCCCTTGTCCAGGAACGACCCCTTCGTTTCCTCCGTAGTTGACGACAACAGCCTCCGGGCCGCGACGGGGACGGTTCCCGCCGCTACCGCCGCCGCTGCGGTGCGCGCCACCGGGACGCGGAGGTGGGTCAAGAGGGCTCTCCTCGCCGCCGCCATCGCCATTGTTTTCCTCTCTCGATTCGGGGTCAGGCGGGCGAGTGGGGGAGAAAGGGCAACGTGGAGCTGGAGGATCTCGTGCTTGTCCGGGCTGCGGGACTGCTAAAACCCGTGATTTGTCGGCCCATTAGAATGATCTGCAGCCCAGTTCAAATAGTCCAGACTAAAAAAATACCAATAGATGGAAATTTGGGCTATTAGATGGAAATTCCTAAAAAACAAATAGATGAAATAACATCATGGGCTGAATGTAACATGATGTTTTTTCTTGGGAGAATTAAAAGGAACCAAAAAGTCGAGAAATTTATGTCTTCCTCAGATTTTTTTCATATAAAACTTCTCGTGTTTGAGATCTGTAATATGGTAAATGGATGACTAAAATAAGGTGGAGGGACCAGTACATGGTACCTCATCTTGGTAAAATGTTAAATTATCCTATCTTGAATATTGAGCAAGAGTTCATTAGTTATTGAATCAATTATAAGAAATGTTGAAACATGTATCGGAGAAACATAGGCGAGGTGGGGAAGCAAAGCATGCATACTGATACCCAAAAAACATTAAATTAGCCTATCTAAAATGTTAACGCATAATTTTAAAATTGTTGAACTAAATGTAAGAAGAATACTGAAGGACGTTCACGGTGGAAGGGTGTTGGGCTGCAATAGTTAAGCTAGTGAGCTTTAAAGCTTAACACTTACCAACTACCAAAAACCATATAGGAGCCTCTGAAAATTTCCTCTCCATAATTCTAAGCACGAACCAAACATGGGAGTCGATATATACTCGCCCGGCCAAATAATTAGTCATTGAATTGACTTGACATAGCACATCTAGTTCATCTCGTCTCCTGCACGATGGTGAAAATGCCACAACCAAATCCTTTGCACAAAGGTGTGCCAACATGTTGGCGGGGTAGCTACAAGATCAAACAAAATGGCCCCTTAGAGTTCAACTCACATGCAAATTCAACTCCGACCTCTAATCGCCGTGCCCATTAAAAGTAGGAGTTGATAGAGGGCATGTTAGACCTTGTCCCTTGTTTGATTTGTGATGGAAATTGCATAGTGAAATTGCAATATATGTTATAAGAAAGGGCCAAGATGTAATGATTGGAGTTAAACTCCTAAATTCCCATTTTCCATCACACTAAAACTCCTACTCTTACGAAACAAACAAGAGATTTTAAAACTCTTACATCTAATCTGTTTTGATGTTCTTTATCAATGGCAACATCGATGATACTTATAATTTTGGATAGAGTTTGAGGAAACAGATATGTTCCGATAAGGACATGATATGTCTGGAATATGGCTTCCAACAGCAAAACGAAAAATGACCAACAACCAAACTGACCTCATCAGTCTATTCTACAAAGACAACATTGCCACAAGCTAGAAAGTGATTAGCAACTTAGACTCACAGAACATGCAAAGTGGGTGACCGTTGCAGTGATGCACCTATAACGGGTTATTGCCAAAATGCATATCAACCTACAACTGCACAAACATAGGTTGATCTCTGATCCACACCCTACACGGAAGCAGACCCATCACGATCCCCCTATTGGTGCACGCAGTTTAAGGGCACGAACACAGGTGGAATATGTCTAGCTATCAAGAAGGGTCAGCATACTAGATCTAATCACCATGATTACATAAAGCATGCTATTTAGTCTAATCCGGAACTAGACTAGGAACAAGCATACCCATGATAGATAGAAAGCATAAAAGGAGGCATTGAGTCACTAACAGATCGGATGTCATGAAGAACATTGCTCACATAATAGATGTATTTAGATCATCACCTCCGAGTACATACTATCGATGATCCACTACTGCTCCTAAACTCTGCCATGGCACAACTGTGCAGGGAGGCCATGGTGGTTAGGGTTTGGCCTAAGTCATCTCCTAGATAACTTCGAAGACTTGCAGCGGCCCTCAGCTCCTGGTGAATGCCCTAGGTTTCGTCAAGTTCTAGTGGATGGATGCGCTTGCTGATAGAGAATGGGGATATTTATAGTCCAGAGGTATTGTGGGGTGAAGGGCATATCGATCGGGGCTGAAAACGGGCTAGGCCAATCAACCTGGACCCCCATAGGCCGATTGGCCTGCCCTCTGTAGGCCTCCAATGCTTGAGTGCTTCATACGAAAGTTGTAGATCTTTTCGAGGCATGTAATTTTCTCAGTAAATTCACCCCAATTGGAGTTCGGATGAGGAATATATCATCCGTGCAAGTTCAGCTGCTCCTGCAAACCTGCAGTCCAATGTTCCTGATTTTGTCTATCAATATCCAAAGTCTGAGCCCAAATCCAATCTTGTACAAAAACCCTTCATTTATGTTGTGTTTCCTGTGATTTGGTAATATGGTTCAAAACACAACACATATGGGAATATGGGGTTATTTTAAGTACCAAGTGGCGGGTTACTATAAGATTTAGTCCAAAAATACCACTTAAATAGCACTAAAAAGGTGGCAATAATGAGCACTAACATATTTCCTGACATATTTCAATAAAAATCAAACCTAAATTTCTTGCACAAAATGAATAGGCTAATACAAAAAATGACAAAACCTAAAGAATAATCGACCTGGCAATAAACAAATAAAAAATTAATTAAAAACTAAACTAAAATTATTGTGGCCATCATTGATATTTTTTTTGCAAATATATATGATATCCCCAGAAAACTTGTTGTGGACATCAAGATGATTAATTTGATATTATTATTTGGCAAATAATTTGGTGTGCTATCACTATGCACTAAGATTGATTTTAAAGAATTTGATATGATTTTTTATGATTGCACATATCATTCAAAGTGCTCGCTATATGCACATCTTTGTTATAAGTTTAAAACTATTATTTACTATGTTTTATATGAATATGAAGATCTTGTATACTTTTTTTTGAAAGAAACAACAAGGAAAACCCCCACTATGGTATATATATTAAAAGGAGAAAACAAAATAAACGTTGTACAGAGCCCAAGAAGGGCAACAATAGCACAAGAGTGCCCCCACCGAAGAGAAAACTGAAAAGAAAAGAAAAAACTATACATTAACTATATAGACTTTACCCAATATAAAAAGGCTTGTTTGTTGCTATCCTTTAGTCTATGTGCTTGTAGTATTGCTTCTTCCACAAACTGAGATGTCCAGGCTCGAAGAGAGGGCCTTCTTCCTTCAAAAATAAGGTTATTCCTTTGCATCCAGATTCCCCATGCAGCACTGATAAAAGTTTCCATGAAGAAGGAGTTGTTGTTTTGCCCTGCATCTTTCATCATATTATAGAAACATAAATTAAAATTTCATAGCACTCCAATCTTTTCCCAACAAGCTCTGCTAAAGGGGCATGTGAAGAAGAGATGCAGAGCAGTTTCTTCCATATTTTCCCTACAGAGCACATAGTTGAAGTTTCCATTTTCAATTTGAAAGTTTCTCCTTCTCAACAAATTTCTTGTGTTGAGTCCATCCATTAGAAGAAGCCATGAAAAAACCTTCATCTTATTGCTACACTTAGAGTTCCGGATCCACTGGAATGGTGGAGGAATTTTGATGTTTTTGTAGGGCAAGTTGTAGAACTGCTTGGATGAGTACCTGTCTGTTCCCCAAATGTAGTGCCATTTGTCCTTTTCATTCTCTTGAATTTGTATATTTTGAATCAGGTTTTGAAGTTCCTGATATTCTTGAAATGCTTCACTGGACAAAGGAATGTGAAACTGATCTTCAATTGTATCATTTTGGAGGAATTTAGCCACCGAGATGTCTTGGTTATTAGCAAAGGAGAAGAGCCGAGGGAAGGCTTCATCTAGATGATTATTTTTTCATACATCTTTCCAGAATAGTACATTTGTACCATCTCCAGCTGTGCAAGTTGCAATGCCTCTGAACATGTCATAGAGTCTCATAATGTTCTTCCACCAAAATGAACCCTTCTCTGTAGAAACATGTGGGATTTCTCCATTAGGGTAGTATGTGTTCCATATTAATCTTACCTAGGGGATGTTCTTCTTGTTGTAAAATTTGTCTAGATGTTTGAGAAGCAAAGCACAGTTCTGACTTCTAAGATTGATTACTCCTAATCCACCTTTATCTTTAGGTTTTACTTTCTTCCAAGCAACTAATGGTTTACTTCTTGCATTTATATCAGATCCTCACCAAATGCAATGCCTTCTTGCTCTATCCATGTTGTCTATAGCGCCAAGAGGGATCTTGATTGTGCACATTGAGTAGGTGAGGAGAGAGGTTAGAGAAGTGTTGACTAATTCAATTTTCCCAGCATAGTTCAGAAATTTTGATGTTGCAGTGATTCTTCTCTCCATTGTATTAACCAATGGCGACATGTCTTCAATCTTTAGCTTGATTGTATCTAATGGCAGACCTAGATAGGTGAAAGGTAATGATCCAAGCTGACATCCAGAAACTCCAGCCAACATAATTGCTTTCTCTATGGTGAGGTTTAGAGGAACTAAGTAGGATTTTGCATGATTGACTTTTAGCCTTGTAGATTGAGAAAATCCTTCCAGAATCCCTTTAAGACAGTGAAGCTATGTTTGACATGCTTTAATTATCAAGATTGTGTCATCAGCGTACTGAATTATTGGAAAATCACAAGAGGCATTATTTGGAATTGGCAAGGAGAAGAGGCCTGACTATGAGCTTTATTCACCACGCATTACAGAAGGTCAGCAACTATGACAAATAACAAAGCTGACAGAGGATCTCCTTGTCTCACACCCCTCTTGCAGTGGAAGTTTTGGCCTTGGACACCATTGAGGAGGATTGAAGAATTTCCAGAGCTCATGATTCTTTTGATCCAATCACATCAGGTTGCTGGGAAACGTATCTGGTCCATCATTCCATATATAGTACTGTGCTCTATTGTGTCAAAAGCCTTTTTGAAATCTAACTTCAGGATTACAATTTCCTTTTTTGATTGCTGGCATTGGTGAATGTACTCAAAGGCCTAGACAAGGCAATCTTGGATGGTTGTATTCTTCATAAAACCATATTAGTTTTCATGAATGAGGGGGATAATAGCAGCCTGTAGCCTATCAGCTAGGATTTTTGTGATGAGTTTGAGTATTGAATTGAGGAGCGAAATGGTCCTATAGTCATTTACTTTTGTTGCATTGTTGCATTTGCGAATTAGTGTGATGAAGCAGGAGTTTATGGCCTCAAGGCTCAGGCTAGATCTTGTATACTTCTGTACTAGATTTGTTTTAAACTCTAGAAATTGATTCTCATTTTTTAAAATTAGATGTATTTTGCATGCATACATGAATAGTTATTGTAATCATTAAGGTCCTTCATGGTATGGACATAATTATGGGTTTATTTGTTCTAACACAATCATGAACAATTTCTATTTTTTTATGTATTAATCTTAATTTGATTTTTTTATAAAAACACACATTTACTGTTCACAACATGTTAGTTCTCAAATGATTGTATAACAGTTTTAATGTTTAGCACGTATATAAGCTTAAAAATAAAATTATTTCTGTTTCTTGTTCATGTGGCGCTCAATTGCTTAGCATCTCTCTTTGGTCTCCCGAAATTCTGCTTGGTTTCCTTTGTAATTTTTTTAAACTATGTGTTGCACATGCGTGGCTACTGGTAATAGGTAATAGCCATATAATTGTTGAAAGCTGCAAATAAATGACTAGGTGCAATGTTGCACATGTGTCATTGTAGGAGGAAGCACCACCTTTAGATTGGGGATGGACCATCGAAATTCAGTGTTATATCTTATCAAAAGAAAGAGTGTTAGGAAACAAAACAAGTTGATGCCTTGCTTAGCAATTTAACATAGGGTAATCTTTCCAGGGGATATGCTCCGCACGCGACCAAACACTTTTTTGGCCAGGACATACTCGTTTTACACTTCATTCTGATTTGAAATTCTATGAATGCTTGTGATAGCACACTTTGGAATTTTCATATCTATTTACATGGTGTTTCATGTTTTGGGAGTAAAAAGTGCGTGTGTGTATAAATAGTAGATACTTTTTACTTTGTATGGATAGCCTATTATACTTTCGTCTTTTATTATGCATGACACCTCTCTAATATACCATCCCCATGTTTTGGCAATAATATATATACCAAGAGCATGACATTGGACAGTTGCTACTTGTCAAGATCTAGTCAATTGTAAACGAGGTCTTACGCAAAGGAATGAATGGATTGTACATCTAATGGCAGAGAGAGAAGGCTGCTAATTGATTTTATTTAAAATAATATTTACACAAGTGAGGAGTTAATTCTAGAATGAATGCACAACAACCATTGAGCAACAATGGAAACATGCTATTGAATATATTTTTGTAAAGTTAATAAAATATAAATGCATTTATTGTTAAGATGAACATGACATGGGTCCACATCAATTGCCAATTCTGTATGTAATGGATCACAATCAAGGTACAAACATAGTGTTGCTAGAGAGCATTGTTCAATATTGGTGGCTTCTCTTTGAGGTTTTGTGTTTTTATGAGAACGTACACTAGACATAAATGCCAACCTGAACATTTCATTAATAGCATATGCATATTTTGGTATAATAGATTTGTGAATAAATAAGGGAAATGAAAGCAGAAACTAGATTATTACAATACAAAATCTGTCCCGCTAGGCCTACATGACCAAAAGTCTTCAGGAGAGGCAGCTCTATGCTGCCAAAGAGTAGGGTCAACAGACATTCTTTGAAGCAAAAGCCTCGGATGGAGATGGACATGTTCAAAGACCAGAGCATTTCATCCTTTCCTAATGTTCCAAAGGATCACAGTCAGACTTGTGGAGCGAAGTCAGCACCAAGGGTTGATTCAATCGACTGGGTAACCAACCTATATCTCTAGCTCAGGTAGCAGCAAGCTCCACTTCCATGACTGAACCTTTTTGATCCGGCCCCCAACTTAACCAGACACATAAGATAGAACTCATATACATGTTCTATACTTTCTTTGAACAAGGACATAAACTGATAGAGTACAAGCCGAGGTCCACACAAACCACACTCAAAACAATCAGAAAAAGAAATAAATCTACGAGCTGTACTACCAAACAAACAATGTGGAAAACTTTTACACCATCTCCGCTCTTAACTAATGAATGCAACACACACGCACATACGTGTACATGAACTTGCTGTATGTGGCGGGCGCTCGGTCTGTAATACTGTGTGCACGCCGCCTGAGGCTTGGTCTGCTCTACTCGCAGCAAAGGTCGCAGAGCCAACAGCAGCACAGGGCGGCAATGCTGCAAAAAACATGAAACCAAACGCATATATAGCAGTCAGTGACCAATTTGCATAAAAGTGAGCATCGAATTTTAACTCTGGTGGACTAGTGCTCTACTGAAGTCACATTGGCAGCTGAATTAAAGCGCAAGCTAATAACTATAGTAAATAGTGACACTTACCATCCATCGATGAAACTAGTCGTCTTTCGTCCCCGCCCTCTGGCTCGTCCGTGCCGCGGCGACGCCGCGCCTTGCTGCTCCGAATCCACCGTCGGGTAGCCTAATGGAGCGGAACCCAAAACCAGGTCAGCCAGCAAACTCATAAAAGAGCAGTTGAAAGTTGAAAGCAGAAAACAAATGACGAAGAACAGGATCAGTGAAGTCCTGAAAGACAATTTTAGCCTAAATTAGGAATGACCATGCATGCAGGCATCACCTAGTGGGGGCTGCAGGTTCTTGTGGTTGACGCCCTCCATTATATTCTTTCACGTTCTGCTTCTACCAACTCAGCTCTCTCCCTGTCTCGTTCTAATCTTCTGAAGATATCTAGCTTATAGCACGGAGATCAATCTCTACACAATTCTCTGATGAGTTACTCGATCGGTTATGTGATGAGAAGACGCGAGATCGCCGAGGCTTATATAGCTAGCCTATCACGCGGACACATGCGCAGATATTCTTTTCGGATTTCTTTAAGCTAGAAAACTTGATGCCGCGTTGCTCGATCGGGTTTGGCTTTTGCCTCTTTGCGCGCGTGGAGCATGCTATCGCCCGACAAGTTGCGTTGCGTATGCTCGCGAGTCGAATCTTTCCTCGTCGCCGGTTGGAAAACTTGGCATGAAATTTAGCAGCCGCCCGGCCGGTTCCGGCGAAAGGTCAGATCGATAAGGCTGTCGGCAGTCGGCACTGGTGCTTAACGCTGTGGCGCTGTTAGCTAAAGTGGTCATCAGGGCGATCCGTCGACATGGTAGTGTGACCAGGCTGTTAGGATAAATAATTTCAACGGCTGCGCCAAAGTAGAATTAGATGCACGCCGCATTTCTTGCCGGTGGTAATTATATTCAGTGCGCGCGTTGGGTGGCGGTCGGGCGTCGGCAGTGAATTCTTTTCCTTGTTTTTGTTGATGGGTGGCCCCAGAAGCCGTGTCTTGTAGGTCCAAGGAATATGTTCTCGTTTTGTATTCACTAGTACACGGGCTAATAATTCTAATAGCTATTGTAGTAGAAAGTTGTTTAAAAATAATCAAAATTGTAACTCGAGACATTTAGAATCACATATTTATTTTTTTGATATTTCTGTATAATGAACATTCCGATAATTATATTAATATTTAGGTGTTTGTTTTAGGTTATTTTTAGTAACAAAGTATGTGGGTAATTTAGACATAAATTTAGTATGGTATCTTAAGTTATTTTTTATAATGACATGCATGAGGTAAAAGTTACTTTAAATTATTTTTATAATAGCAAAGCTCGATAATTTAGATATAAGTTTAGGAGTTTATTTTAGAATATTTTTATAATGATAATGGTAGGTAATTTTTAAAAATATAATGGACCAATGCCTATGATTATTAGAGTCTACATGATTGATACCTGAATGTTTATGATTTTTATGACAATTTATAGGATTTATCTTTTTTTCCTAGCGTGTCTCGCTAATACGGAATCTCCAATTGGAAAAATAAGGGTACATAGCTAACAATCAAAACTGTTACCTTGAAAAGTATAAGTATAATAGACTAATGACTATAATTATTAGAGTCTATAGGATTACCCTGATGTTTATGATTTTCGTAACAATTCATAAGATTTATCTTTTTTATCCTAGCGTGTCTCACTAATGCGGAGACTCCAATTGAAAAAAAAATAAGGGTATATAGCTAACAATCAAAACTCTACTTTGAACTCTCTCTCATTTATTAAATATTCTAACACAATACTTATAAAGATATATACTTATTATCTTCATACAATTGTGATAGATTTTACTTAGTAATTACTTTATAATATTTTCATCCACATTTATAATCTCTCCTTTTTTCACTTTGCATCGCGGATATGCACTTAAATTTGTTTAATAGACATTAAATCCGAGCTATATTTTTAACATAAAAATATATATTCTCCTCACTTACACTATATATCTATAAATGGTGATGCACATCATGCGTATATACCTTGATTATTATTTTCTATACCAACAATATAAGAAATAAATAATTTAAAATTATATATTGGTGTACCTTTACGTATATTTTTAGTGAAGATGATTTAGATTCAAATTTAGGTTTATCACATGTTATTTTTAATAATGACGTATGTGCATAGTTTAGATACAAACTTAAGGGTTTACTTTAAATATTTCGTTAATGCTAGTGGTGGGGAGTTATTTTAAATTATTCTTTTATAATGCTAGTGGTGGGGAGCTATTTTAAATTATTATTTTATAATGGCATAAGTGGTTAATTTAGAAGAAGATGAGGGGTTACTTTATTTTATTTTAGATAATGGCAGATGTGGGTAATTTAGATATAAATTTGGGGTTATTTTAGGCTATTTTCATAATGGTATAGGTGGGTAATTTTTTCAAAAACATAATAGATCCAATAGCTACAATGATTATCCTAATGTACTAATGGCCAGGTGTTTTGCTTTCTTGAGAGAATTTTTAGAATTTCTCTCTTTTTCTAGAGTGTCCATCTAGAATTCCTAGGTGGCATCATGTGGAGGTTTCAAAAGGAGTCTCCAATTAGTAATAGTAAGATAAGATAAGAGAAGCTATTGTATGTGCTGCTGCAGGCTTTCTTCGGAGGAGTGTGATTCGTCAAGGTTTGGATAGAAGTCCAGGGGTGCTAAGAAATGCTAGTACACAACATGTAAGATGTAACTGCTAGCTAGCACTTGAACCCAATTGAGAAAACAGACTCTCGGTAATGACTTTAAAAAGAAAGGTGGAATTTGATTCCAAAAACACTACTAGAGAGAGCCATCCCAACTGCCCTATCACCACCGGTTTTCGGCAATCCGGCAGTGTTTTCGGCAATCCGCCCTATCATCACCGCCGGTACATAATTCGATAGTAAAAATTGGAACTGGCGATGATGTCTCTCTTTCGGACCTGAAATTTTTCTAAACTGGCATTTTCGTTAATCACGTCTGCCCTCCCCTCTCCCTCTACCTTATCCAGATGCGCCTCCCACCCAACCCCTCCGCCTCCCTCCCTCCCTCCCTCCCCTCCAGCCTCTGCTTCTCTCTTCCTCCCCTTCGATTCTCTCTCCCCGCAAGCTCCTCTCCGCCTTCCTCCCTCCCCTCCGCCACTCTCTCCCAGTGTTGCCGCGCGCCTCCCTTCCCTCCACCTCTCTCTCCGCCTCCCTCCCCTAGCCCTTCCACTCCCTTTGCTACCCCTCCTGTCCCCCCTTCACTCGCCCCTCACTGGGAGTTAGGAGCAGCAGCAGCGGGGCGAGGTGTGGTGGCGGCGTCCAAGGACCAGGCAGGGCGGCGGGCACAAGCTGCGGGATGCGGTGGTACTTTTCTCTCTCTGCAGGCTCTGGCGGCAGCCGGATCCGGTGCGCCGTGGCCCTCCGGGTGGCGGCGGCCAGTGCCGGTCCTAAGCTTTCGAGGGCCCTCTGGCGAACTCGTCGCGAGGGCCCTCTAAACTATATATAAATCTTATAATACATATAAGTGCTAATTTTTCTTACAAAGCGAAACCAAACCCAATAATATATTTCTAATTTAACATGTTTGATAATTATCAAGGAATAATATAGACTAAAACTAATATGATTACCTTAAGGAAGAATAGAACTCCATAATATACATTGCTTCTCATAAAAAGATAGTTCTTCGGGCATTTCTTGATGCAAAATCATCAAGGACGGTATTGAGATCAATAGTGTCCAAGGTATCCCTCTCGATGGTGCACATAGCCAATCCATTTAACCTTTCTTGTGACATAGTTGATCTCAAATAGTTCTTCAACAACTTCAATTTTGAGAAACTTCTTTCTGCCGAAGCTACAGTCACAGGTACAGTTAAGAGGATTCGATAGGCAACTGAAACATTTGGATAGCAATCTGCAGCTATAACAAATTCCAAAATCTCAAGCGCTGACATCAAAGAATCTGGCAAAGTCACTTGTAGCACCTTTAATTCTGAAAAAAAATCATTGATCTCAACATCGGATGAGTTATCCTGAGAAAATATTTCCACAAAATTCTTGCAGTGCAGCCAAAGATCAGCTTCATCCAAAGATTTCAAATTTTTTGAGTTGAACAAGAACCCAAAAATGTTATCAAATTTTTTCATCTACTCAAATCTACTAGTCAATGAAGCAATTGCAACATCAATCATAACATTGAAGTAATCTACTCTAAATGAGTCCACAACATATCGTTGTATTTCCTCATCTTGGTCATCTTGTTCATCAAATTGTTTCTTTCTCTTTCCTTGACGTTTTGTACGAAATTTTGGCTCTATATCCATTTCAGATGCAATGTTTTTTGCTGTATCCATACTAGAAGTGAAACCTTCATCTCTATACTTCTTAAAATATGATATGACACCTTCAATATGTTTGAGAGTATCATCTATACTCACAATTTTAGACCGCAACTTCTTGCTCACCTTATTTATAGAGAATAAAATATCGTACCATATAACCAAACCAACTAAAAATTCAAAATTCTCTAGTGCACTCACCAAAGATTGACATTCACTAACTGCCATTGGATCATCAGTTGAAGCCTGCTCTAGCACTATTAAAGCTGATCTTATTTGAGGAGTTTGGAATCTGATAGCTTGAACACTTTTTATTCGACTTTCCCAGCGTGTATTAGACCATGACTTAACTGTCAATCCTGGAACATTATCCACTAAAATCTTCCACCTTTTAGTAGATTTTGCAAACAATGTGTGTATACGTTGGATGAGACCAAAAAAAGAAATAGCTTGCCTGCAAGATTTAACAAATAGTAAGTTTGAAAGTTTTCCCAAAACATGACATATTATATGAAAACAATGTATAATAGAAATAATAGTTTACCTGCAAGATTTTCCCATATCACAAAGAGTAAGATTCAGACTATGACATGCACACGGCATGTATAGTGCTTTTCGATTAATTTCAAGCAAGCGCTTCTGAACACCTTGGTGAGAACCCTTCATATTTGAACCATTATCATAGCCTTATCCTCTCACATCATCAATATTCAAATCAAGAGAGGCCAATACATTCTTTAGTTCATTAAAAACTCTAGGAAGAACTCTAGGAAGAACTCCTGATGTGTCATCTACCTTCATGAACTCTAGGAAGAACTCCTCTACCCTTGGAACATTCCTTGACATATTGACACACCGAATAATTAGAGCCATTTGTTCTTCATGGCTCACATCTGGAGTACAATCTAAAATAACAGAAAAGTACTTGGCATCTTTGATGATCTTTAGTATAGTTTGTTTCACACAATCTGCAAGAAGAGAAATCATCTCATTCTGAATTTTATGCCCAAGATAATGATGATGAATCTCACTATTTTGAATCCGCCTAATATGGTCTTGCATCATGGGATCAAATTCACCCATCATTTCAATTGTGCCCAAAAAGTTGCCATTGCTATCTTGATATAATTTCTCATTTTTCCCTCGAAAAGCCAAATTATGTTTAGCAAGAAACTTGACAGCAGAAACAATTCTTACTAAAACTTGTCTCCAACGCTCTCTCTCCTTTGCAATTCCTCGTTGCAAATCATCATCAATTGTTTTATTTTTGCTCAACCTTAGCCTAAGTTCATTCCAAGTATTCATGTTTGTTATATGCTCAACACTATTCTCATGTTGTTTGAGTCTAAAACTAAGATGTTTCCAATCCCTCAATCTATCATGTGCTAGCAAACTTTTGCTCTGACTTGATTTGAACAATTTGCAGCAAAAATAAAAAACTTTATCCACATGTTTAGAGTAAACCAACCATTTTCTATCAACCACCTCACCATTGCTTAACTTTCTGGAGTAGTAAGCATATGAAAAATGTCTATTAAGAGCATCTGTAGGGAACTCAAGATTCAATTCTCTCACCAGCCCCTTTTCAATCAATATATCTCTACCTTTATTATCAAGATTTCCCCAAGTTCTAGGATCAAAGATATCATGAATATAAGCTTCTTGCATATCATCAATTGAATTTTCAGGTTTGCAGGAAGGCTGTAAATTTTCATTCTCTGTAGCATCATCAATGTCATCAACTTGCTCACTTAAATTATCATTAATTTGTTGATATTGCTGCCCTTGTTCTTCAATATCAAGTGCATCTACGGTATTATCATCAGGCACAACACTGTTTGAAGCTAAAAAAAACTTATGTATAGCACCTTTTTGAGATTCAATAAATTGATCTTCTACTCTTTTCCGTTTTCTTTTCTGAGATCCCGACAAATGTTTCTTAGGTAACATTCTAAGTTTCTAGCACCTAAATTAGAAGAAAAATACGACTATATGAGTACCGAGTACTAGAAGTCCGAAGTAATTAATTTAGATTAAAAACGATCAAGAAAAAAAACCTAGCATAGGAATTAATTTAGATTAAAAACGATCAAGAAAAAAACCTAGATCATACCTGTGCGGCTGACCCGCTGTGCGCCTGTCAGCCTGTGCCGCACGCGCGGTGCCGCGTGCCGCGCGGTGTGCCGGTGTCGCTGTCAGACTGTGCAGTGCAGCCACGCAGGCCGATCCCCTCCGGCGGCAATGCGGCATGGACGCACGGTAATCGGCGAGACGGTGACTCGGTGACTCACGGGTGGACGGCGTGCCGCGTGCCAATTCGCGTTCACGAATAATGGACCGACGGACGAGCGTACGCGTTTTGGCTTTCTCACGCTAAAAGCCTGGTGCTGGTGGCCTAGTCCGGTTGTCAGGTTGTGGCCTGTACCGTATACATGGGGTCCTGGGCTGGCCCCCCCTCTCTGTGGGCCCTAGGCCATCGCACCCCGTGCCCCCTCCCAGGGCCGGCGCTGGCGGCGGCGGCGTGTCAGAGTGGTGGTGGCGGGCGGCGGCGGGTTAGAGTGGTGGCAACGGCGTGTTTGCGGCTAGGGGGAAGGGAAGCGGGGTGGGGCGTGGGGCCATTTTTTGTTTTTCTAATAAGTCATCACCACCGGTTCCAGAACCGTCAGTGATGGGGTACACGCATCACTGCCGAATGTCATACAGGCGGTGAAGGAGGCTTCGAAGCCAGTATTGATAAGGGGTTCTTTAGTAGTCACATGTGCATGCTAGCTAAAATGCACGGCACCGTCTCAGCTCACACTTGGAATATATCATTGTTGACGACTGATCTATAGAAGGGAAGGCACGTACGTACTACGTACATACGAATCCAACTTTTTTCTTTTGACCTGAAAAATGGTAGGTGCATTAGATAGATGTTTACATGTCCATGGAGTCATGGAGAAAGAAGAATAGGCGCAAAAGTGAGAGAAGTGATAGACAATTTATGGAGTTTTTTTTTTGAAACGAGAGAAAGTTATGGAGTTCAACCTCCTACCAAAACATGCATGGTATCTACCGATCAACGCATGGTAACAAGAAGTCGGATGCCAATCAAGTCGAAGCGGTGCGCCGGTGCCTAGGTGGTAGTAGGCTGTGTAGGCGTGGCAACTAGCCAACTCTATATCGGTGAAGAGAATGGAAGGTAGAGTGCTTGTCTATTGGGGACTTGGGATATCGTCACTAGATCAGTGCTCTAGATGAAGAGATAGATTGATTTCATTCTTATGAAACTGCAATCTGCAAAATATATAATTGTAAACCACACTACAGGCAATACTAATCGTAAACCACACTAGAGGCGTCACTTAGGGTGTGTTTGGTTTGAGGGTTGAAGTGTGTTGGGACGGGTCAGACCCAGATGGACCCATGTTTGGTTCAGAAATGAAGTAGGTTGGATCCATCCCTATAGAGAATATTCCTCCCAGATCTGTGTCGAGATGGTCCGCCCAAATCGAGCGGACCATCCCGACCCACTTCCATTCCGTTGCGCTCCGTCTTCTCCGACGGTTGGAGCGAGGGCGAGATACGGCTGGCGCGGGGAGAAGAGGCTGCCAGTAAGAAGGGCTGAGGAGCGGCAGGGAAGGGGCAGCCGGTCGGGAGGGCTGAGGCGTGGTCGGGGCAGCCTCCGCGCGGGGAGGCCTGACTGGCGGGGAAGGGCCACCGGTGGGGAGGGCCGAGGCGCATCCGGGGCAGCCCCCGCGCGGGGAGGCTTGGTTGGCGGGGAAGGGTGGCCGGTGGGGGAGGGCTGAGGCGTGGGTGTGCAGCAAGGGCAGCCTCCTCTCGGGGAGGCCCGGCCAGCAGGGAGGGAGCAGGGGCAGCCTCCTCTCGGGGAGGCCCGACCAGCAGGGAGGGAGGAGGCACGACGGAGGCTGGGGAGCTCACGGCGGCGGATGGTAGGACGGCACTCGGGCGGCCGATGAGGAGCGGCGGGCTAGGGAGCTAGCGGTGGCAGAGGGCAGGAGCGCAAGGCGGTGCTTGGCTAGCGAGGAGCTGCGGTAGCTCGCGGCAAGAAGATAAGCATCAATCGAAAAAAAAGACATAAAGAAAATGAGAAATAGAGTGGATGATAGATATGGGACCCATAAATGACTGGTGGGGCTTGCTGATGAATGTGTTAACGGTATCGAAAATAACATCATTCATCCTTCTCAACCCATCTAACCAAACAAAAAATTAGAATGAACCCAACCCACTCAACCAACACGAGATGGGTTGGACCTAATCCAGAAAACAGTGACGGAGCCAACCCATCCCACTTGATCCTCAAACCAAACACATGCTTATTGGACAAGCTACAGCACAGAAAAATGCTGTCATATTCCGGAGCAAGGTGAGTGGAAGCTGCCGCGCAGAGAGGTTGATCGCTTGAAACTGCAGTGCAATATACACTCTTGTCTTCCAACATGTTGTCTGCGTTAAGATGCAAATCATGAAAGCAGTTCTTTCAGCAGAGTTCATGGGCTCCTTCTCTACAGCACAATCTGTTCTCCATTAACTGAATTAAATACAGGTCAACCTATAAGCTGGGAAACACGCCTAAAGCTTCCTTGCTTTGCTTGGCTGCCTTACCTCATCCAAGACTATAATAACTAATGGACTGTTGCGTTCTTACCTCTATTTTAAACTCCAATTATGATTTTACCCTCATTTTTGTCCACTTTATGATTTTACCCCTACTTTTTGAATTTGAAGAAAGAGTTTATCCCTACTCCGTTAGCAGTACATAATGGTGTCAAATGAGCTGAAGGAAGATGAGTTTGTCCTTGCCAATGTGCCCCTGCTTCCCCTAGAACTTCGTGATTTGTTTGCCATCAAATATTTAGACAGTATTTTCAGATTGAATCGCCCTAAAAACTGAAACTAATTCATCCTACAAACCAACTTAAATGAAAATGGACATTTCAGGCCTGTTTGAAAGGGAAGATAATGCTTGCATCTCGTGCCTAAAAACTGAAACTAATTCATCCTACAAAGCAACTTGAAAAATGAACATTCAGGCCTATACTTTCACAGGAAAATAAATATGAGGTCCAAGCTAGTAGAACTGCTTGCGCATCTCGTGCCAACTTGCTATTAAGAGCTTGCAATAACCATTAGCCGGCCGGTGGGTTTGCCTCTCCCCTCACAAGCACATCCATGAAGAACCGTGTCGCCGGAGTACATCCACAACTCAGAGGGATTACGGAGCTCCAACGCCGGAGAAGCTACGACACCACCATGACACCAAGCCACCACTGGACGGGCTGCGCGCTCGTGCCCCTTGACTGCCTCGCACCACGCTCAATCCCCCAACTAGAAGTGCGCCCAGGCCCCCAGCCTCCCGCGCCTCCCACCCACCCGAGCATCCTGGCCGCCCACCGCCTGCTAGCCACAGGAATCTCGTTGCCCTGGCCGCTCGCCACCCACCAGTCGCCGGAATCCTGCTACCCTTGCTAGAATTGCAGCCGCTAGAGCTAGAGGTCTGAGAGAGGGAGACGTCGGGAGAGAGATCGAGAGAAAGAGAGGCGTCAGGACTCGGGAGGGGATGGGGTAGAAAGGGATAGGGGGTATTGTTGTCTTTTTCACCCTGTTTTGAAGGGTTTTCATAATTTTTTTACTTTGTTTATTCTAGATGCAACTAACGGAGTTAAGAATAGGGGTAAACGGACTTTTTATTTTTGAAAAAGTAGAGGTAAACTCACGAAGTAGACAAAAACGAGGGTAAAATCATAATTGAGCTTCAGAGTAGGGGTAAGAACACACAATATTTCTATAACTAAAATAAAATAAAGAGGTCATTGCTTGATGATCACCTGTTAGGTACTCCTTTCTTAAACAATTATACTTATCTCAAAGCCCATGCCCATGCAATTGATTAACTATTTTATTAATTATTTAAATTTTGAGCCTGGGTCTGGCCGGGCCTGGACGTGCTTAGGCCAGCCCTGTCCATAAGAACTCTTGCCGATGGGGTTTTGGCACCCGATTGGCGGCATACAAACAGCGGATACGTCCTTCACTCCTGGAGCAGGCCGCGGGCATCTTGCGGCGAGAGGAGCGCCGGCGAAGTTAGCTAGCACAACTAACTTTTAAAATTCGTATTGCAGTGGTATGCGTCGTGCTATCTAATTAAACAGAATGACGCGCAAGAAAATTTGCACTGCATCGACATGTATCTCTGCTAGTTTAATGGAATGAAGCCAAAGTTCACGTAATAATGTTTCCTTAGATTCCTAACACGACTTTGTATGCAGTCCTACCTTAACGAAGAAAACTGCCGCTTCATAAAGTGGGTCGATTCTCCCGTTCAGGAGCACACCAAAAAGTACATCGACTATCTAAAGTGCAAGATCTTCAATCTCTAGCAGAGGGTGGAGAGCCTGGAAGCCGACGTGGAAGAAAATGCCTGGATCGTTAGCATTGAAGGTGACCCCATTTGTGTGGAGCCGTGGTGCAAGTTCCCAGACCACCGAAACAAGGATTTTTCTCCACCTCTGTTGTCCTCCGGTGGTGCTGGATTCTACAATGCTAGCCCCTCCCAGTTCTTCCAGGCCACTTTGGTTCTACACACTGGTAAAAAACTCGGTATTAGTCCCAGCTGGTAGGATGCAAATATCCTGAAAATCCATCCGGGATAAATCAACTGATGCAAAAGGGGGGTTCTTTTGTCCCGGGTCACTCAATCGGGACTAAAGACCCCCTTACCAACCGGGATAAAACAGGTCACCATGCCAGGCGCTGCAAAAAAAAATTCCGAGAGGGCCTCCCACAAGTCACACGATTTTTCATGCAAAATATGCGCGTGCGCGCTGCGTGGGATTTGAACCCACAACCTCCAGCCTCACGCGTAGCTTCCTTGCCATCACACCTACACAGCACATCTAACTATATAGGGGATGCAATCTTTTTGTATTAACTCGTGGGGGACCCTTTTATCCCGGTTGGAGAAACACCAACCGGGATAAAAGACCCCCTTTGATCCCGGTTGGTATTACAAACTGGGATAAAAGGGTTCGAGGGATTTAATCCTCTTTCAGCCACCCCGTTGGGGACCCTTTTATCCCGGTTTGAAACACCAACCGGGATAAAAGACCCCCTTTTATCCCGGTTGGTATTACAAACCAGGATAAAAGGCTCTCGACCCTTTTATCCCAGTTGGTGTTACCAACCGGGATAAACTCGACCCTTTTATCGCGGTTGGTGTTACCAATCGGGATAAAAGGGGGTCTTTTATCCCGGTTGGTGTTTCAAACCGGGATAAAAGGCCTCTTATAGTCTTTTTTTCCACTAGCCTTTGCAACCGGGATAAAAGGTCCCGGTTGGTGAGACCCCTACCAGTGACCGAACTTTAGTCCCGGTCGGTGAACTTTTTGTCCCGGACCAACTTTAAACCGGGACAAAATGGAGCGTATGGAAGGTGAGTTCTCTACAAGTGACACCGGGCTCTCTAAATTTCCTAAGCTATATTAGGTTTAGAAATGGCACATGTTTAGATTAACATGATGCCACACATGCTGTTGCAATTTTTAGTAGGTAGTTTAGGTAAGAGGTGGTGTCCGCATGTTGCAAACTCTATAGTCATTGTGCTACCATCGGCAATGATGTACCGGACACCGTACCCACCTTGTCATGTAATTTCACTGCTATGCAACTGTACCATTTGTGCTGGGAAGTGCAACTTCAATGGTTCGAAAAATTTCAGATGCATGTTCGAGTCTTCCAGCATGTTGCCATTCTTTATTTTCATGTCAAGTCTACTGACATGTTGCCATCCTTTTTTTCAAACGTGGAACTAAATTTCATCATCTCACCGGATGAAATCTGCTTTTCGTCTCCTCACTAGACGAAATCCCATTTTTCGTTTCCTGACAAAATATAGATTTCATCATGCAATGCGCACAAAAACTAATTTCGTCATGCTGTTTCATCAACTAGTTGGATTATATATATTTCGTCCACTTGGTAGATAAATTGCCCTATTTTCGTCTAGTTGGCCGACAAAATCATAATTTCATCTAAAATTTCTCTTTTTCGTCCAGCGAGACGAAAACCAGATTTCGTTTCCTGGGTAGACTAGGGTATATTTTTAAAATTTTCCCAATCTGATGTATTATTCTGTAATTACATTAGTTTTTCTATTAAAAAATAAAAAATTCAAAAATTACAGTCGTCAAAACATCAGACGGACGGAGAAAGTTGTCGGAAAATTGTCCGAGACAAATTACCGGACAACGTTTTTTAGTCCATTAGAGCAACTCCAAGAGTCTAAAAAACATCTCCCCCAAAACTAAAGAGAAAATCCACTATATATGCATATACAAATTTTAGATGAACTAGAATGGCTACCGCTTCACTTAAAATATGCAGCCCACACGTAGTCAAGACAAGTAGCGTAAAAGACAGAATGGGAAAAATCAATTGCAATTGGCTCGTATAGACCTACCTTGTTTTGAACGGTAACCATTAGGGGCTCTACTAATTTTTTTTTTCCTAAAATCATATCATCCCACAACAGATTTTCAATAATAAACTCCCCAATACTACTAGCCACGTCAGCACGTGGACCCCTCTGTTGGGCCCAATTCCTGCTCTCCCCTCGAAGCCACCTCTCTCCTTTCTTCCTCTCTCGTGACATGGAGCATGCCGCCGGAGCCTGTGATTCCTCTCTCATGACTCCTCTCCACTCTACATACCATACCAACCTTGCACAGCCAGGAGAGGAGCCGCTCCATGCCGAGGATCTTCCAGAATGGCCGCTGACGCTGCATCTTCGTCGCCTCCGGCCGCCATCACCTGCCGACGTACGAGCAGCCCCAGCCCAATTGCCTTTGGCCCTTTCCTCTGTATACTACTTGTGGCGCGGTGTAAAATTTGACGGCTTGCACGCAGCGGCGGTGGCATGGGGCCGGGGCAGCCGCTGGTGATAGAGGAGGTAGAGGTGGCCCTGCCGGGGGCCATGGAGATCCGCATCAAGGTCGTCTCCACCTCCGCCTGCCGCAGCGACGTCACCGCGTGGCAATCCAAGATACGCACTATGCACCACGGCAGCTGTTTCTTATGTTGCGTTTGCTATGGGTGGATTGAAATGTCAGGTCTCCTAGTTTTCCTTCCTCCACTGAGAGCACGCCGCCGGAGCCCGCGGTGGGTGCTCTCTGTAGGGCTGTCTCACCCGATAGCCTAGTGTCGCTGGACGTGCTGCCTCGGCTGGTCCATGGATTGGGGAAGGATCGGATCCCTGTATATATGCGGGTGATGAAGGTGTTTTTTTTTACGAAAAGAATTGGGGAGCTGTTGGAGGTAAGTTTTGTTTATTTTTTTCCCTAAATAAGGTTTTAGGATAATTTTAAGAGAGCTTTTTGGGTTGCTCTTACATGGCCAAATAAAAGAACAGCAAGAATGACGCGCAAGAAAATTTGCACTGCATCGACATGTATCTCTGCTAGTTTAATGGAATGACGCCAAAGTTCGCGTAATGTTTCCTCTGGTTCCTAGTGGACTCCATACATGAGAAGACGTAGAGGAGAGCCAGCGAAAAGTATAGAAAAGTTGTGTCCATCAGGCCATGGTGACAGAGTTTCCCTTGCAATCTCCTGCTCATTCGGAGCCTCCTGGCCATCCTAGCTACGTACTGTTTCAACTTGCATAACAGGGACGAGCGACCAGCTGACGTCGCCGCCGCTCGCCGCACGGAGTTGCCCTCGTCCATTGCGCGGTGTCGAGGAGATGTGCCATGGCTGGTGCTAGTGTTAGAGCCTGTTTGGATACAAATTCCTAAAGTTTAGGATTGTCCTAAACTTTGGGATAGAAGTGGGCTGTTTGGATGGAATCCTAATATTTAGGATGTTAGAGGGAAAATGACTTTTTTACCCCTAATTACTCCTCTAACCCCTGCACTGTTCATGTCTCTGTTTGTGGCGTGCACGTTGCGCTGCTTCTGGCGCGCAGCTCTGCTTTGTGGCGCAAGTGCTGGCTGCCCTTTTTTTATTTTGCCGGCCCTTCTTCTTAACTTTGTCGAATAAAATATTTTTGCAATGTCCAATAAACATTAAACAACAGAATAAGCACAGTCCATCGTCAATGTCATTACAACTCAAAAATACAAAACCTCTACGATCTATTGAACAAAGCATTAGCTATATTATCACGGAATTCATTCATATTTTGGTCTCCGTCTGACTCTTCGGTATTTCCCTCATGTCCATACCCTCATGTCCTTCAGAACTTGATTCTTCGGCCAAAGGAACAAAATTTTCATCATGATCACACATATGAAAGGTCCTATCCACATTATCGTTCTCTCTAATGAAATTGTGAAGTGCCATACATGCTACTATTATTTTGCTTTGCTTTTCCATTGGAAAACTTGGAATTCCCAATAAAATCCTCCATTTCATCTTCAAAACTCCGAACGACCTCTCAATAACATTCCTAAGTGATGAATGCGCATAATTAAACGTCTCTTTCATACCTTTCGGAATTGGGCCACTACGGAACTCAGGAAGGTGGTACTTCGTACCCTTGTATGATGCAAGGTACCCTGGACGGTTAGGATATCCAGAGTCTACTAGATAAAACTTTCCTACAAATGTATAGAGAATATGGTTAGCAATATTGCCATATAAATGAATTTGACAACATGTTGTGAGCAAAGTTGTACCTGCAGGAGGGTGTGGATACTTATCATCATATTTATTTATGGCATCAGTGAATACTCTCATATCATGAACTGATCCAGGCCATCCACTAACAACAAATGTGAATCTCATGTCGAAGTCACAAATGGCCAGCATACTCTGTGTAGGATATCCATGTCTGCTTATCATTTGGCACCACAACTAGTACATGAGTCCCATCTATAGCTCCTATGCAATTGTTGAAATATGGAGCATACCTAGGGTTTCTCAACCTCTGGTGAATGGTTCTAAAATGAGGGTCTTTTGGTCTAATTATATCTACTGCTAGCTTAAGAACACTTGACAAAACAACATCGAATGTGTGGCTTATTGTTTCCAATGACCTTACAAACTGATCCGCAACTTGTCTTAGTGATTGGGGCGCACCATTTATCCATAGGAATATAGCTAAAGCCTCCATCGTTGACATTCTTCTAGTTCCACTCAAACCATAAGACTCAACCAACAGGTCATGAAGTTGATGAATAAAGTGCAAGACATCCTAAACATGTTGTAGCATGAAGTTGCATTTGATAGTGTCTCTTGCACCCATTGTATGCCAGATACAGTGGGTACCCTAGGTGGCCCTTTGTTGAAGTAAGTATCATAGTACGTACCAAGCATTATTGAGGACTCCATAATCTCTCGATTCCTCTTTCGACGAATCATTTCCATCTCCATAAACTGGCACGTCAAATTTATAAATTCTTCATCAGAATCTCCTTCTTGACCATCATCCTAATTGACCATTACAAAGTAAATCAGTCGTACATTATTCAAACAACCAAATAAGAGGCACAATATTATTCAAACAACCACATATAGAAGGTTCAAACAGCCACAATACAAGGTTCAAACAACCACAATAACATGTTATAACAGGCACAATAAAATGTTCACAAACCAACAATAGAAGTATCAAACAGCCACAGATTTTTAGTACTAAATTCTAGTCTAAATTCTTGGTCTTGCACCATCTTTTCAAAAAAGCCATCCTAGCCTCTGCATCACTGTTGTATTGATCCTTGCATATGTCCAAACATGCAAACATTTCAGCACTGTCCTTGGTTGCACCACATTCTAGTGCTAACTGCTAGCATTTCCTAACATCGTTTGCCACTCCATTGATGTTCATCTTCTGCCTTTTCTCTTCTGTGAATTTAAAAATTGATTCACCAACACTCCTGAAAATGTTATGGCTGCATCATCCTTCTAAGATTGCCTATTGAAGTAATTGGTCACCGCATTGACCATTGGGCTTCTTGATTTCTTTCCTGGACTAGTAGCAGTTGACCTTGTGCTTCCATTGGACCTCTTCATGGTGTTTGAGCTCTTTGGGCCATCATAGAAAGTCAGCATCAAAATCCTCTCCATCAACTCCAAGGTCTCCAATTTCAGCACCTTCACCATCTTGTTCTTCCTCCTCTTCAACTCTTGGAATGTATGATGTGCTGCCATCAACTACAGTTTTATGAAACATTTCTTCTAATTGATCTAAGTACTCTCGAGCACCATTTTGCAACTTCCTCAAATCAGGATGATTCTGCAAGTGAGATGTAGTTCCAAGTCAGGAGCACTACATCCTGGAAATAAAATGGTTAGTTGTAAATATGTCTCTCACCTGTGTGTGTATATCCCACCACCAATTAGGAGCTAACACTGTCCCATCTGCATTTCTACCTAGCCCTGATTCCTTCTGTAGGCTTTTCCAAAAGGTATATATCCTTTTCAATAGATCTCTTCTATTCCTTAACTGAGAGAGGTCATGCTTCAAACCAGTAGCCATGTGGTACTTTTCAGCTATTATCTTCAACCCTCTAGTAGACATGTTGCCTTTGGGACAGTTTCCTTGTCTAATTTGCTCAACTAACAAATCACAGAAGATCCCAGTATTTCTTTCTGTCCACTATGCTTTGTCTCTTTTAATCTATTGCATACCAATACAAAAATTACTGTTATTCAAATAAACCAGCCAATATAGTTCCTAAAATGTTGTCTCTAATGCTACAATCAGCTCACTTAAATCAAGTCAACACACTAATTCAGCAACTAATTTAGGTAGTATGTAGGCATAGAATTCATCAATTCATTTAGGCACAAATTGCAGAACACATCAAGGCACAAATTCATCAAGCCACAATACCATTGCAAAGTACATCAAGCCACAAATTCATCAAGGCACAATACCATTGCAGAGTACATGTAGCCACAATTTCAGCAAGTACAAGTCACTAATTCATCTAGTATGTAGTTCTTAATTCACCCTAAATTCATACTAGAATACATGATCTAGGTACTAATTCACTCTAAATTCATACTAACTCACTTTTAGATAGCAATTCAATTAGTACCAAGGCAGCAAGTATCAAGATTATACCTTTGAAGCAGGAAACACAACTTCCACAGCTGCATCCTCAACAACATTTTGTTCATAGACATCAAAAACATCCTCTAGAGGGCCTGGATTTCCTCTACCACGAGCACCACCTCGACGGCCTCCTCCACGACCTGCACTGCCAGAACCACCACCACCAAACAATGACCTTGCACGCCCTACTCCACCTCTGCTGCCAGGTCCTTTGCTGTCGCTGGCACCCCTGCTACTGCCTGCACCTTGAATGGAGCCGGCCCCTCTGCCGCCGCCAGCCCCTCTGCTGCCACCAGCTCCCTTGCTTCCTCCACCATTTGGACCTGCATTGCGAGCCGCGCGTATGCCAAGAGTACGGCTACTGCAGCCCCGGGGAACAACATCTCCCCGAAGGTAGTCTGAGTACATGCTCAGCTCGGCGAACTCCTCAGCCTGGGAGTTGAGGTCCAAGTTCTCCAAGCCGTGATGGGGAGCAAATGAAGACTTGGACTAAGAGAAAAAAATCGATTCTGCAGGGGGGAATTTGTGGATTGGCCTGGGGGAACAAATCCTCCAATCCATCGTTGCCGTTGCCCTCCATGAGGAACCGATGGATCTTTGGGGGCACGGCGGAGGACTGGAGGGGCAGAGGAAATCGTGGATCTTGTGGACGGCGTGGGGAGCACATAACCTCGTGGATCTGCTGGCGGATGGGCGGAACCGTCCAACTTAAAATGGTTTAAATGGCCTAATTACTGCCGACGCAGCAATTATCCGAAACGCACTTAAAACAGTATAAGTACCGTCGTCCGTCGAGTGTCCCTAGGACTCCTCGAAAGATTCATGTCGTGTCTCATAGCCATACATCAGGATTGTATCCGCGATGGGATAGCATCAACAAATATTACATTTTTACATACATACAAGAGGTACGAGTTAATACAAGATATAGTTTGAAGCAAACTTAACAGTGAAGTGTTAGACAGAGTTCTACGACTTAAAACATAAACGGTTTGGGTGGAGATGAGCATTATAAAACTTCTTCTAAGGGTATTGTGAGACTCATAACAATACCCTAGGGTTTCGGGGCTTCCTCCTCAGTGGACTCCTGCGGTGCTTCTAAAAAGATAGCCACAAGGGATAACCCTGAGTACGGGGTACTCATCAAGTCTTACCCGACTAACCAATATAATAGTTTTTCTTGGAAGTACATGATAGCTTTTTGGTGTACTTGGCTGATACATTTTTTTTGTCGAAAAGCTTACTACAAGTGACGCCTTAGTTTTATCTTTTATTTGAGTTAAGTTGTTACCTAACCATTCTAGATGATGAGAAAAGATTAAATGCGAACAACAAGGTATTAAGTCATACACCAATCATTACCAGAAAGATATGACATTCATGAATTTATGCTACGATGCTCAACAGTGATCAAGTGCATTCATAACCGAGAATTGCGGCGATCCGGATCATATTACATCCTGCAGGAGAGTACCCTGATCACCAATTATATACCACTGTCCAGGTCGTACGTAACGACTTTTCGATTAGCAAATTCAATGATTGGGAATAAGACTACCCGGACCCAGGGACGCACCCCACATGGGACCCCACGTCTGGCCCGATCACCATGTGAGTTTCAGGCTACGCCCCTGCCAATCTCCAGCACGTCAAGCGCGGGTATGAAGTATTCCCGATCAGAGAGTTTACTAACCTACTGGGCTTTACTGGTCCCATACCCAGTAAGTGATCAGATGATTATCACTTGATCAAAGGTTAAGACAACGAATCAGGCCTTAACCAAATTAATCTAGCAGACAGAACTACATCCCTAGCTTCTGCCCGCTTCTCAATTTTCACGTCATCTTTCCATAAATAACATGTATGACTCAAAAATTTTCCTTAAGGTTGGTAAACCAAGCATTTAAGCAACTAAGCAATTCTAGACTTGGGTTATCTACTAAAGGTTTGAACAAATGGCAAAGATATCCTTGAAACAAGGTATGATAATGCACAAGAATGGGTTTCAAGCAACTCCTAGACTTAGTGCATACATATAGCAAATAGCTAAATAATGGACACATGAAATATTGACTTCAAAATAATAGGTATAATGCACCGGGGCTTGCCTTGTTCGCTTAAAAAGTTAGCACTGTCCGAAGGGTTGGCCTCGCAGGGGACCAATTCAAAGATTTCCTCAAACTCCGAAGATCCTTCTGAATATTCCGAGTAATCTCCTTCTGGTGCTTCGGGGTCTATAGCATAACATATGCAGGGGTTAGGAATGCAAATTTTTGAATATAAGACTATACAACTTTCCTTCATCATAGAGTTGCAAGCCAACAAGGACTATACAATTTATCATGATAAAGTTGCAAGCCAACACACAAAAACCCGAAAAGATTTGCCCACAATTTTTATTTCCTTAATTATCCTTACTTAAGGCCTTTTCTTTTATTTTTAGAAAATGTTACAATTATTTCCTAACTTGAAAACCTAATTTCCTATGTGTTAATAATAATTTGTGATTATGAAAATGTTATTCCATATTTTATGCATTTAATAAAGATTAAGTATTTATTTAATTACCTTAAAAGAAAGGCATTAAATAAATACCCAAATTTTTATTATTTTTCTAGGGTATAAAAATTTTAATGCATAAAGGAAAATAAAACAAGCCTAACAAAATTGGTTTCCCTAATTTTGGACACTCCTAGAAACTTCTGTGATTTAAATGGTGAGATTCGGATTTAAACTAATTATTCTATAAAGGAAATCTAAATTTTCCCGAAAAACTCCCCCGGCAACTTTTCTCCCGCGACCTTCTTCTACCCCCTCTCTCTTACGCTGGGCCCGCGGCGCGAACCCACCCCTTCTCCTATTCATTCTACCCGCCGGCCCCTTTCTCCTTGGCCGGGCTCTACTGGGCCGATTCCTCCTCTCTTCTTTAATCCGAAACCCAGCATCGGCCCACTGGCCCACTCTTTCCTTTTCTTCTTTCTTTGCAGCGCCGGCCTGCTGGATCTCTAGGCCTCCGGCCTTTCTCTCCCACCGGCCAACCGCACGCGCTCCTGGGCCTTCAAGACCGCGGCCCATCTGGCCTTCGCGTCCGGCCGGCCTGCCTCCTTCACTCCTCCGTCTCCTCTGACATGCAGGTCCGCTGCTCCAGCTCCTTCTTCCTCCTCCCGCCAAAACTAGCGCGACAGGGGGCGGCGCGGCTCGCCGGCCAGCGCCCTACCGGCGACGGGGCTAGGTCGGGAAAGCATCTCTGTGCCCTCACGCACCCGCGCGCGGCGACAGCTCCTCGGGAGATGGCCGGAGCCCCTCCCTCTAGGGCGGCGGGCGGCGGCGCCTATGGCCGGTCGCGGCTACGCACGACGATGGCGCAACCTACCCCGACGACTCCCTCTACAGCTTCCTAACATCCTAAGGACCTGCCTATAGCTACCCAAGAAGAAAGAGAGCAAGCGCAAGGACGTGCTCACCGTGAGCAGGAGGTGCGGCGACGGCGGACAGAAACCACGGCGGCATAGGGTATTCCGGCAAGGAGGTTGGACAACAACTCGACTGGGGTGTGGCTGGGGTGTCTGTGGAGGAGTGGGCGAGAGGAATCGACGGGAGGTGAGGCGTGGCAGAGGAATTTTGCTGGGCGACGGCGGTCTGGACAGAGGAGCGGTGGCGGTGAAAAGAGCGGCGGTAAAAACGGGCGGCGTGGGAGCGGTAGTTATTCAAGGCTTTCACCGCGCGCATGGTTGCCACCGTGGTCTACTCGTAGGCTTGCGTGGTGAGGAGGTGGCGTAGCTGCCATGCTGGCGGGCGACCGAGAGTGGCGGCGGCAACACGTTGAGCGCGACCCTGTCATCCTTCCCCCCCTTTATTTCTGACGCCCAAAATTCAGAGCTCCACCACGGTTGATTTTGAATCCGACGGTTCACAAGTCGCTTAAACAAAGTTGTAGATAAACTTGAATCCTTCAACTTTTATTTTGGCTCTGACCCGAGATAAACATCCGAGCACAGTGAAATCTCGAATTTCCTTTCTTCTTCAACTGAATTTCTCTGAACGCGAAGTTCAGTTCATCAGTTACATGACAGTGCCATTTACCTCACTTTGTGAATGAATTCAGGGATCCAAATCCCTTCCTTGTAATCCAACTTCTTCCCATTTGTGTTCTACAACCTTCAAGGATTCCATTTTGCCCAAAAACACTTATACTTTCTGATCTACATTTCTCTGAAATCAGCTCCAAACTCGGCCACATATTGCTGTTTTCAGACTTAGTCGAATTCAGTAGTGCAGTCCACCGTGACAAGATGCCGACTTTGAGCTTCCATTTGAAATGGTTCCCCCTACTGTTCCTGATCAACAACACCTGAAGATGCTTTTCCAAAGTCCATATTTTAATATGGTATAGTTGTTTTGATCCACTTATTTGAAAAATTCAACAGAATTCAATTTCCAAAAATGAACTCTGTGCTGTTTTTCTGAAACTGCTATTGTCGGACGGGGAACAGTAAACTTGTTTTTCATTTTCTTTCTTTGATTTTCTTGAGGTATTCAGGACCAATCCTTGTCCCAAATTTTGATCTTTAAGTTCTAATCACCCTTACACCTTCATTCCATATTTTTGCTGAATTTTTCTGAATTTCGAATTCAAAATTCAAATTTCGGTCAAATTTGACCCGAATTTGATTTTTGGCCAATTTCTTCTTCTTTTCTTCATGAATTGCTTCCATTTCTTTGGAGTTACTTTAATGACTAAAAATGGTAGGTATTACAGCCTCTCCCCCTTAATAGAATCTCGTCCCGAGATTCCCGGGGTTAAATCCTCGGTTTTGAGAATGGAAAGGAAACTGCGTCAGGCTAACTAATTTTCTCTTTTTTATAAGGAAAGTGGGGTGGTGGCTTCTGTTCATCTGATCCTGACAGTTTCAAATAACTCAGGATATTTAGACTTTAGGTCTTCAGCCTGCTCCCAAGTAGCTTCATCTGGAGTATGATTTTTCCATTGTACCTTGTAAAACGTAATACTCCGAGTTCGGGTATCTCTTGTCTTTTGATCCAGAATTTTAATGGGCCTTTCTTCATAGGTTAGATCTAATTCGAGCTCAATTTCTGGATCTTCTAGAATCTCTTCTGGAACTCTTAAGCATTTCTTAAGCTGGGATACATGAAATACGTCATGTATAGAAGTAACTTGGTCTGGTAACGACAGCTTGTATGCCACCGGGCCCTTTCGTTCCAGAATTTCATAAGGACCAATATACCTTGGGGCTAATTTACCCTTTATTCCAAATCGTTGTATTCCTTTCATCGGGGATACCTTTAAATATACAAAATCTCCGGTATGAAATTCTAAGGATTGTCTCCTTTTGTCTGAATAACTTTTTTGTCGGGACTGGGCTATTTCCAAATGTTTACGAATTTTCCGAACTTTTTCCTCAGTTTCCATAACCAGATCTGATCCCAAATGTGTCCTTTCTCCTACTTCTGACCAATTCAAAGGGGTTCGGCATCTTCGACCATACAAGGCTTCGAAAGGTGCCATTTTAATGCTAGCTTGATAGCTATTATTATAGGAGAACTCGGCTAGGGGCAAACATTCGTCCCATAGCTTAGAGAAGGTAAGGGCACATGCTCTTAACATGTCTTCTAAGATTTGGTTGACCCTTTCTATCTGTCCTCCAGTTTGGGGATGATAGGCAGAACTTCTAATTAGAGTAGTGCCCATGTCCTTTTGTAATTGTTCCCAAAATCTGGAAACAAACTGGGAGCCTCGATCGGAGATAATTGTCTTTGGTATTCCGTGCAAGGATACGATCCGGGCTATATAGAGTTTAGCATATGTCGACACTGGATAGGTAGTCTTGACTGGGATAAAGTGGGCTGATTTAGTAAGTCGGTCGACAATAACCCAAATGAAATCATATCCTTTTGAAGTGGTAGGCAATCCAACTATAAAGTCCATGGAAATATCCTCCCATTTCCAGACAGGGATTTCTGAAGGTTGAAGTAAACCTGCCAACTTTTGTAGTATGGGCTTAACTCTCCGGCAAGTATCACACTCGGCTACATATCTTGCAATTTCAGGTTTCATCTTGGCCTACCAAAACCTTTGCTTTAAATCTTGGTACATTTTATTGCTTCTGGGATGAATAGCGAACTTAGACAGATGCGCTTCTTCTAAGATCAACTTTCTTAGGCTTTCATCCTTAGGAACTACTATCCTTTTCTTGAAGTACAGCCCTCCATCTTCTTCTTGATTGAGTTCGGGGATCTTTCCTTCTGCTTTTTGTTGATAGAGCACCTTAATCCAAGGATCTTCTTTTTGGGCTGTTATAATTCTTTCCTTTAGGGTATCTTGTACAATAATGTTCTGAAGGGCGCCACGTTTTACTATTTCCAAACTTAAATTTTCCATTTCTTCACATAAGGTCTTAAGGTTAGATTGGATGGTAGTGCAGTGGCATTGGGCCTTTCTGCTCAAAGCGTCGGCCACCACATTAACCTTACCAGGATGATAGTGGATTTCTAAATTATAGTCTTTAATCAGCTCCAACCACCGTCTTTGCCTCATGTTCAAGTCCATTTGAGTGAAAATGTATTTTAAGCTTTTGTGGTCAGTAAAGATACGACATTCACTACCCAAAAGATAGTGTCGCCATATCTTTAATGCATGGACTACAACAGCAAGCTCTAAATCATGGGTGGGGTAATGTTTTTCATGACGCTTCAGTTGACGAGAAGCATAAGCAATGACTCTGCCTTCTTGCATAAGAACACACCCTAAGCCTGTTCTTGAGGCATCACAGTACGCATCAAAGGGCTTCTCTATATCAGGTTGAGCTAGCACTGGAGCTGTAGTCAGCAATTTCTTTAAAGCTTGAAACGATTCTTCACATTCAGGTTTCCACTCAAATTTCACTTCTTTCTTTAATAACTCTGTAATTGGTTTGGAAATTTTTGAGAAATTGGGGATGAATCTACGATAATACCCGGCCATTCCCAAGAAACTTCTTACTTCATGAACAGAGGTTGGTGATTTCCAATCCAATATGTCCTTGACCTTTCCGGGATCTACTTCAATTCCTTTTTCGGACAATATGTGCCCAAGGAATGGAACTTTCTTTAACCAGAATTCACATTTACTCAACTTGGCATACAGCTGGTGTTCCCGGAGTCTATTTAGAACAATACGCAAGTGTTGCGCATGTTCCTCTTCATTTTTAGAAAAGAGAAGGATATCATCTATAAAGACGACCACAAATTTATCTAATTCTGGCATGAATACTAAATTCATGAGGTACATAAAATGTGCTGGGGCATTTGTCAGTCTGAAAGACATAACCAAGTACTCATATAATCCATATCGAGTTGAGAAGGCTGTTTTAGGTATGTCTTTGGGTTTTATCTTAATCTGATGATATCCTGACCGAAGGTCGATTTTTGAAAAGACCTTGGCTCCAGCTAGTTGATCAAATAACAAGTCAATCCGTGGCAACGGATATTTGTTTTTAACGGTTACCGCATTCAAAGGACGGTAATCCACACATAACCTTAATGTGCCATCTTTCTTTTTAACAAATAGAGCAGGGCAGCCCCATGGTGAAGTGCTAGGTCGGACAAAACCTTTATCCAACAATTCTTGGAGTTATACTTTTAATTCTGCTAACTCCTTAGGTGACATTCGATACGGTCTTCTCGAGATAGGAGCAGTGCCCGGCTCTAACTCAATGGTAAACTCTACCGCTCTATCAGGCGATAGTCCAGGCAGATCTTCTGGGAACACATCTATAAACTCATTAACCACAGGAATAGATTCTAGAGTCACTGCTCTAGTCTTTTTGACCATCTGATCCAAACAAGGATGAGCGGGTAATTGGAGCTCAAAAAGGTGGCCTTGGTCATCTTTCATACTAACGACCCGATTATTCATATCAATTTGAACTTTATGTTCCTTCATCCAATTCACCCCCAAAATAATATCTATTCCTTGATCTTCCAGAATTAAAGGATAAGCACCCACCTTATTTCCTTCTAAGTTCAAAATCACATTGCGAGCTACTTGATTTGTATTCTGAGTAGCACCAGTAGCTTGAATAGCATATTTGACATTTAAGGTGTGTACTTCTAGTTGGTGTTGCATAACAAACTTTCTACTCATAAAAGTATGTGATGCACCCGAATCAAATAAAACCATGGCAGGATAATCGTTAACAAGGTACATACCTGCCAGAATAGGCTCTCCTTCCGGAATTTCCTCCACGTTCATATAATGAGCCTGTCCTGTCTTGGTGTTCAGAAATTTGCGACGAACAAACTTCTGTCCGGTGCCTTGACCAGAGGTTTGAGCCCTTAAATTTGCGTTTCCCCCAACCTTGGGAAAACGACAGTCCCGGGCAAAGTGTCCCAGCTTCCCACAGTTAAAACAAACCTGGGGACTTCCTGGAGGAGTAGGGTTACGAAACCCAAGAGGTGGTGCATTTCCAGGACGAGGAGCATTAATAGGAGCTCTAATATTCCAGGGTTGGAAGGGCCTCTGCTGAAACGAAGGTCGATACCTGGGTCGAGGAGGACCTCGGTATACCACCTTCATTCTTTGTGGGGCACTCCCGAAGGTTCCAAAAGGAATATTCTTCCTCTTCAAGGATTCTTCTTTCTTTAAAGTCTCATCTAAAATCCTCATCTTTTCTTCTGCAGTAATGGCTGTGCTTACCGCAGAGCTATAGTCGGCAAAAGTGCAGGTGGACAGCTTCTCCTGCATTCGTGCATTAAGCCCACGAAGATAACAATCTCTTTTTCTGGACTCTGTATTGACATGTTCCGGTGCATACTGGGCTAAGTGATCAAACTCATTGGTATATTCCAGTATGTTGCGGGTCCCTTGCTGTAGCCCTAAGAATTGCTCTAGCTTCATACGCATGATACCTTCTGGCACAAACTGTGTCCGGAAGGCTTCCTTGAAGTTCTCCCACGTAACCTCCCTTCGAACTGGTTGCCTAGCCAGATAGCTGGTCCACCAGGTCCCAACGGGACCTTGGAGCTGGAGTCCTGCAAACTCCGCCTTTTGGGTGGTGGTGCACTAGGGAATTACTCGAAACTTCTGTTCCATCGTCTGAAGCCATTCATTAGCTTCAAGTGGATGCTCAGCTTTCAAGAATATTGGAGGACGAGTCTCCAGGAACTGGGTGTAAGATACACCCCGCTCTGGATCCCGTCGATTTCCACCATTACCGGTGTTTTGTACGATCATTTGAAGCAGTCGAGCCTGTTCGGCTCCTGAATTCATAAGGGTGGCTATAGCATCTGCCAGTGTTGGAGCTCTCGGTAAATTCTCCTCGTGGCCCCCTGACCCTGAAGCTCGTGGACCTCTTGGATCCGTCATGCTGTCAAAAGTAAACAGAATATTAATATCTAAGGTGCATTTTACCAACAGTTCCCTGAACACTAATATTTCACACATCACAGCATGACCATTCACAAACCACACTTATACACATATTTATTTATATTACATGACTTGAAGTTACTTTTTACAAAACCAACGTGCTACTCCGTCCATCACATTTATCTTACATAAATACATTACAACATCTCTCAGTTACGGTCTTGCTTCAACCATCATAAGGGTAGATGCCTAGCTCTTCGGCATTCAGTCCTAGCCGGGCCATCGCTGCCTGCAGAGCATCTTGATCCACTGTCATCAGCGTCTATCCTGGAGGAGCGACAGGTGGGGCCTGATTCACTGAGTTCTCACTTTCTGACTCTGGCCCGGGGTCACTCGAAGTGTAGGAAGTGTAGGATGCAGAGGTACTAACCCCGGAATTTCCCTCCATTTCTTCGGGGTCTTCTTCTTCGTCCCCGTCTTCCTGCTCCGCTTCGCCCCACTGCTGCATTGGCCCGTAGCCCTGAGGATCTAACCCATCGGCATTTGCATTGGCCCAGGTAAATTGTTGGTTTCCCATGGGAGCTTCACCCTGATCATCCTCCATGTCAACATCAAACCCTTCTAAGTTCTCGTGAGCGTATAAGTCAATCTCGGGAGCTGCAGGTGGAGCAATATCACCCTCCACTCCTACAACATCCACCAACTGGTCTGCTTCTTCTGGGTTCGGTGGCTGGGGCTCTTCTGGTGGTGGAGGTGGTGGAACATTAACTATGTTCTGCGCAGGTACCTGGGCCTGCATTTCCTCCAAAGCCAGACGAAGTGATAAGATCTCGTCCAGCTGCTGGAACCTTTCTGCCTCGAGCCTATTAACATTGGATTCGGCTTCTTCTCTTGCCCTGTCTGCCATACTCCTACTGGCCTCTATGAATCCTTGCATTACCCTGAGTTTCTCTTCATATTCATCTATTCTTTTAGACTTCTCTCTCATGATTTTCTCCATGTCGTGTTCCCTTGCTAATGCCGCCTTCTTGTACAACTCCTTATCGTGTCTGGCACCCATTAACTCCATCTTGGCATCTTCATTTTTCTTCCTCTGATTATAATACTCTCTGATGCAAGACTGGTGCAAGTTGTACATGGCCGTCATGTAGTCAGAGGCAGCAGCAACCAGGATGTCATGCTCTACACGAGAAGAGTTCTTCAGGGCTTTAATCCTTCTCCTCCAGATTCCATCATCTTGGTGCTTTATAGGATAAAATCGAGCAGAGCTCGACCCTATCTCTACCTTGTGCTTCTCACATAGGTCGGTAAGAGCAGTCATAGCCGCCCTTTCAATTGTGTCGTTGAACTCAAAGCATGACTCCATTACTTCTTCTAGACGCCAATTGGGGTTGGTGTCTTCATCTGGAATATGCACATAAACAGTGCAGCACTGCTTGTGACCCGTGTCCTCCTTCCTCCAATAGTACTTTGGAGGGTTATGGAAGCCTAACTCCTGCAGTGTTTTCCATAGCAGCTGCACAAACCCTGGCTTATCCAGGTAATGCCCTCGAGTCCATCCGTCCTGGTCGATGTAGCCTTCTTGAAACATCCTATAAAAGAAACAAGGTTAGGTCTAACGGACTCACCAAACCCAAAAGTTTTTAAAACATGCTTATGCAACATGATGCAACGACTCCTACGTACTCACAGACTCATATACACACTCGTAGAAAAATTGGTGGCATCATAATCTCTCCCTAATAATATACTACCGAATACTAGCGACACACAACAAACAGTTAGCATCTGCAAAACAAACAACCAGTTAACACTACTGCCACCTGTGACTCATGTTTTCTTTATTTTAAAGATAGAGTCTCAGTTTTTAAATGGTAATATCTGTTGATTATCCCAACCTACGGCTCTGAAACCAGCTGTGGCGGAACCGTCCAACTTAAACTGGTTTAAATGCACCTAATTGCTGCCGACGCAGCAATTATCCGAAACGCACTTAAAACAGTATAAGTCCGGTCGTCCGTCGAGTGTCCCTAGGACTCCTCGAAAGATCCACATCGTGTCTCATAGCCATACATCAGGATTATATCCACGATGGGATAGCATCAACAAATATTACATTTTTACATAGTTTGAAGCAAACTTAACAGTGCAGTGTTAGACAGAGTTCTAGGACTTAAAACATAAACGGTTCGGGTGGAGATGAGCATTATAAAACTTCTTCTAAGGGTATTGTGAGACTCATAACAATACCCTAGGGTTTCGGGGCTTCCTCCTCAGTGGACTCCTGCGGTGCTTCTGAAAAGATAGCCACAAGGGATAACCCTGAGTACGGGGTACTCAGCAAGTCTTACCCGACTAACCAATATAATAGTTTTTCTTGGAAGTACATGATAGCTTTTTGGTGTACTTGGTTGATACATTTTTTTTGTCGAAAAGCTTACTACAAGTGATGCCTTAGTTTTATCTTTTATTTGAGTTAAGTTGTTACCTAACCATTCTAGATTATGAGAAAAGATTAAATGCGAACAACAAGGTATTAAGTCATACACCAATCATTACCAGAAAGATATGACATTCATGAATTTATGCTACGATGCTCAACAGTGATCAAGTGCATTCATAACCGAGAATTGCGGCGATCCGGATCATATTACATCCTGCAGGAGAGTACCCTGATCACCAATTATATACCACTGTCCAGGTCGTACGTAACGACTTTTCGATTAGCAAATTCAATGATTGGGAATAAGACTACCCGGACCCAGGGACGCACCCCACATGGGACCCCACGTCTGGCCCGATCACCATGTGAGTTTCAGGCTACGCCCCTGCCAATCTCCAGCACGTCAAGCGCGGGTATGAAGTATTCCCGATCAGAGAGTTTACTAACCTACTGGGCTTTACTGGTCCCATACCCAGTAAGTGATCAGATGATTATCACTTGATCAAAGGTTAAGACAACGAATCAGGCCTTAACCAAATTAATCTAGCAGACAGAACTACATCCCTAGCTTCTGCCCGCTTCTCAATTTCCACATCATCTTTCCATAAATAACATGTATGACTCAAAAATTTTCCTTAAGGTTGGTAAACCAAGCATTTAAGCAACTAAGCAATTCTAGACTTGGGTTATCTACTAAAGGTTTGAACAAATGGCAAAGATATCCTTGAAACAAGGTATGATAATGCACAAGAATGGGTTTCAAGCAACTCCTAGACTTAGTGCATACATATAGCAAATAGCTAAATAATGGACACATGAAATATTGACTTCAAAATAATAGGTATAATGCACCGGGGCTTGCCTTGTTCGCTTAAAAAGTTAGCACTGTCCGAAGGGTTGGCCTCGCAGGGGACCAATTCAAAGATTTCCTCAAACTCCGAAGATCCTTCTGAATATTCCGAGTAATCTCCTTCTGGTGCTTCGGGGTCTATAGCATAACATATGCAGGGGTTAGGAATGCAAATTTTTGAATATAAGACTATACAACTTTCCTTCATCATAGAGTTGCAAGCCAACAAGGACTATACAATTTATCATGATAAAGTTGCAAGCCAACACACAAAAACCCGAAAAGATTTGCCCACAATTTTTATTTCCTTAATTATCCTTACTTAAGGCCTTTTCTTTTATTTTTAGAAAATGTTACAATTATTTCCTAACTTGAAAACCTAATTTCCTATGAGTTAATAATAATTTGTGATTATGAAAATGTTATTCCATATTTTATGCATTTAATAAAAATTAAGTATTTATTTAATTACCTTAAAAGAAAGGCATTAAATAAATACCCAAATTTTTATTATTTTTCTAGGGTATAAAAATTTTAATGCATAAAGGAAAATAAAACAAGCCTAACAAAATTGGTTTCCCTAATTTTGGACACTCCTAGAAACTTCTGTGATTTAAATGGTGAGATTCGGATTTAAACTAATTATTCTATAAAGGAAATCTAAATTTTCCCGAAAAACTCCCCCGGCAACTTTTCTCACGCGACCTTCTTCTACCCCCTCTCTCTTACGCTGGGCCCGCGGCGCGGACCCACCCCTTCTCCTATTCATTCTACCCGCCGGCCCCTTTCTCCTTGGCCGGGCTCTATTGGACCGATTCCTCCTCTCTTCTTTAATCCGAAACCCAGCATCGGCCCACTGGCCCACTCTTTCTTTTTCTTCTTTCTTTGCAGCGCCGGCCTGCTGGATCTCTGGGCCTCCGGCCTTTCTCTCCCACCGGCCAACCGCACGCGCTCTTGGGCCTTCAAGACCACGGCCCATCTGGCCTCCGCGTCCGGCCGGCCTGCCTCCTTCACTCCTCCGCCTCCTCTGACATGCGGGTCCGCTACTCCAGCTCCTTCTTCCTCCTCCCGCCAAAACTGGCGCGACAGGGGGCGGCGCGGCTCGCCGGCCGGCGCCCTACCGGCGACGGGGCTAGGTCGGGAAAGCATCTCTGTGCCCTCACGCACCCGCACGCGGCGACAGCTCCTCGGGAGATGGCCGGAGCCCCTCCCTCTAGGGCGGCGGGCGGCGGCGCCTATGGCCGGTCGCGGCTACGCACGACGACGGGGCAACCTACCCCGACGACTCCCTCTACAGCTTCCTAACATCCTAAGGACCTGCCTATAGCTACCCAAGAAGAAAGAGAGCAAGCGCAAGGACGTGCTCACCGTGAGCAGGAGGTGCGGCGACGGCGGACAGAAACCACGGCGGCATAGGGTATTCCGGCAAGGAGGTTGGACAACAACTCGACTGGGGTGTGGCTGGGGTGTCTGTGGAGGAGTGGGCGAGAGGAATCGACGGGAGGTGAGGCATGGCAGAGGAATTTTGCTGGGCGACGGCGGTCTGGACAGAGGAGCGGCGGCGGTGAAAAGAGCGGCGGTAAAAACGGGCGGCGTGGGAGCGGTAGTTATTCAAGGCTTTCACCGCGCGCATGGTTGCCACCGTGGTCTACTCGTAGGCTTGCGTGGTGAGGAGGTGGCGTAGCTGCCATGCTGGTGGGCGACCGAGAGTGGCGGCGGCGACACGTTGAGCGCGACCCTGTCATCCTTCCCCCCCTTTATTTCTGACGCCCGAAATTCAGAGCTCCACCACGGTTGATTTTGAATCTGACGGTTCACAAGTCGCTTAAACAAAGTTGTAGATAAACTTGAATCCTTCAACTTTTATTTTGGCTCTGACCCGAGATAAACATCCGAGCACAGTGAAATCTCGAATTTCCTTTCTTCTTCAACTGAATTTCTCTGAACGCGAAGTTCAGTTCATCAGTTACATGACAATGCCATTTACCTCACTTTGTGAATGAATTCAGGGATCCAAATCCCTTCCTTGTAATCCAACTTCTTCCCATTTGTGTTCTACAACCTTCAAGGATTCCATTTTGCCCAAAAACACTTATACTTTCTGATCTACATTTCTCTGAAATCAGCTCCAAACTCGGCCACATATTGCTGTTTTCAGACTTAGTTGAATTCAGTAGTGCAGTCCACCGTGACAAGATGCCGACTTTGAGCTTCCATTTGAAATGGTTCCCCCTACTGTTCCTGATCAACAACACCTGAAGATGCTTGTCCAAAGTCCATATTTTAATATGGTATAGTTGTTTTGATCCACTTATTTGAAAAATTCAACAGAATTCAATTTCCAAAAATGAACTCTGTGCTGTTTTTCTGAAACTGCTATTGTCGGACGGGGAACAGTAAACTTGTTTTTCATTTTCTTTCTTTGATTTTCTTGAGGTATTCAGGACCAATCCTTGTCCCAAATTTTGATCTTTAAGTTCTAATCACCCTTACACCTTCATTCCATATTTTTGCTGAATTTTTCTGAATTTCGAATTCAAAATTCAAATTTCGGTCAAATTTGACCCGAATTTGATTTTTGGCCAATTTCTTCTTCTTTTCTTCATGAATTGCTTCCATTTCTTTGGAGTAACTTTAATGACTAAAAATGGTAGGTATTACATGGTGGCAGTGAAAGGTGGAGGAGGAGGCACGAGTAGGAGGTGGCGGCGAAGGGAGGAGATGGTGGTGGCGACGAAAGATGGCCCAGAAGGATGTGGCAAAGGGGGGAGATGGCGGCGGCCAAGGGAGGAGATGGTGGCGGAGAAAAGAGTAGGGGACGGCGGAGGGAGCAGGTGGCGGTGGGAGGAGGAGGGAGCGGCGGAGGGAGGAGGTGGCGGCGGAGGGTGGAGATGCGGTAGAAGAGCCGCAGGAGGTGGAAAGAGAGAGATGCGTGCGGGAGAAGATCTGCGGGAGGAAGAAGATGGTGCAGCCATGGAGAGAGAGAAGGGGAGGGCAACAGGGGTAAAGGAGGGTTTGGGGACCACTTTTAGGAGAAAAATGACCCATTAGGATCCCTTGGTCCTCCTAATAAAAATAGCTCTCCTAAAGTTTATGAGTGCACTTTTAGGATCCATGTTTGGATGCACAAGTTCTAAAAGTGGATTAAATGTGGAGTCCTAATATTTAGGAGTGTGTATCCAAATAGACCCTTAGACGATGTCGCGCCTGGCGGATGGCACGAACGTCACCATTCCTAGATCCAACCGGGATTGGGCTAGGTTGGCCAGTGCAGGTAAATTTTATTAATGTACGTAATTAATAAATGACGTAATTAATTTAAGATGCTTTTCAATTTCTTTGGGATGGGCACTTGGCACACTATTCTATGTACGCTACTTCAACGTTGTACGATACAATCACTATGAGACACAGGAAAATTGCTGAGTGCCGGGGGCACTCGGCAAAGGGCAAAAAACACTCGGCGAACCGTTTGCCGAGTGTAACACTCGGCAAACGGCACACGGCAAAAAATGTAATGGCAAACAAACTTTGCCGAGTGTTTTTTGTCAGGCACTCGGCAAAAGCTTTGCCTAGTGGCAAAAAAACACATGGAAATGATTTTTTGGGAAAAATAAAATAAAAAACAATCTAGCGCCACCGCCGGCCGCTGCCACTGCAGTCGGCTGCCGCCACCCTTGCCTCCCGCCGCCAGGCCATGAACCTCGCTGCCACCAGGCCGCCACCATTGCCTCCCGCCACCACGCCACGAAGCCTGCCACCATCCACCAACAGCGCAACCGCCACGCCACCGGCCCCCGCCGCCGCCGCGCCACCAGCCCCCGCCGCTACCACCAATACCACGCCGCCACTGGAATCCGGGGAGATGGGGGGAAGCCCGCCGCCAACACCACCCGAAGCCGCCGCCGACACCTCCCGGAGCTCTTGGACGGCTCCGTGGCCCGTGTCGCCCCAAGCCCGCGTCGCCCCTGGCCCACCTCAGATCCGGAGGGGAGAGAGCTGGGGGCCGCCGGATCTGCGCCGGAGGGGAAGAAGGGGGCGCGGATCCAGCCGGAGGGGAGGGAGCCGGGGAAGGAGAGGGAGGGAGGGAAGGGGCAGCGGCGGGGGCTGGCGCCAGGCGCCGGGCGACGGTGACAGGGACAGGAAGGTGGGGGCCGGGTAGGGGTGGCGGAGGAAGATGACGGGGGGCGTGGGTGGAGGTTGCGGAGGAAGACGAGAGGGCGGGTCGGGGTTGCGGAGGGGGCCGAGTGGGGTGCTGGGGTCGGTGGGACTATATGTCCTGGAGGCGGTGCGGAAACAAAAAAAAATCGCCTAGTGTCCTAGGTGTGACACTCGGTAAAGGGTTGCTTTGCCGAGTGTCTAACCTAGGACACTCGGCAAAGCTATTTTAAAAAAAATTCAAAAATTATCCAACAGTTTCAAAAAAATTACCAAAAATTCACATGAAATAATATATATTCTCTATTGACTATACAAAAAGTTTTGTAGACAAATCAAAACTCGACCGTCACTTTGACTCCAAATCTTATCAAATCCTTCTCAATGTTACTATTCTTCTTCTGAGATGCTTTGGTTTGTAAATATCGTACGTGACGAAATGTGCAAAACCTTCTCAATTTTTTTTCCACAGCCTCCACGTATGATATCATCACATCATGACAAATCTCATGATTTTCAGACTTTGCTTGTTTTTTTTACAATTTAAAAATACCACTGTCACACGTTCGTGGTCGTGTTTCCTGAACAAGATGTTCGAAATTTGTTTTCATTTCACGGGTCAGGTGTCAAATTGGGCCAAATAACATGAATATTATTTTTCTACTCATTTTATTCTATAATTTGAATCACTTGTGGTTCAAATTTGACTTATACCAAAAATTTTCTTGAAATGCAATTAATTAAATAAATATAGCAAACAAATTCAAAAATATACCAAACTTTAACATGGAGTACCACATGTTGTATGTGGGGAGTAGAAAAAATTTCAAGGTGAAAAGAGGAAAAAATTTATTGTTTTGCCGAGTGTCAAAAAAAAACACTCGGCAAACCCCCTCTTTGCCGAGTGTTTTTTTTGACACTCGGCAAAGTCCCTCGTTTGCCGAGTGTTTTTAGCCCGGCACTCGGCAAAGAGCTTGTTTGCTGAGTGTCGAAAAAGAAACACTCGGCAAATTTAAAATTTCCCGTAGTGAATATCTATTCAAGAAAAGGTACGTTGCTCCCTCCAAAATATGTAGCGTGCAAGCCACATATTGTTTCAAGAAGTCTATTGATGTACGAATAATTTGGAACTAGATTCAACTCTTATCCATCATTCAGCCTTCAGTTGATGACGTACTAATCATAATGTACGATCAAGTGCAATCATTATCCACAGCTTTGAATCGTTCACTTTCTAGCCTTCTGACTTCGGAGACGCTCTGAGGTATGCAAGCTCTGGTTTTTATTCGGTCTAACTTTACCCCAAACTCACTCATTTGAACTAATCTGAATTTCGAAGCACAAGGATAGAAATAAGCTAATGAAGTAAACCCAATTACCCATTTGTATCTGTTAACACCAAAATTTGAAAATATGCTTTGAAAGGAAGGAATCGGCCGATGATGTAAAGAATGACGAAATCTTCTAAATAAGGCTGTTTGTGAGCTGGCCACAGAAATCAGAAACGTGTGCATGAAGAAAGAGAAAACAAGAATGCTAGAAGATTAAAAGAAGGAAATCAACGCACACATATACACAGCAAGAGTTCCAACAGTTTGGCATCCAAGGGAAGCACACGTACAGGAGATTGTCCTATAGAATAAAATATTCTAGAGATAGAGTTGGTTAGAGATAAGCTTGATTAGAGATAGAGTTGGTACAATTCAAGCTGTCGAAAAAGAGCGCTAAGACAAGTCAGACCAATATCGACAATGCTCAGAAGAAGAAATACTTTCATCATCTTGGGCCAGGAGGTTACAAGAAGGGGATCATGAAATGGCAAAGGATGGAAGATGATATAATTACTAGGGGAATAGTACCGCAGACTCTTTAATGGCTGGAGCAAGCAAAGAATTGGTATTATGCTCATGGCAGCACGCTCAATCCTGAAGATGGATCTTTCGTGCTTGATCGAGAGAAGGATGAGCTGACTATGACACTTGGTAATCCTGAACACCCTGGATGTTGCCAAGGCAAAGGAGTAATTCCATGGAAGTTTGCCTTTCGTGAGCACATTGATTCATACAGAAGTTGCCAAAGAAGTAAGGTCGAATACGCACGACAGCTACGAGAGTTGCAAGAACATGTAGCTTTGATAGAGGCAAAAATGGAGGAAGCAATCGACCGGTGTATGGCTCTAACTCTTAGCAAACAAGCCAATGAACAAGCAGCTGCAGCATCAGGGGCACATGTCGATGTAGGCCCCTCTCAGCATCAAAGCAGTGTCGCTTCCACAGAAGCTCCAGCTGGAGGATCTTCTGACATACTTGAGGACAACCAACGCCACCCCATGGACGACATCACTGGGAGAGCCCCTTGTGAGCTTGTTACTCCCATGAAAAACAAGCTCATCATGGTGGCTTATGGTGTGGCTAAGCAACCGACGCAAGGCCAAACACTTCATGGTGTGGAGATTCCTACTCGCAGTTACGCCAAAGTTGGGGTGGACCGAGTGGTCGATGGTTGGAATGACCTAGAACTAGAGATCCCTGGAGGAGATGAGAAAAAGAATCTAGGAGAAGCCATCCATGGTTGGATTCTATGGCCCAAGCGCTATATAAGGATTACGCAGCCGAATGCCCCAACCTTGGATGATCTCCTCAAGGTCGCCTCCCCCTGCTATGAGCATGGCTACACGGTGAAAGACGCCTTCATTTTTGCCTACTGCGGCTACGAAGAAGTAGAAAAAGCCAAAGGAAAAGGAACCAGAGCCCAAGTACCCATGTGATATAATAGATGAGGAACCGCATAGTAGTGAATGCTGAGGTTAAAGCTTTCTTCGCAAGGGAGAAGCCGAAGAAAGATCCACCACTTGATAAGGGTAAAATTCAGGCTTTCACCAGAAGCATGGAGGTGGAGCGAAGGAAACAGCTAGAGAAACTACCGGTATCTGACTACGACAGACAAATAACAAAGGCTTTTCAGAAAAGGAAAAAAGTGGGTCAACTATTCCACAACTCGGAACCCAATCCAACCAATCGATTGCCCCGCTCAAGGTGCTTTCGGAGTTTGATCAGAACCTGCTACAATTCGCCAAAGATACAAATCTCACCCTAGCTCAACTTCGAGGGGAGGATCATGTCCCAAAGCACATTGGAGCTGCTAGATGGAAATATGAGCATGGGAAACCGCTTGTGTAGCCGCAGTTGGTGGACCATCTTCCAATGAAGATGTACAAGTTGCACCAATGGTACATAGAGGCTTCAGCCAATGATTTCTTCGTGCTCGAAGTTCAGATTGGAAATCAACATTATTTCCGTGGGGAAGATATTATAAATGTGCTACTGGAGGAACTATATTACCTTTACAATCAAGACGCACTTAACAAGTCACTCATCAGTTCTTAGGTTTTGTAAGTCTTTAATTTGCTCTAACTTCAAAATTGCCGCTCTAGTCATTGTGCGATGTCTTAACTCCTATTCAATTTTGTGTCATGTAGGATGGAGATTCAAACTTATCGGAGGAAAGGATACTATGACGTAGGCTTCATGAACTCTGATGTTGTAAACGAGTCAACTCTATGAGATAAACCAAATCAGACATTGAAGATTATAATATATATAAGTTCCTCGAGAAGTAACATTACAAAAGTACATACTACTACCGTACAACTTCAAGTGAGCATATTTCCCATCTCTTTCTTTTTCGAACTAGCAGTTAAACATAAGACTAACTAGCTTTGGCTCTACAACTTCCATTGGATACTCATTGTTGTCGTGCCTGATATGAGCGTGGTCTATGTCATGGACTCTTTGAGGAAACCAAGAAATCAATACAAAGACTACATAGACATTCTAAACAAAGCATGGGCTCGATTTCGTTGAAATCACATAGGTGAATTAAAGGAGGAACTTGATTGGAAGCCTGAATTCCTGGTATGTGTTGAATTTTCACATCTCGTGACACTTCCTTGAACACAACAAATATTTTATAATATTTTTTTACCATATATATAGTGTTTGAGATTGGAACCGGGGAATAATTTATGCGAATACTATGTATGTGAGTTTATCCATGGCTTTGTAGGTCCGAAGTGTATGACCGACCACAAATTAAGCGTACGTATACAAAATTCTTAACAATAAATTAATTTTAATTGCGCAAATCTATTGATCTACTATATAATAACCTTTGCCAATGACACAGATGATGTACAAGAAGGAAAGAGTCCTCGACACGGACCGCATCAAGGCAATTCAAGAACAACTCTCTGGATTTTTTTCTGGATGAGGTAGTAAATCCAGCAGGGGAGTTTCATAATGATGGATCAAATCTACATCACCGTCAATACTTGGGTTCAAAATAGTTGATACGGAATTTTGAACTTGGAAAGTTGAGGCAATGTAATATTATTCATATATGTGTATGCACAATATGTATATATATAAAAAATAGTATCTCAAATGTAATATTAAAGATAAATATAACTTTATACATATTAGCATATTAGAACTAGTATACGTAAAGGAAATAAATACGAAATATGAATATAGAAAAAAGAAATAGAAAAGAAAATGAGAAAATAAAAAATGAAGTAGTACCGGTTGGGGAGACCAACCGGTACTAATTTGACCTGCGCCGTGCGTGATGTGGTAGGCCCTTTAGTACCAGTTGGTCTCCCCAACCAGTACTAAAGGGACCCCTTTAGTACCCGTTATTTAACCGGTACTAAAGGCCCTCCATTAATACCGAACATGCGAAACCGATACTAAAGGAGGGTTCCCAACCTAGATCTTTCCTAGCCATGATAGAAAGAGAGATGGACCTTTCCCTAGCCGTGATAGAAAGAGAGATGGGGTGGTCAGAGATCTCTCCGACTGGTTGGATCCTAATAAATTTGATTGATGTGGGGATTCAGAAATAAAAACACTCATGAAACTAGATTAGGCCTGTACAGAATATATATATATATATGAATGCTAAACCCAAAGATGTCCAAGTGGCTCCTGGAGAACACACGCTCTTTCCACATGTCTTGGGAGGGTCTGTCGACCAATCTATACCCATACATAATACACAATACACTAATGCAACTTTTCCTATGTCCACCTAAAATGGTGTTCCCCAGTCCCCACTGTAACGCTCTATGTCTTGCTGTGAGTTACAAAACACTAAAAATGTGAACCTTTTAAATTTTGCAACAAATTAAATGAACTTGCCTCCAATACGATTCAAATCCCGCAAATAGGACCAACTTGAATTTTTGGAAAAATATTTTGAAAATGTCAAACAAATATGATTGAGTGTGATCTTGAGTACCTTGTGACGTTTGTGAGCCAAGTGGCATGAAGTCCCAAACCAAGTTTGAAATCCATTTTAAATTTGGTTTGAAAAAAGTTTGCACCTGCACTTCCACTACTAGCAAGGTGGCGTCACTGCCACCACTTCCTTATATCCACATGAGCCTACTAGCAAGGTGGCGCCACTTCCACCACTTCCTCGTATCCACATGAGCCTTTGAGATTTATTATGAACTTCTGAATTTTGTCTTGGACCAAGGCCACAAATTCCAGCATTATGCACCGGTGTCAGGCACTTGTCACGAGAGCTCCTGATGAAATGGTGTACTTGCTAGAACAGAGTATACCTTTCCAACTAAATTTCTTTATATATGCTTTTGTACAGTAGGGATGGGGCCTAATAATTCACAATGATGTCTATTATGCACTGGTGGCAGGCACTTGTCATGCAGCAAAAGTAGTTCACGGAAGTAGCTAATTAATCTCCCATCTGTTTGTTTAGTGACAGTTAATCTTTTTTAAATTAGGCCAATTACGAGAGCCCTGGCCGTCGTCGTTGCGCCAAGGCCAAGCTTCTAACCGTCGAACGGTCGATACATTCAATTCACGGATAGAAGCTAGGGACGCATGCAGATATGTCTCCGATGCTCTTGCTTTTAGCCGCTACCCGTGCCTTGAAGCCAATGCATATGGTTTTGGCAACCCCCGCACGCCTGTCAAAGTGTCGAAACGAACAGCCTCATGCATCATCGGCATCGTCATCGATGGCTATGCAGTGCAGGCGGCGCTGCTGCAACTTGAATTATTGGCGCTCTCCTTCCCGCCAAATTGAATTATTGATGGTTATTGGTTAACCAGGACAAATTCAGCTTTGGGTCGCAATCGATCCGCAGGGATTAGGTTGACTATAAACAAGGGGGCGGCAGTTTGGTTGGCTCTCCAGCTAACATGTTGCATCGAGCTACAGCTACTAGGGAGCAGACGTAACGTACCTGGCCAAAGCGAAAGCTGTAGAAAACAAAGAAAGTTCTTGAAGTGGCAATCACAAGAAATGAACAGAACTTCTTCGCGGTCTGTACAGTCCAAATGGGGCTTAACTGATCTAGTGATCTGCAGCAGGTGGCAGGTGCACGTCATGTGGAGAGACGAGCAGTGCACTAAAGTAGTAGAATCTGGATAATCTCCAGTTTGCTTGTTAAACTCTAGGCAATTAAACTCTGTTAAATTAGGCCAATGAGGACACCGGACGACGTCATTGCACCAGGCTTCACCGTAACTCATAAGTACGTGAGGCAGTGACCTTTCTCTCCCTCGCTTAGCTTGTGGATGCTTGGAGTTTCGGACTTTGTGGTTAGTACTGCATATAAAAAGCAGTAATTGATAATTAAATTCTACCATAAATAAATATATGTTAAAAGTATCTAGTATATAAGTATTGTATTAGAATGTGAACAAAATATATGAATTGTGTGCTAAAAACTTATTCATGAACTTCTAATACCGATGATTCTTAAAATTAGTAGCCCACAGATCGATGAACTAATAAGTAATAATATCTATAACATGCACCAATTAAAATTTCCTCATATTTACAGATTTTGGACACAGTTGGTTGTGCGAGGAGCTGGGCTATAAGCGGATTTTGGATGTGAGGTGTTACACTTCGCTCTTGACTTGATTAATTCCCTATGACCCCACTCCATTAGTTATATAGTTCTCTAAAGGTTCCTAAACATGTATGTAGGAGTCATATTCGTAGTAGAAGAACACATTGAAAGCAGTTTTCCCAACGAGAATATACGCATCACCAACTGCTCTCATGATTGTAAGGATGAAACCAGTATGATGATCTTATTTTCTCTTCAATTTTGTCATCTGCACTAACTAGCTGTGTGATAAGCTTCTTGAAGATGTTCAGATGATTAAAACAATTATGTGTCTTCCTCTATATGCATCCAAAAGGAAAAAGTCTATTTTACTCCCCTCACTTATCCACTTTATCCGCTTAACCCTCTAAACAAAATTTAAACTCACTTTACTCCCCCTGAACTATTTCATTTGATTCAATCTACCCTCTAGTTAGATTTCTCTTTTTTGTTTCTCCATGTATAAGTTGAATTTTGAGTTCAAATTTTGTGAGCAGATACAAAACATGATGCCTTATATTAAAAAATTATACTAAGAATTTTTCATGATTATTTTCATAGGTTATGAATATTTAATACAAAATTGATCTTAGATATACAAAACTGTACAAAAATTAATCATGAAAAATTGCTAATGTATTTTTCTAATGTAGAGCATCATGTTATAAGTCAACTGACAAAATTTGAAATTAAAACTCAACTTGTACGCAAAAAAACAAAAATAAAAATCTAATTAGGGGTAGATTGGACCAAATGAAATAGTTCGGGGAAGTAAAGTGAGATTAATTTTTCTTAGGAGGTTAAGTAGATAAAGTAAATAAGTGAGATGAGTAAAATGAACTTTTTCCCATCCTAAATAAAAGTAGTTGACACTTCTGCACCCACTGCACTGATTTAGCAACAAATTCGCTACATACAATTCTTCAGAACTCTTTCGTAATAAGACACATCTGCGCCGTACAACATGACCTAGGTGTACTAATACTGTCTTTTTTTAATATATGATATTTAGGATAAGTAAATTAGTTTATTTTAAACTAATTAGTTTATTCTACCTAAATGTCACGTATATTTAAGAACGGATATATGTACAGCCGAGACTACTATTATGCAGTCATTCCGAAGTCATAGCTGATGACCGATGGCCAGCACGGCCAGGGCGATTTGTCTTGGCTCGACCTGTATATTGGCCCATGCACGTCGTCAGCACCTCGAGAGCGATATCGTCGTGCACGTTGCAGTGTAGCCGAAGCAAGTGAGGAACCGAAGCGATCCGTATACCGTGCAACTCACCTCTGCTTAATTACCACACTGCCGCTTGGCTACATAGGCGTGAAGACGTATGCGTACCATAGTTTCTATAAGCTTCACATCATCAAAAAACTAGCACTAGACACTACTCTTCCTATACAAACGTCACTATTTCACACTTGACTTTAATACTACTCCCCTCTCATTATATCTTGAATAGTGTGTAGAAACTAGATCTCATGCAAGATCTGATTTCCTTCACTTTCTTCATTTACTCCCTTGCCACATTATCTTTTATCTTAGGTAGCAGCTCATTATTCTATGTACACCATCCTAATCATTGGGTTGGGATTGCCCTTATTTCTCCACCTAAAGGACCGGGACGGGCATAAGGGGGTGAATGGGAGCCTTTTAAAATTCTCTCCGAGAACAAGATCTATGTCCCGATTGCCACCCTAAACACACCTCGCGTCTAATCGTCAAGATGACACAAGTCAACTCATGACAAGCTCACCCTATAAACGATTACAAATGCTCAAAGTATAGTGGAAGCAAAGTAAAGAGAGGCATCGAAAAGCTTGCACAAGAGAAAAGCAAAGATACTACTAAACCTTCACTTGTGTAAGCAGGCTTGAATTAATTAATTAATTAAAGACATAGCAAGATTAGCATGCGCCAAACTACTTAACAAAGCTAGACAAGGTGATAAAGATTAACTAAATAAAAACTCTAGCCGGCCACGCATGCAAGATCAAGTGATGAACTCAAGCAAAATCTAATAAACTAATATCCAAATGATATGGTCATGATAGCAATCGTGGTTAAGGGGTTGTTTGGATACTAGGCTAAAGTTTAGCCCTTGTCACATCGAATGTTCGGATGCTAATTAGAAAGATTAAATATGAGCTAATTTCAAAACTAATTGCAGAAGCCCTGGACTAATTCGCGAGACGAATCTATTATGCCTAATTAATCTACCATTAGCAAATAGTTACTGTAGCACCATATTGTTAAATCATAAACTAATTAGACTTAATAGATTTGTCTTATAAATTAACCTGCATCTGTGCAATTAATTTTATAATTAGTCTATATTTAATCATTCTAATTCGTATCGAATATCCGATGTGACGGGAGCTACCTAACTCATTGTAGCACGACGACATGCAGATGCTGCTCACCGGTCACCACAGAGAGAAATGCAGCTAGCTGGCCTGCTGATTTCGGCCTGCATGCGCGCTGGGCCGAGCTGTGAGCCTGCCTGGGCCTTGCGTCACCTGGGCCACTGCGGGAGCTGTGCTGGGCCGCCTGACCAGCCTGGGCTGCGGGACGCTCCCCTGGCCTGCTGGCCTCTCGCCAGGAGGAGCTGAGCCGCTGGCTAGGGTGGAGTGCCAGGCCGCGTACGCAGCTGGGCCTTCGCTCCGCTCGGCTGGGCCCGTCCACCGGCGCTGGGTTACCGGTCTGCCGAGCGCTCGTCGCGCGTGCCGCGCACGTGAGTGTGGGCATCGCGTGCTGCCCGCGAGATGCCGCCCGAGGCAACTCTGTTCCTGCGCACAAACACAGACTAGGAAAACAAGAACAACTTCCAAACTTCCAACGAAAAATACTCCCTCAATACTCCGTGGATTCAAACGAAATTTGAACCATAGAAGTCTCCTCAAGGGCTAGTAGATCCATATAAAAAATATCTCGAAAAACTCAAATATTCACCGCAAATTTCGAAAAAAACCGAACGCCACGGTAAAAATTCAAATTCACGTCGAATCCGTGAGGGATTTGAATGGAAATCATACTAAAGTTGCTCACAAGCATCCTAGCAACAAAAGCCTCTAACAAATTTCACTGAATTTGGAGCGAATAGCAAAGAACGAAAATCCCCAAAAATACATCCGAAAAACACGAAAAAGAGAAATCTCAGATCTTGAGAGGATGGAATAATGAGCACAAATTTGATCTTTAGATTACTCCACCATATTTGTTTACAAGCCACACTTAAGCACAATCAAAGCTAAGATGACAAAAAGATCAAATCAAAGATCCTCTCATCCCTCTCCCTCTCTATCACCCAAAAGCTCTCACAAAGAAAATGAGAAGTCTACCATCAAACAACCCCAAGAGACGTGTCTGCCCCAACAGCCACTCCTCATATATATAGACATTTGGTAAATGATCAAAATGCCCTTACATGAAGCATACAATCCAAATACCCTCTAAGGGTAAAACTATCCAAATTTTTCTTGAACCATCGGACGGATCTGGCGCCTTCACGACTTCGTTTCGCCTCGACTCAAGCTTCGCGATGGTGCCGTGCGTCCTCCGACTCGACGCCATCCAGCCACACTGGACTCGCCTCCCGTTTTGAGGTCAAACCAGTCAAACCCTCTTGCACACCTCGCAAGCATGACTCACCCCCGATTTTGAGGTCAAACGCTCTTGCACGCCGCACACGACGTGACTAACCAATGTCGACGCATGTCCGACCTCCGTCAAACCTTCGACGCCTCCAAGTCTTTCGCTCCCGCTCCCGGGCTACCTACTCGACTCACCTCCGTCCCGCTTGACTCGACCGACGCCGTCTTCATCCCGTTCGTGTACTCTTGCTCTTTCATGCACCATGTGGATCGCCCACGACTCTGCCCGGACTTCTCGGATCCCTCGGTCCAAACTTACTCGTGTCCATCTTCACAGCCCTAGTTCATCGGCATGAACCTTTTGCTTGACCTCATGCCGTCGACCGCCACGTCGCATCCAACACCTGCGCATCCAAACTAAGAGGGACAATACACAAGATATATTTTACACAAACACCACAACATGACGCACACAACACAACACCTCTAGTTAGCCGTTAGCATAATCATGCACATATAAATATGTACTTAATCGGTAAAACTTCAAATCATCCGGTCAATCACTCATCACAAATAGATCAAAACATATTTCAACTTGGTCTCTCACCACCGCTAGCTTTGCTTGCCGTTATCCGAGCCTTGAAGCTATCCATGCATGCATTTTTGGTAACGCCCTATGCCTAATTGAACGAACGCGGCATCATCCGCATCGCATGCAGTGTGGGTGGCGGCTGCAAGTTGGTGCTCCTTTTAGCCATATGAGTTCACTGCTAGCTTTACTCCGTAGCAGTTTCCATCTATCTTATTTATTACTGTAATTCTTAGTTGCATTAGGGCCTGTTTGGTTATGGTTGCTTATCCATAAGCAACTTAAAAATAAGCAAATAAGTTGCTTATAACCCAAACACTCTTGCTTATAGAGTTGCTTATAAGTTGCTTATGCATAAGCAAATAAGCAACTTTTGGGTTGCTTATGGTTGCTTATGGGGCACTTTACTCCTCCTACCCTCATTCTCTCTCCTCTCTCCCCTTTCTCTCTTCTCTCTCCCGTCACCACTGCCTGGCGCCCCTTCCGCCGGCCGCCGCCGCTGCACCGGCCGTCGCCGCCTCCGCGCCGCTCGCCGCCCGCCTCCGCGCCGCGCCCGCCGCCCGCCGCCGGCCGCTCGCGGGATGGGATGGAGGGAATCAGATAAGCAACCCATACTAGATAGGGGTAGAGGGAAATGGGATGGCAGGGGCAAATATGTGAATAGCAATCAGATAAGCAACCCAAACCAAACACCTAGACTTATAAATAAGCAACTACAATAAGCAACTTAAGTTGCTTATAAATAAGCATCCATAACCAAACAGGCCCTTAGTACTTGCTTGAAGGCAAACACTACTTCAAATATTGTGTCTCTTATTAATGTGGCTATTTTTTTAAGTGGTATATGGTATGTCGGTCCATAACAACTACTTGTGGTGGCTTTGGTAATCTCAAGATTCATTAGGCTAGTATTTTGTAGATGTTCATAGAGTAATCTCAAGATTCATTAGGCTAGTCTTTTGTAGATGTTCCTAGAGTCGTGTTGGCATACGTACGTGTGCACATCTGCACCTTTACTGTCGTGTTTTGAGGAAAAAAACATTGCATCTCATTTATTAATAAAGCTCGGTTACGGCTAAGATATTTTGGGCTCTTTATTTTATACTAAAAGTAAGCCGACAACCATGTAGGGATAATGCTAGTCGCTAGAAACTTGTTTACGATTTTGTGCAGACTGCAAATCCATACGTGTACAGATCGAGTTGAAACGATGTTTATCGTGCACACAGTCGAAATTGTCTACGTGGACTGAAAGCAACTGGATAAAGTAGTCATCAACCTGCATCTGGATCAGATCCAGGTCAGCTCAATCGATCTGTAAGAAGTATGGATTGCATGCCTACTGATCGATCGACTTGGCCAGCAGTGTACCACGCACGCACGGCAGTTAGTTAGATGGGTGAAGTGGCTTCAAGCAAAAAGGGGCGGCCGTTTGGTTATTGGCTCCTAGCGACCATGCATGTTTCAGTGCTGAAATGTAAAGTATTCTCTACTTACAGTAGGTAGTGTTAACTTTTTTTTATTTATAAATGTTTGTATGCATTTAGACATACACTATAGTTGCATAGAAATATCTACTTCCTCCGTTCCAAAGTGTAGATCGTCTTGATTTTTCTAGATTCATAGATATTATTATGCATGTGACCTACAATTTAGAACCGATGAATCTAGAAAAAATCAAAGCAACCTGCAATTTAGTACGGAGGAAGTACGTAACAACCGACCCAACCAAATTATGCATCCACACGCACAAACTTCTCCATACATCCTGTACATCTGTACGCTGAATAATCCGAGCAAGTGTTTTTCTTTCTTTTACTTTTGTGCGGGGTGATATATATGTGCACTAATAATTTGGCTGATATGTGTCGTTGTACTGAATGCCCCCAACAACCCCCAACCCCCAACCCCCCAAAAAAAGAACAGCTCATGGCTCATGTAGTTATCTTGAAAACAAGGAGAGCTTCTGGATGAAATGGTAGTCGCTAGAACAGAGCATACGTTTCCAACTAATATAAACTTCTTTATGCTCTGTACAGTAACGAATGGGGCCTAATTCCAGGGCTGTCATACGTGTGTCTAGTCACAATGATGTCTATTATGCACCGGTGGCAGGCACTTATCATACAGAGAAAAACATTTTCTATGCATCGAGTTCTTGTATATTGGTATATGCTACAGTGACGGTATTTATGCTCCAAAAGTTTTATACAGTTTCTCCATCAAGTCAAATTCCTAAAAGACATTAATTAATTGTTTCGATCATGTTATTGTATTATTATAATGAATAATACATACTTCTTCTCCGTACTTATTTATGCATGCATGGTCTCTAGAAATTCATATACGTGTACCGGAGTTCAAATGATGCCTATCTGCTTGTACGGTAGAAATTGCTTCCGTGTACTGAAAGCGACTGGAGGTATCAGCATGCAATATCCCCGGATCACCTTTGGGTCAGCTTAATCGATCCTTGGGAACAGATTGACTATAAACAAGAGGGGGGCGGCAGTTTAATTTGTTTGGCCTCCTGGCACCATGCATGTTGCAGCTGCTATAGAAAACAGACGTGAGTACCTGACCGGCCAAAAAATAAAAAACTGTAGAAATCAAAGGAAGTTGTTGAAGTGGCAATTGTTAGAAATGAGTATTCCAGCAAAACTTCACGGTCTGTACAGTCCAAATGGGCTAATTCTAGGGCTTCATTCGAGTCGCAATGGCATCTACTAGTAATTTGCAATAGGTGGCAGGTGCAAGTCATGTGGAGAGAAGCAGCGGACGAAAGTAGTTGAATCTAGCTAATCTCCCATTTGTTTGCCAAGTGACAGTTGAAACTCTGTTAAATTAGGCCATTGAGCACCGTACCGCAACTCATCAGAAGCAGGTGAGACAGAGACCTCTGCCTCCCTAGTGGTCTGGATTCAATGGTAGCTAGGGTCCTCTCTTCTCTATGTTTTGCTGCAATGCAACTGGTTTATTTTCTTTATTTCCATGAAATGACCGGCGGCAATGCCTTTGTTCGTTGACATCTCACGCCGCTTACGATCATTTAACCAGCTGTCGCAATTTCGCCCAACACCAAATGAAAGATGCATACGTGGAACACCTTACGTCCTTACCCAAACACTCGCAGCTATAGAAGAATAACAAAATGTTCGAACGAGGTGACCTGGATTCGTGGCCTCCCATTTGTTTTGTCACTGAGAGATGGCATTAGTGGCCGTATAGTAATTTCTGTGCAAAGTACTACTTTCGCCGTAACTAGTATATTCTCTGTCACACGGTATGATGGCTGAAATTGTCAGCAGACATCACATGATGCCGAAGCTTTACCAACCAGGTTGCATTTTCAGCCTGTATCAACTGAGAGATACATCATACATCATACATGTATGCATCCTCCGCAACACACATTACCCGAATATATATCGAAAGGCAGAGGAGCAACCCAATGTTAAGCCGGTGACCTGTTAGATTCCTATACATCCAGCAACAAGCGAGATGTGCTACCCAATGTATATGCTTGACGTAACATATGGAAAAAAGAGAAAAAGAAAAGATGTATCTTTAACGAATAAGAGCATCTGATAGAGTTTAACATATGATCACTTGTCACAACTGAAGGAATCGTGACATTCTAAAGGGGTGACTTGGATGTTCTAAAAATTAAGGCTCCAAGCATATATAAAAATAATTTCAATTTCTATCTAGATGTGCACTAGTTTTTTCTACGTATTGCTTTCTCTACGGCAAAAGAATTTTGCACCCTATATTCCAATCCTATAAACTACACAAGGCAATTCTAGGAAAGGTTAACGTGAAATGTAAGTGTAATAAAAAATGTGGAAATTAAATGAGGTAGAGAAAAGGTAAACTCTCTTCACGACAACACGGCGATTTTTACCGAAGTATCAGGAAGCAAAACTTTCCACTAGTCCTCGTTGTTGGAGCCCCTTTCAAGGGAATGCACGTGCAAGGGCATAAGCTCCCATGTCAAGTAACTCACTAGGATAGCTGACAAGACTTCCCAACGCAAGTGGTTCTCCGCCTAACCTCTCCCGAATGCTCCTTGCCACTCTTTACTTGGTAGAGCTTCGTCAAAACACCTAGGGCCTCTCATCCGATCCCTATCACATGCACCAACGGCCACTCCGATCCACAAACACGGCTGGAGGGTCTCGCAAGATTTACAAGCCTCGGATTTACAACTCGTGGTGCGCGCAAGCACCGATAACAATGAGGTGTGCAAACCTCATCTAACTCTAGGCTAAATCCTAAAACAATACCTAAACTAGTACTAATCAAGACCTAAGCCTTATGCTAATTGCCTGAATTTTCTCTTGAGCACTTTGGTGGATACAACACTTGTGTGAATGTGGAAACCAAACCTATAGCTTCTCCAAGCTCTATAACACATCAAATGGCCGGGCAATAGGGTATATGTAAGATCAAACCAAAAAACTAGTCGTTGCTCCAATGGTCATATAGAATCTGTTATCAACAACTGATTCGGTGCCCCTAGTTGTGCAC